>NC_062280.1:107545195-107848226 GCF_902655055.1 Lutra lutra
CATTACAATTTCAGAATAAAAGCAAACTGAGGTCAAATATCGGATTCCTGAAGGGAGATAACCTGGGCCCTTTGTCTACTGCAATCTCAGCACCTGACAGCTCACAGCTCTTCAGGGAAATCCAAGGCAGCTGCTTTCCTTAACGTTCAAAATTTAGCACTTTGGACTGAGTCCAGTGCCTTGTGGCTCCTCCTTTCTCTCCTCTCCTGCCACTCTGCAAACCTAGTACTTTGCTGGCAGCCCTGACTGACTCCCACAGTTAGGGTTAGGGTTAGGGTTAGCAGCTCAGAAAGTCTCTTAATGCTTTGGTGTGGCAGATTCACCCTCTGAAATACTGGGGAAATAGTGGACATTTCATAGAGAGGTTGTAAACATTATGTGTGGCCATATATTAAGGCTATTAGTGCATAGTCTGGACATAGTGTGAACTTGATAAGTAGTAATAATAGGCACTTAAATAACATTTAGTGAGGGTCAAGGAAAGCACTAAGTGTTCCAACTTTACTCACTAATTTAATTCCTATAACAACCCAATGAGCTAAATAGATTATTGTTATCCCCATCTTATAGATGAGAAAACTGAAGATGGGTAAAATGACTTGCCCAAAGTTGTAGTCAGCAGCAGCACAGGTGGGATTAAAATCCAGACAGCTTTGTTAAAATGTCCATACTACCCAAAACAATATAGATTCAGTGCAATCCCCATCAACATACCAATTGTATGTTTTCACAGAACTAGCACAAATAATTCTAAAAATTGTATGGAACCACAGAAGACCACAAATAGCCAAAGCAATCTTGAGAAAGAAGAACAAAGCTATTGATACGAAGATTACTGTTATCAAAGTATACTATAAAGCTATAGTAATCAAAACAGTATGGCTGGCACAAAAATGGACTTGTAGATCAACATGACATAATAAAGTTCAGAAGTAAACCCATGCTTATAAGGCTAAGTAATCTTCAATAAATGAGGCAAGAATAAGTAATAGGGAAAAGGTGGTCTCCCCAATAAATGGTGTTGGAAAAACTGGAAAGCTACTTGCAAAAGGATGAAACTGGACTACTTCCTTGTACCATATGTGAAAATAATCTTGAAATTGATTTAAGACTTGAAAGATCAAAACTCCTACAGGAAAACATGTATAGTTAGTTCTTGAATGTTGGTCTTAGCAATATTTTTTGGATCTTTCTCCTCAGACAAGGGCACCAAAAGCAAAAATAAACAATTGGTTCTAAATCAAGCTAAAAACTTTTGCACAGTGAAGGAAACCCTCCACAAAATGAAAAGACAGCCTACTGAATGAAAAAAGATATTTGCAAATGGTATAACTGATAAGAGGATACTATCCAAAATATATAAAGAGCTCACACATCTCAATATCAAAACCAAACAACAAATATTTTTTTAAAAATGTGCAAAAGACCTGAGTAAGTATTTCTCCAACGAAGACACACAGATGGCTGATAGACTCATGAAAAGATGCACAGAAAAGATCATTGATCATCAGGGAATTGCAAATCAAAACCACAATAAGATGTCACTTCACACCTGTTAGAATAGCTATTATCAAAAACCACAAGAAATAAGTGCTAGTGAGGATGTGGAGAAAAAAGAAACCCTTGTACACTGCTGGTGGGAATGTTAATTGTTGCAGTCAGTATGGAAAACAGTATGGAAGTTCCTCAATAAATTAGAAATAGAAATACCATATGATCCAGGAATTCCACTTCTAAGTTTTTATCCAAAAACAAAAACACTAATTTGAAAAGATATATGTATCCCAAGTTCATTGCAGTATTATTTACAACAATCGAGATATAGAAGCAACCTAAAGTGTTCATAGATAAATGGATATTTGTGTATATATATATACCACATGTGTATAAACATATACCTACACATATACACACTCAGCCATAAAAAGGAATGAAATCTTGCCATTTGCAACAACATCATGGACTTAGTATCATGTTAAGTAAAATACGTTAGATAGAGAAAGAGAAATATTATATGAATTCACTTATATGTGGAATTTAAAAAATAAAATAAAGCAAATGAACAAACAAAAAAGAAATAGACTCATAAATGCAGAGAACAAACTGATAGTTGCCAGAAGGGAGTAGGGTGAGGAGATGGACAAAATAGGGGAAGGGGATTAAAACATACAACTTTCAGTTACAAAATCAATAAGACGGGCGCCTGGGTGGCTCAGTGGGTTAAGCCACTGCCTTCAGCTCAGGTCATGATCTCAGGGTCCTGGGATCAAGTTCCGCATCGGATTCTCTGCTTGGCAGAGATCATGCTTCCCCCCCCCCTCTCTCTACCTGCCTCTCCATCTACTTGTGATCTCTCTCTGTCAAATAAATAAATAAAATCTTAAAAAAAAAATCAATAAGACATGAAGATACAATGCACCACATAGGGAATATAGTTAGTAGTATTGTAGTAACTTTGTATGGTGACAGATGGTAACTAGTTTTATCATGCTGATCACTTCATAATGTATATAAATGTTGAGTCACTATGCTGTAACGTCAAACTAATAAAATATTGTACATTAAAAATCCATACAGCTGGCCTCTGAATCTTTGCTATTAAACACTATGATATACCATTATTGTGCCCATATTAATAATCATGATAGCAATTATTATTGTTAAGAGAGCTTCTTTATATTGTTATTAATGTAAGAACAAGACAAGAACATCTGTTAAGCACACTTGTACTTAACACTATTTTAGCTGTTCTAGTCAATACAAGAAAAATATACATACAAGAGAAAAATTATCATTTTTTCAAATGTTGTCTTTCTAGCATGAGCATCCAAGGTAATGAATCTAAATAGATAAATGGCTGGTTATCAAAGAAAAAATTGGAATTCAAAAGCTTTCTTATATATAATTGCATCAGGCAGCATTCTTGAACATTGCATGATGGCTCACATACACAATTAAGGTTGACTCTGGCTGTTGTCTGGAAGTTCAGTGGATACTGTCACCCATAGTCCCAGAGCCTCTCCAGCATGCTAGGGTAGGAATAAGAGACTACCCAGCTTTTAATACCACTGTCTCTTAAGTCTTTACCAACAATCTCTTTGAGTCTCATTATGTTTCCACTGAAAGGCTCATCAAGGCCCTTCTAGTTTTTGCTTAACACCCAATCCTAAAGCCAACACTCCATGTTTTAGGCTTTCATTATAACACAACCTTATTTCTGGTACCAAATTCTTTTCCACTCCTGTTCCTGGATAAGAATTCATCACATCTTAAAATCTAGCCCAGTCAAAACTTCCGATAAGTATCTTCCTAGCTGACATCTGGAAAGACACAAGTTTGTAGGAACAGAGACACTAAATTAAGCATGTATGATGATAAGATTTGAAATTCCTGAGGTTCTTATCTAAGACAGTGACATTGGTATCTTCTGTACTCACCTCTTGCCATAGACCAAATCTATAGCTACATACAGAGCAATTCCCTATGAAAGAAATCCAGAAACTACTTGAATGACTCCTGTACGTCGTGCTTTGTTTGTTCTTCTTTACTAGTTCCTTGAGGTATACAGTGGCCTGATGTGAAGTATAAACACTTGGTTCCCTCGCTTAATTTGGGACAGTTCTGAAGAATGATCCAAGCCGAAGAGTTCCCCACAGAATTGGCTGGAATCCTTCCTATGACTACATTGTATTTCAATTTCTCCCTCTGATTAATCTGCTTTCTTTACTTCAACAGTTGCTGAACATGAAAGCTGTCCTCAATAAATTCCTTACACACAAATCTCTTCAAAGGTTATTTCCTTGGAAACTCAGCCTGTGAAATAGACCTAGAGCCCTAGCATTCAATATAAGGACTTTCATTGTGGTTTCTGACATGGGGTATTTTGAAAGAAACAGCTGGATGGGTAAGGCAAACTTAATTTGACTTGTACCCCCTATCTGTTTCACATGGATCTTTAATTATTGCACAACAGGGGAAAAATGGAGAAGAATGGATATGGGCGGGCCCTGGTATCCTCTGGTGTCATTCCTCTGGGTTCTCTATGTGCCAAGTTTATCTCCAAACTATTAATTCACTTCCCTTTGTCTTCATAACTTGTAGGCCATCAGGTAAGATAATTTAACTAAAACAAAATAACTTATTTGCCTAACTTTACAGGAAGCCAGGGGGCTGGTTTTAAAAGTTGTATTCAAGAATAAGACAGTGACAGGGCAGGGAGAGAGCAAGAATGAGAGAGCAAGAGAATGAGAGAGAGATCATCTACATATGGTACATATAGGTTATACATATAATAATGGCTACTGGCACATACTCTATGTTGATCAATACTAAGAAAAAAAGAGGGATTCTTTTTCAGTGTTTCAGTATATCCATCTCTCAGATGGTCATTGTTTGACTTTGAATCACACCACCTACCACCTAACTGAACCATATAGTCCAATGGAAAGTGATATTATGATTGCTCAGTCCTGGGGGAAGGTGTCCCTGGTGTTAGAATGAGGTAGGGGCAGAGATAGTTTCAGAGACCAATGATGAATAGCTACCACAAACCAAGTGAAGGTCAAGAGGAGGTTTCCAACTGAGGTAGAGTATTGTATTGCTGAAAGTAGGGGAAGCTTTAGCAAGCAGAGCAAGTTTGTGAATTTGTGGTTGTAAGTTTAGGAGGGGCTAAATCGGATGGAATTTGTGTCCAACAATAGCGAGTCTCCTCAGTTCTCTAAAACAAAGTAGTAGTTTCCCACAGGAAAAGGGTCCCCATGAATCCTGAAGGAACTACCACTAAAATTTAGTATATGAGTCATGCAGATTCGAACTCCAGTTGATACCATGTTGTATTACCCATACCTCCTGTTATCGAAGGATAGGAGGTTATCGAAATGAACCACTGGCATTGCCACTGGTCTCAGAGGTATAAATAATATTGATCTTTCTCCTGGACCACTCCTTAAAGTTTTTACTTGCCTTTGGTCATTACCTATATTGGGCTAAGTGATTTTAACTGGCGAGGTGACCAGATTTACATTTATGACCCCTTGGCCATCAGGCCTTTCTTGGATCTCTGCTGCTGTGTTTTTCTATTTACCATCAAATTTGGACAAGGGGGTGCAAAGAGATAGTTGGATCACCTGAGGAATCCCCTGCCTACATTATATAAAAACCTTCTGATGATAAGGGTAATTTATCCTATCAGGATGTTGACTGCATTCCTTGTTTTCCGATTTCTTAGCAAAAAGAGTCAGAATTGACTAGGAGCCAGCTATCACTTGAGGTTCAACAAAACTCTAGTTATGTCTTCTGGTGCAATTGTTCCCTATCTAGGAAAAAGAATCTCTAAACCACAAAGCCCAGAGCTATAGGAATGGAAGGCACAGGTACACAAGTAGGCAACTGGGAATGATGGCAAATGTAACCCCTCTTGCTTCCACTCCTTGGTTTGAAGACCCATGAGTTTTATCCAATGGCAACATAGCACTATATATGGTTATTGCTTTAGGATATACACCCTGGAGGTAGTGCCACATGCCATATAATAGCCTCTTCTCACTGGCACATCAACTGCACTTTTAATAGGCCTTTTAATTGCTCTATCAGGCTGGCATAGGATAGTTTGTGCAAGAACCAGTGGATCCCAAAGTCATGTGCCCACTATCATATTTTCTATGGTAAAATGTGTCTTCTCTTCTGATGCAATGTTAGGTGAGGTCCTATCTTGTGGTTAAAACAATGTATAAGCCCTTACACAGGGGTGCCTGCTAAGGTACTGTGATCAGGTAATGCAAACTCACACTCAGAATATGTGTTAAGTTTAGCCAAGATAATTGTTGCCCCTTTTAAGTAGAAGGGGCCCAGTATAATCAACTTGCCAAGTTACTAATGGATTTCTTGGAGAAATGCTTCTATATCAGGGGCTCAGTGTTAGGTTTTGTTGATGGCATCCTGTACATTTGGTTGGAAATGTAACTAAATCACTTGTTAAGTGGAGGCCTATGCTGTTGAATGTATGCACAACTCCATCCATCCTGCCAAGGCTGTGTCATTCATGCTGTCATTGAGTGGAGTGGTAGGTAACAGTGGCTGGCTGGTGTCAACAGGAAAGTCATGGTGGTTTTGTGCCTCTTCCATTGTAAATGCTCTCTGGTGAATATTATCTGAAGCACAAGCATCTTTAGTTCTGTGCCCACTTTGTGTGTCCACCCACGTGAATCTACCTTGAACCTCCTTGTCTTTGTTCTTCCCATCTTTCTTCTTAAATTCCCCGAAAAATCAACCTTGCCATTTACTACCATCCATGAATACTTTAGATATTATCTAACATTGGGCAACTTTTCAACCTTTATATATGGTAAATGCTAAAAGTGAAAATGGCTTCTGGGGATAGTACATAAGAGATAAACCCTGGAGGGAGGGGCAAGATGCCAGAGAAGTAAGGGACCTTGTTTCAACTGGTCCCCTAAAGTGAGCTAATTATCTACCAGAACACTCTGAACACCCATGAAATCAGCCTGAGATGTAGGATTATACACTTTTGGATTTCTACGGGGGCAGAAGACACCAATGGAGAAGTAAAGTGGAGTGGGACTGCTGGGAATGATTTGGAGGATAAACAGAAGGGGGAGAGAGCCCCCAGAATCAACTCACTGGAAAGTAATACCCCAAAATGAAAATGCCCTGTGATTGGAGACCAGCATTAACTTGGAGTCTGGTTAAAAACACTTAAAAAAAGCAAAAGATCTTAAAGGGCAACTAGTGGAATCGGGCAGTCATGGGCATGGGCCTAAGCCCACGGACCCAGGACGGCCACCACCAGTGCCAGAGAGAGTGCGGTGACAGAGCCTCCAATTCCAGGTTCCAGAGCCCCCGGGGTCACATGGCTTGCACCACTGCTTGGCTGGGTGCACTCCCACCCCCACCCCACTGGTGACGGTGCCAGTGGGCAACCAAGGTCTGACCCACTCCCCGCCCATGACTGAGAAAACTCCCTGTGGTCACTCTAGGACTGGAGGAGGGTCTGGACTCTCCTAATGGGGGCCTGAAGGAACTCAGTTGAATCTCTGGTCCTGATCTCATGGTGGCAACCTGTGCAACCGTGAGGTCTGGACCCCAGACAGCAGTCCCGGCAAAGGCAGCCACCAAAAGAGGGCTCCCTGGATGAATATCCCTTGCGGTTTTAGTGGCATGTGGGTGCAGAGACTAGTGGGTGTTTGGGCGACCCCTGAGATGGTGGCTTGGGATGTGCACTGCCTGTGGGAGGGCTCAGGGCTCAGTAGAGTTTGCAGAGGGGGAGTCTGTGTGTTCTGGACCACCTATAGGGGAACCTACTGAGGCTTCTCTCTGAGATGGAGGTATGGGTACAGTTTGCTTTCCACTAAACCTCTGAAAAGCTGCAAAAATCTTCCAAAGAACAAAAGCTTCCAGAGAACAAAAGCCTTAAAAACCATTTCCACAGGGCCCAGCTGCTTGATAGGGGGCAGGAGGACTCAACCCAAGCAAGACTGACTGAAAAGCAATGTGGCAGGCCCCTACCCCAGAAAGCCAGCCAAAAGAATGAAAGGACAACCACCACAGGGTCCCCATAAAAACTGTAAAACCCCAATATCAGGGGAAAACAATATATTAAGCTCCTGATATTCCTCTAAAACATGTATATTTCATAGATACAACTTTTATTTTTAATTTGTTCTCACTATTCTTGTTCTTTTAAAAATTTTAACCTACTTACCATTACAGCTATAGGCTTAATACAACATATTCCATAATAACTTTTTAACTTGAAATTTTTTTCATAACATATGCCTGAGTTTTCTTTTTCTTTTCAATTTTTTAAATATACATATAGATATAAGCTTCAAGATAATCCTCTTTCCCTAGTCAATACTACCCTTACACATAAACCAGTTTTAATCTCCCTTTATCACTGGAAAGTTGAGTCCTTCAACAAAGATATGAAGATACACCTAGCAAGAATCAAAATAACTTTCCTCACCCACATCCAGGATTTATAATCACCCTCCCATCTTTTTCTTCTGTCAGTGTTTCTGTGTATTTGTTTTTGTTCTGGTATTTTATAAATCTTATCCTTGGGGTTCATTTTGGCTGGGTTCTTTTGTGTGTGTGTGTGTGTGTGTGTGTGTGTGTGTTTGTTTTTCTTGTCATTTACTTTTGTCAGTGTTTTTGTTTGTTTACCTTATAAATCTTACTTCTGGGGCCCATTCTGGCTGGGTCTTCTCTTTCTCTCTCTCTCTTTTTACTCTTCTCTTTCTTTTTAATGGTGACTTCCTATTGCTCAGAAGCATTCTGTACCTTGCCTGGATCACAGCTGATATATATTCAGCTGTACATCTGCTCAACCACCTCTCATCAAAACGACTAGGAGGAGCAACACCCAACAGAGGAAAAATTCAGAGAGTGTGCCCTCTCCATCAGAACTATTGGATATGAACATAAACAGTATGTCAGAAAGGGAATTCAGGGTAACAATTATCCTGGCAAAGGCTAAGATGGAGTAAACCATTAGTGACAACATAGAATCTCTAAGGGCAGAAGTGAAAGCTGCCTGGGAAGAAGTTAAAAATGTTATCAATGAGAGCCAATTGAATCCAACTACTCTAACAGCTAGGGAAACCAAGGCAGAAAACAGAATTAGTGATCTAGAGGACAAACTGATAGAGAAGAAGGATCAGGAGGAGCATGGAAGAAACAACTTAGAAGCCATGAAAACAGAATTAGGGAAATAAATAACACCATGAAATGTTCCAACATCAGAATTATTGGGATCCCTGAGGGGGAGGAGAAAGGAAGAAGACTAGAAGATATTGTTGAACAAATTCTCGATGAAAATTTTCCTAATCTGAGGAATGGAACCAGCGTTCCTGTCCTAGAGGCAGAAAGATCAGCCCCCAAGATCAACAAATCTAGAAAGACCTCAAGACCCTTGATTGTGAGACTGATAAATCATAATTTTAGACAAGAGCTCCTGAAAGCAGCTAGGGGGAAGTGATTCTTTACATACAGAGGAAGGTCCATCAGAATAACGTCAGACCTGTCCATAGAAACCTGGCAAGCCAGAAAGGGCTGGCAAGACATATTCAAGGCACTAAATGAGAAGAATGTGCAGCCAAGAACATTTTATCTAGCAAGGCTGACATTCAAAATGGATGGATAGATAAAGAGCTTCCAAGACTGGCAAGGTTTAAAAGAGTATGTGACCACCAAGCTGGCATTACAAGAAATATTAAGGGGGGATTCTATAAAAGAAGAAAGAACCCAAGAGTGTCATAGAACAGAAATTTACACAATCTATAGAAATAAGGACTTCACAGGCAACATGATGTCAATAAAAACGTATCTTTCAATAATCATAGGTCCAAAAAAATAAAAAAGATTCTTTCAATAATCATAGGTCCAAAACCTATGGGATACAGCAAAAGTGGTCCTAAGGGGCAAATACATGGCCATCCAAGCCTCCCTCAAAAAAAAATTGAAAAAATCCAGAATATACCAGCTCTCTTTACACCTTAAAACTGGAATATCAATAACAAATTAAGCCAACCCACACATAAGAAAGGAAGTAATCGAGATTAGAACAGAGATCAATGAGATAGAAACTAGAGATACAGTAGAATATGTTAACAAAACTAGAAGCTGGTTCTTTGAAAGAATCAATAAGATAGATAAACCACTGGCCAAACTAATCCAAAAGAAGAGAGAGAGGACCCACATTAATAAAATTATGAATGAAAAGGGAGAGATCATGACTAACACCAAGAAAATAGAAACAATCATCAGAAATTATTATCAAAGGTTATATGCTAGTAAGTTAAGCAAGCTAGATGAAATGAATGCATTCCTGGAAACCTATAAACTTCCAAAATTGAATCAAGAAGAAATTGACAACCTGAATGGACCAATATCTAGCAATGAGATTGAAGCAGTGATCAAAAACCTCCCAAAAAACAAGAGCCCAGGACCTGAGGGATTCTCTGGAGAATTCTACCAAACATTCAAAAAAGAAATAATACCTATTCTCCTCAAGCTGTTTCATAAAAATAAAAACAGAAGGAAAACTTCCAGACTCTTTTTATGAAGTGAGCATTACCCTGATCCCCAAACCAGGCAAAGACCCCACCAAAATGGAGAATTTCAGGCCACTATCCCTGAAGAATATGGATGCCAAGATTCTCAACAAGAACCTAGCTAATAGGATCCAACAGCACATTAAAAAGATTATCCAGGTGATCAGGTGGGATTTATCCTTGGAATGCAAGTGTGGTTCAACATTCATAAATCAATCAATGTGATAGAACAAATCAGTAAGAGAAGAGAGAAGAACCACATGGTCCTCTCAATTGATGCAGAAAAAGCATTTGACAAGATACAGCATCCATTCCTGATTAAATCCCTTCAAAGTATAGGGATACAGGGAACATTCCTCAACTTCATAAAATCTATCTATGAAAAACCCACAGCAAATATCATCCTCAATGGGAAAAAGCTCACAGCCTTCCTGTTGAGATCAGGAACATGACAAGGATGCTCACTCTCACCACTCTTGTTCAACATAGTATTAGAAGTCCTAGCAACAGCAATCAGACAACAAAGAGAAATAAAATGTGTCCAAATTGGCATGAAGAAGTCAAATTCTCTTTCTTCACAGATGACATGATACTTTACATGGAAAACCCAACAGACTCTACCCCCAAACTGCTAGAACTCATACAGCAATTCAGTAAGGTGGCAGGATACAAAGTCAATGTACAGAAATCATTTGCTTTCTTATGCACTAACAATGAAAACACAGATAGGGAAATTAGAGAATCGATTCCATTTACTATAGCACCAAGAACCATAAGATGCCTGGGAATAAACCTAAACCAAAGAGGTGAAGGATCTGTACTTGAGGAACTACAGAACACTCATGAAAGAAATTGAAGAAGACACAAAAAGATGGAAGAGCATTCCATGCTCATGGATGCAATGCTGCCTAAAGCAATCTATACCTTCAATGCCATTCCAATCAAAATTCCACTGACATTTTCCAAAGAGCTGGAACAAACAATCCTAAAATTTGTGTATAACCAGAAGAGACCCCAAATTGCCAAGGAAATGTTGAAAAAGAAAAACAAAACTGGGGGAATCACATTGCCTGATTTAAAGCTTTACTACAAAGCTGTGATCACCAAGACAGCATGGTACTGGAACAAAACCAGACACATAGAGCAATGGATCAGAGTAGAGAGCCCAGATATGGACCCTTAACTCTATGGTTAAACAATCTTCAACAAAGCATTAAAAAATTATACGGAGGAAAAAAGACAATCTCTTCAGTAAATGGTGTGGGGAAAATTGGACATCAAGGTATAGAAGAATGAAACTCAACCATTCTCTTACACCATATACAAAGATAAACTCAAAATGGATAAAAGACCTCAATGTGAGGCAGTAATCTATCAAAATCCTGGAGAACATAGGCAGTAATCTCTTCAACATCGTCCACAGCAACTTCTTTCAAGACATGTTTCCAAAGGCAAAGGAAACAAAAGTGAAAATGAACTTTTAGGACTTCATCAAGATCAAAAGCTTCTGCATAACAAAACAAACGGTCAACAAAATAAAGAGGCAACCCATGGAATGGGAGAAGATATTCACAAATGACAGTACATACAAAGGGCTGATATCTAAGGTCTATAAAGAACTCCTCAAACTCAACATGCACAAAACAGATAATCACATAAAAAAATGGCAGATGACATGAACAAGTACTTCCCCCAAAAAGACAAACAAATGGCTACCAGACATGAAAAAATGTTCATCATCATTAGCCATCAGGGAGATTCAATTCAAAACCACAGTGAGATACCATCTTACACCAGTTAGAATGGCCAATATCAACAAGACAGTAAACAGCAAATGTTGGAGAGGATGTGGAGAAAGGGGAACCCTCTTACACTGTTGGTGGGAATGCAAGTTGGTGCGGTCCCTTTGGAAAACAGTGTGGAGATTCCTAAGAAATTAAAAATAGAGCTACCCTAAAATTGCACCATGGGGTATTTACCCCAAAGTTACAGATGTAGTGAAAAGAAGGGCCATACATACCCCAATGTTCATAGCAGCAATGGCCACAGATGCCAAACTGTGGAAAGAACAATGATGCCCTTCAACAGACAAACGGATAAAGAAGATATGGTCCATATATACAATGGAATATTATGCATCCATCAGAAAGGATGAATACCCAACTTTTATATCAACATGGATGCAACTGGAAGAGATTATGCTGAGTGAAATAAGTCAAGCAGAGAGAGTCAAGTATCATATGGTTTCACTTACTTGTGGAGCATAAGGAATAACACAGAGGACATTGGGAGATGGAGAGGAGAAGTGAGTTGGGGGAAATTGGTGGGGGAGATGAACCATGAGAGACTGTGGACTCTGAGCAACAAACTGAGGGTTTTAGAGAGGAGGGGAGTGGGGGTTTGGGTCAGCCTGTGGGTGGGTATAATGGAGGGCAATTATTGCATGGAGCACTGTGTTTGGTGCATAAATAATGAATTCTGGATCACTGAAAAAAATAAAATTAAATAAAAAGAGAGAGAGAGAGAGAGAGAGATAAACCCTTGTATAGATAAAGACACCAAGGGTATTGCTATCAACCTTTTGTTAAAGCTACAGACATAGTGAGTGCTATTGTAATATGCACTATAATATCATGCAAGGTCCTTTTCAAGAAATTAAGTGTGCGCATTATCCATATGAACCTCTCAATAAAATCATATCCTTCTACTTAGCTTAAGAGTAATTTTAAGACTGTTGTTCCTTATCATTGTTATAGAAGCACAAGGAAGAGAGGGGGTTATCTATTAAACGTCCATGTGTGTAACTTTTGTCTAATAGGCTGAGTCCAGAGAAATTCACAGAAGGCCCACATGGTATTTGAGAAAATTATTTCCATTAAAAAAAAAAGAACTGTCAGTTAAGAGTGGAAGGGACACAAGTGTAAAAGGAAAGGGGACTGCTGATCCCATAATTGTACCCGTAGGAAGCAGATTGATAACTCCAACACTGTTGGTGGAAATGCCAGCTGGTGCAACCACTCTGGAAAAAAGTATGGAGGTTCCTCAAAAAGTTGAAAATAGAGCTACCTTATGACCAGCAATCGCACTACTGGGTATTTACCCTAAAGATACAAATGTAGTGATCTGAAGGGTCACATGCACCCAAATGTTTATAGCAGCAACGTCCACAATAGCCAAACTATGGAAAGATCCTAGATGTCCATTAGCTGGTGAATGGATAAAGATGTGGTATATATACACAATGGAATACTATGCAGCCATCAGAAGAAATGGACTCTTGCCATTTGCAATGATGTGGATGGATCTAGAGGGTATTGTGTAAGCAAAATAAGTCAATAAGAGAAAGACAATTATCATTTGAGATGGGGTGGGAGGTCATGGGGGATAGGGAGGGAAAAAAATTAACAAGATGGGATCAGGAGGGAGACAAACCATAAGAGAGTCTTAATCTCATGAAACAAAATGAGGGATCTTGGGGGTGGGGCAGTAGGGATAGGGTGGCTGGGTGATGGACATGGGGGAATGTATGTGCTATGGTGAGTGTTCAAAATGTGTAAGGTTGATTCACAGACATTTACCCCTGGGGCAAATAATACATTATATGTTAATAAAACAAAAACAAAAAACAAAACTACTCAGTAGCACACATATGCTGTCTTTCCTTAAAAATGGATGACTGAGGGGGATCAGAGGGCAGAGGCAGAGGCCAGAGAGAATGATTCCTAGGTTTTTAAACCTAATATAGAAACTCTCAACATTTCCCACCTGGATCTTATAATTTCTGTGATTCAGTGATTTTTTGTACTGTCCACTTTCCATACACATTAGGGGTGTTGTGTGTGTGTGGAGGGGGAGCAGAAAATTCACTTATTTATTTTTACAGATAGAAAAATTGAGAGTAACTACACTGAAGGAGTCTCATCTGTGTGTGTGTGTGTGTGTGTGTGTGTGTGTGTGTGTGTGTGTGTGTAATATAGATGATGAGATTCTGGGATTTGAGCAGATTTCCAAGTGGAGTAAGACTCCTGGGGACATCAGCAGGAGGTGAATGTATTTTGCATGTGAAAGATGTGCATCATTGTTGGCAGAGATTAAACTCTAGTAGATAGTTCATCCTGGTCCTCAATCCTAGAATTATACCCTTGCATAATTCATTCCCAGTAAGTGTTGGATTATATTAGTTTCCCAGGGCTTCTGTAACAGCTGACCAAGAAGTATGTAACTTAAAACAATAAAAATTTATTCTTCCACACTTCTGGAGGCTAGAAGTCTGAAATCAAGGGGTCAGTAGGGCCATGTTCTCTCTAAAGATTCTAGGGAAGAATTTGTTCCCTGTCTTGCATTGAGTTTCCGGTGTTTCCTGAAATCTTGGTGTTTCTTGACTTATAGATGCATTACAGTAATCTCTGGCTCTGTTGTCACACAGCATTATCCTTATGAGTCTGTGTTTCTGCATTTCTTCTTCACTTTTTATATAGTTAAGGATCTGTTTTTGTCTCTGTTTTCCTTTCTTTCTTTCTTAAATTTCACATATGACTGAAATCATATGATATCTATCTCTGACTGAGTTATTTTGCTTAGCATTTTACTCTCTGGCTCCATCGATGTTGTTGTAAATAGCAAGATTTCATCCTTTTTTATGGCTGAGTAATATTCCATTATATATACATACATATGTTATATGTATACATATACACATACATATATACATGTATACATATGTATCCATACATATACAGATATATGTGTGTATATATATGTGTGTGTATGTGTGTGTGTGTGTGTGTATACACACACCTACATACATACATACCACATATTCTTTATCCATTTCTCTATGAATGGGCACTTAGATTTCTTCATTTCTTGGCTATTGTAAATAAAGC
Source organism: Lutra lutra (assembly GCF_902655055.1). Lineage (NCBI taxonomy): Eukaryota > Metazoa > Chordata > Mammalia > Carnivora > Mustelidae > Lutra > Lutra lutra. The sequence continues at coordinate 107,560,155 of NC_062280.1, forward strand.
TGCTATAAACATAGATGTGCATATTTCTTTTTAAATTATTGTTTTCATTTTATTTGGGATAAACACCCCATAATGTTTTGGGATTTACTGGATCATAGGGTAGTTCTATTTTTAACTTTTTGAGGAACCTCCATACTGTTTTCCATAGTGGCTGCATCAGTTTGCATTCTCACTACAGTGCACAAGGGTCCTTTTACTTCTTATCCTCACCATTTGTTGTTTCTTGTGTTTGTGATTTTAGCCATTCTGTCATGTGAGATGATATCTCACTGTAGTTTTGATTTGCATTTCCCTGATGATTTTGGGAATGTTGAACATCTTTTTGTGTGTCTGTTGGTCATCTGTAGGTTTTCTTTGGAAAAATGTGTATTCAGGTTCTGTGCCCATTTTTTTTAATGGAATTATTTGTTTTTTTTTTTTTTTTGGTGTGGAGTTGTATAAATTCTTCATATATTTTGATTATTACCCTCTTATCATATACATCATGTACAAATATCTTCTCCCATTCAGTAGGGTGCCTTTTTCTTTTGTTGATCATTTCCTTCATTGTGCAAGAGCTTTTTTATTTTGGTATAGTCCCAATAGTTTAATTTTGCTTTTGTTTTCCTTGCCTGAGGAGACAGATTTAGAAAAAGTTTTCTATAGCTGATACCGAAGAAATTACTGCTTATATTTACTTCTAGGAGACAAATGGTTTCAGGTCTCACATTTAGGTCTTTAATCCATTTTGAACTTATTTTTGTGTATGGTGTAAGAAAGTTGTCCATTTTCATTATTTTGCATTTATCTGTCCAGTTTTCCCAGCACCATTTGTTGAAGAGACTCTCTAGGACTGATAAATGAATTCAGTGAAGTCAATGATACAAAATTGATATATAGAAGTCTGTTGCATTTCTATACACTAATAGTAAAGTAACAGACAGAGAAATTAAGAAAACAATCTTATTTATAATTGCAATAAAAATAATAACATACCTAGAAATAAACTTAACTGAAAATTATAAAACACTGATGAAAGAAGTTAAAGATGACACAAACAAATGGAAATATATTCCGTGTTCATTGATTGAAAACATCAATGTTGTTAAAATGTTCATACTAACCAAAGCAATCTACAGACAAATAATCATAAACTGTTATGGAACCTCAAAGGAACCCAAGTAGCCAAAATAATCTTAAGAAAGAACAAAGCTGGAGGTATCACAATTTCAGATTTCAAGATGTATTACAAAGCTGTAGTAATCAAAGCAGTATAGTACTGGCATAAAAATAGACATATAGGCCACTAGAACAGAATAGGAAGTCCAGGGGTTCTTGGGTCGCTCAGTTGGGACTTCGGCTCAGGTTGTCATCCTGGGGTCCTGGGATCTAGCTCTCTGCTCAGTGAAGATTCTGCTTCTCCCTTTTCCTGTTCCTCTGTGCTTTTTCTCACACTCTCTCTCTCTCAAAAGAAAAAAAATCTTAAGAAAAAGAATAGTGAGTTCAGAAATAATTCCATGCCTATGTGGCCAATTAATCTATGACAAAGAAGGCAAGAACATGCAATGGGGAAAAGCCAGTCTCTTCAACAAATGATGCTGTACACTTCTATCTTAAGATTGAATCTGAGGGGTTCCCCTGACTTTATTTCTCAGTGATTCTGACAGATGCTACCTTATGATGGGTTCTGGCACATAGTCACTTGTCCCATGGTTAGGGATTCCATCTCTAACAGAGTCTAAGCACAAGTCAAGAGCAATTTTTGAAAGGTATATGGTGGCCAAAGGACACAGTCTATAATGTGATTCTTGTATTGAGCCATACCATAAACTCCACATGGCATCTTTTCCCACCATAGATAAGTCATTGATTGTAGCCTTGTGCAACCCTAACCAAAGGTTCCAGGTAAACTGTTTTCTCTATAGAAATTGTGAGATGATAAGTCTGATGAGCATAAATTCAATGAACAGCTGCCATAGAGTGAATTCTTTTCTGCTCTAGGCCTTTGAGATGTGACTAACATTTATAAGCAGTTGAATGTAAGGAGATTATTCTAGTTAATCTAGTTAATTTCTAACTGAAATCAGTTGAAAGACCTTAAGAACAAAGCTGAGCTTTCCCTTAGGAAGAAGAAATTCTACCTGTGAACTTTAGCTTCCATTCCCGCCTGAGAGCTTCCAGTCCATCCCTTATGATGGCTTCCTCAAGAAATGGGTTTCAGACTTCTTTAGCATGTATCTAACTGTGTAAACCAATTCCTTGCAATAAATGCCATGTACATAAACACACATATGTACATATGCATGTATATATGTATGGATGTGTCTATATGTGTATACACACTTGTCCAGAGTGACATGAGTATGTATTTTCCGCTGTTCTGCTTTTCTGGTGGAACCCTGACGATAAAGGGCCCTACCAAAACTTGGCAGCTTTTGGTTGTCCCAGAGACAATTTATTTCTAATTAGAACAATGACCTTGTCATAACAGACTGGTTAAGGTTGAAAATTCAACCTCCTCTTGAGCTCTGTTACTATTATAATTAAATCTTTGGTTCTACCTTTAACTTTTTCTTTTCTCCCATTGTAGGGGATAGGAGTTTCTTTATAAACTGTTAAGGAGACCTTGGACCTTAACCTATGGTTGGAGATTAACCACCTCAGGCTTTCATTTTATTTCCTATCTTCAAAGCATTCATTGCCCACAACTATATCCATCCAGTTCCACACTCCTTATAATTATTGATATGCAAAAATTTCTCAATCCTCTGATTCATTCATGTGTCAATGCTTTCCTTTTTTTTTGGTATGACACCCTAATCTATCACTAGGAAACATTTTAAGAATTATGCTCTTCCTACATGCCATGGGCTCTCTATGTTTCACCAACCATAATTTGGGGATCATCATTACCGTTAGCCTGCAGGTGACATACCTAATCTCCAAAATCCAGAATCTTCTCTCAGGCCACTCCTGGGGCCATCTACTAGGGATGAGGTTTCCTGGGAAGCAGGTTCTGAGATGGGGATTTTCAAGCAGGAGGTATATTGTAGAGAATGCTTTCAGAATCAATACTTCTGATGGAATAAATGAAGCAGGATCAGAAAGAGTGAACACTGGGAAGAGTGAAACAGTCACAGTAAAATCTTCAGTCAATCCCATCTGAAGTTATGAAACAGGTTGGCAATTCATAGCTGTCTGAGATTGGGCAAGGAGGCTGGGTATTTGTACCTCTACACTGACCAGTCATTGGATGTAAGCTAAACCCAGGAAAGGGACAAAACTTGTGCAAAGCAGCTCTTTCCAGCTAAGAGAAATTTCCAGAGATGGATTCAATGGAAAGCCATCAGATGCAAAAACTTCCAGCAGTGAGGGAATAACGGTTTCAGGCTCAGGTAAAGCTTCTGAAGGTACCTCATTGGATCCACTACAACCTAGCAAAAAGGGCTGTTGCCATCAGAAACAATATACCAAGATGCAATCTATATTCATAAATGTTGTCTTTAAAAATGGTTCAGTGTTGGTTTAGTAATCAGAGTTTGTAGGAATGTAGTAACCTTACAACTGACCATGATTTTAAAGTAGTTGTGTTGTTAGAGAAATACAATCCTGCCATTAGGTATGCTTTCTTAATTTCTAAGACAACCACAGGATCCCTACAATTATACCTACAAGAAGTGGACTCTTAAAGCGATAGTATTTCTAAAATTTCAATTTTTTCCATGCCTCTGTTAGGTATGACCATAGAGGAAAAGGTGCCAGAATATAAAAGTGGGAAGCCAACCTAACCAAGGATCTCATTCCCCGACTAGGGTAAGAGATGTTAGTCTTTTTGTCTAAGAGTATATGGTGTGTGCTACATATGAAGGACCTCTCTATGTTAGTCCTTTTTCTATGCTTTCTAAATGAGAATGTTTTGGATTATTATCTTATTTTCCTATCATTTTTTAAATTGGTATGTTTTGGATGATTAAATTGACATTTATTGTATTCATAGACCACAGAATATTGAAACGGGATTTCAATAGGCATAGAGGCAGATTGAATATCCCTTGTATTGAAAGCTCCATGGATTTATGACATGACATGAATATGCATCTGGAAGTGGGTGTGCCTTGGCTGTTGGTTAAGTGTCTGCTTTTGGCTCATGTAATGAACCTGGGGTCCTGGGATTGAGCCCCACATTGAGCTCCCTGCTCAGTGGGGAGCCTGCTTCTCCCTCTCCCACTTCCCCTGCTTGTGTTGCCTCTCTCACTGTCTGTCTCTCTGTCAAATAAATACATAAAATCTTTAAAAAAAAATCTGGAGATTACGTATGGTTTTAACTCCTTGGGAAGTCTTGAACATGATTTTAATTGTATAAAGATACTTGCAATTTGTTAGGTGAAACTGAGTGTTTAAGAAGAATGTATGTGCTTGTTGGTCACTAAAAGAAAACTCAAGATATTGTTTTATGTTTTAATTTGTTTCTTCCTTGTCTCTTGAGTTTCATATTGCCTTCCTTTTAAGATACTATAATCTTATACCATGCTCCTAGTTGGTCAGTGAATCATAAAACACCTCTGTGCCACACCAGCTATAAGACTGAAATGTTACTTATCTGGCCAGTCATACTAACCAGTTTTTTGAACGTAGGGTCCGTGTATGACCACACAAAACAAATAAATATTCTGCCCTGGGATTAATGTTTTAACATTGGAACAAATGGTTGAATTTGTTTTTCAAGTGAGGTCACTAAACTGAGAGGGTATGAAAATAGGATGGCAGGTGGCTCTCTTCCTCACCACTGGCAAGACCTCATATAGAAAGAGAATGAGACCAAGACAGAGAAGTAAGAAACAGAGCTCAGAGAAAGCACTGATCATCATTTGGGCACCTGGGTCCAGGTGTACTTGAAATTCAAGCCTCCTGTTTACAAAAAGATGTGAATTTTTCTTTTAGCTTCAGATTATTTAGATGGTTTTCTACCCCTCATGACTAAAAGAGTCTGGACTAAAAAGATCATCATTGATCTGCTTACATTGGCCAATGATCTTCCATCAGCTATCATTCACCTTCAGCTGTTCTCTGTATTTCCTCAAGATGATTGGCCCCTGTTCCTCTGTTTTGGCTCCTGTAACAAAATACCTCAGACTGGGTAGTTTATAAACAACAGAAATTTATTGCTCACAGTCACAGATGATGGAAGTACATGTCAGCATGGTTGGATCAGGGCTTTCTTGGGGGTGACAGAATTTTCCTTTATCCTAACAGGACAGGAAAGGCCAGGGAGCTCTGTGGGATCTATTTTTATAAAGGTACTGCCCTCATCACCTAATTCACCTCTGAAAGGGCACACCTTTAAATATCATCACCTTTGGGGGTTAGAGTTTCACCATATGAAGGTTAGCAGGGGCATGAACACTTAGACAATAACACCCTTCCTTAACTTGACCTTTGTTACCCACCTCTACTGCTTAAACCCTTTCCTCCTTGACCATACAAGAAGCAGAATCTGGGGTTCTAAGCTTGGCCTTGACTCGGTCATCAATTTACTTTACATCCATAGGGCTGTTACCTTACTTCTCTAGACTTTTATTTCCTTCTAAAATGAGAATGTTACACTAAAATTACTCCTGAAGTGTACCATTCAGCTTTAAAATCCTGTGCTTTTGTAACAGGAAGAAGCGAAGAGAAGAAATTGTGCAGTTAGAAGTTGCATAAACCTTAGCCTGTGCTTGATTCAAATGCAGATGCACTTAGGTGAAATAATTTTTAATTTCCCTTTTTACTTTTGGGTAAGGTCATGATGTTCTATATTATGTGCATTTTCTTTCAGGTAAAAAAGAAGGAGACCTTCTGAAAGAAGCTATAAAGGATTTGACAATGCCCAGTGTTATTGTTGCTTGAATCCAATTACTGGGGAAGCATCCTGCACATCTTTACTCATCACATTTCAACATGTCATCTCCTCTATGTGGAACCAATTGCATTAAAGCAGTCATGAAACTATAGTCATCCTCCTCCCTTCACTAAAAATGTAATCATAAAAATTTTAAATGCACATATTCATTTCCTCCCCTTCAACCAAGCAAGTACAACTCTTCAGTATTCTCTGCAAAAGTGATTATCAGGTCTCTGTCTATGAAAATCTTAATGGAAAAATTAGATACACAGCAGAATCCTGCTAAACTAAACATCTGATTCCATTACTTGGAAGGCCAGTTGATATTCATTTTTATATCTGCCATCAAAAATCTTTTTAGCCTTGTTATTTTTCCTCCTATTTTCTTCCTCCCCCCTTCCCTCTCTTCCTCCTTCCTTCTTTCCTTCCTCCCTCCCTCTCTCCCTCCCTCCTTTCCCTCCCAACCTTCCTCCCTCCCTCTCTCCCTCCCTCCTTCTCTCTCCCTCTCTCCTTTCACTCCCAACCTTCCTCCCTCCCTCTCTCCCTCCCTCCTTCTCTCTCCCTCTCTCCTTTCCCTCCCAACCTTCCTCCCTCCCTTCCTTCCTTCCTTATTGGATTGGAGAAAAGAGAAGGGAAACATTTTCCAGATATTCAAGCTAATACTGTATTAAGTAATTAAGCTGCAGAATTTCAAGTTTATATACACACTGAAAAGGTTTTAATTTACTTAGGTTCAAGAATCTTATTACTTGGTTTGTTTCAAACCAAAGTTTATCTGACTCCAAGCCCCTATCTGTCAAAGTAAATAAGACATGTAATGTCTTTTTGTTTGAAGAATTCTTACCCCCTTGAGAATCATTTTAGGGGCTAGGGGCTACTACATTCCAGAACCTTTGGTTCAGCTCTTTTGGTCTTCTGTGCACAATAGTCAGCAGGACTATGTTAATTGTCCAAATTTCCATGATCCATTGAAGTTGATAGCATTGTTACTTTTGTGTCAAGCTTGTATAAGGAGATTTGTTTTAAGGCTTTATTTATTTGGCAGGAGAGAGAGAGCACAAGCAGAGAGAGAGGGAGAAGCAGGCTTCCCACTAAGCAGGGAGACCCACATGGGGCTTGATCCCAGGACCCTGAAATCATTATCTGAACTGAAGGCAAATGCTTAACAGATTGAACCTTGCAGACACACCAACACAAGGAGATTATTAATGAGGCTAGGAGCCTTTTCTCCTCTCCATTTTGTGCTATTTCACTCAGAAATCCTACCAACTTTCCTGGCCCTGAATTAGGAATAGGGCCACTAACACTTTCACCTGTGGATTTCCCCTCATCCTTACCCTGGCTTCCTAGTTCAGTCAGAAGTGAAAACATTATTCATCCATCCATGCATCCATCATCTATTTATCATCCATAAACTTTGACCACACCTGAGCTTTAAAACTGTGACCTTCAAGCTGGGTAAAGTTGGTATCTCCACTTTTCTCTGGGGACATTGTGTTTTCTAGCACTAGCACAGCAATATGCACACTCATATACTCAAGTCTGAGGCAATCAGTTGTAAATATAGCTTTCTAGGTTTCAAAAACAAAGGACAGCGAGGGTTGTCAGAAGTCTGGGAACTTCTGGTTTGAGCCAAGATAGAAAAATCAGTCATTAATCCACTCATGAAAAGCCCTGGCCACATTTTGGAGGGAATGAGGAGTGAACATTATCAGCAGTATTTAATAGTGTAGTGAGCAAGAAGGACCATCTTCCCTTGGGTTCAAATTCCTCATCTTCTACTAAGGTGAGTGATTTTGTGCTATGTGCTTAAACTCTTTGTACACTTGCTTCCTTATTTGTTAAGGGAAGCTACATTAATGTCTAATTTATGAGGTTGCTAAAAAAGGTTGGATTAGCTCTTAACACAAAAGGCCTTAGAAAGGCACCAGGTGAGGACATCTAGGTGGCTCAGTTGGTTGGGAATCTGCCTTTGGCTCAGGTCATGATTCCAGGGTCTTGGGATTGAGTCCCACATCAGGCTCCTCACTCTGTGGGGATCCTGCTTCTCCCTCTGCCTGCATCTCTCCCTGCTCTCAATATGTTCTTTGGAATCAGGTGTTTAAATCTTGATCTTATATCGATGGATATTGTTGAGGATCCTATGTTGATGGATGATGTTGAGCAAGCCAGCTAACCTCTCAGCTTTGGTTTTGTCATCTGGAAGACAGAGCTGCTGCTATCTGCTCATGGGATAGTGGCAAGTATTAAAAGGAATGATGTCTGTGAATCCCTCAGCAGAAAGCTTAAAAAATGCTTAATACTTGACCTCATGGGATTGTATTTCCTGCTCTGATTACATGCAGTCCAACTCTACTATCATATCTTTGCCAAAGGGTACTTACTTCTTTTTCTGGATCTCTGATCTCCTGTTTTCCTGACCACAGGGCTAGACACAAGGTTGATACACAACTATGTATGGATTCTTGTTGAATTTACTTAACTCAGTTGGGACTGCAGAAGCAGGTCAAGATTATCTTTCAATTGGCTGTCCCCTGTCATCAGGAATGTACCATCTGTTGGCTAGATTGTCGGCAGGACTCAACCCCTTAGCTATGTTCATTTTTCATGAAGTGGAGACGCGCTGAGAGAGTGTTAGTTTTTGCCATGGATGCTCTGTCTGGGGCCAAGTAGCCAGGCTGTCTGAATGAAAGCAGATGCAGTGTGCCTGGCCTGGGGGAGCCCTCAGAAGGGCCCCCAGATTGCCTGGGAGGATGCATCTGGTGTCCTTGTTGGGCCAAGTCTAACACATGGACCTGTTAGCAATATTAATGACTGTCCTCAAATGGGTCTAACTAAATGTCATTTTTATTCAGTAGTCTTCCAGCTCATTCTGTGTGGCAAGGTTGAGTGGAAGGTGTAAGCAATGTGCTCTTGATGGCAACAACATCTATTCCTTGATGAACCAAGTAAAGCTCAGCTCACATCCATCAGTGATGTGATGAACTGTCAAAGCCTTATGGTTCTTTTACTGTATGCCCATCCTTGGCCTGGGTACTTTGTAGAGTTCCAGAGAAATTTATAATCTATTTTTTTAAAAGATTTTATTTTATTTATTTAACAGAGAGAGAGAGAGAGAGATCACAAGTAAGCAGATAGGCAGGCAGAGATAGAGGGGGAAGCAGGCTCCCTGATGAGCAGAGAGCCCGATGTGGGGCTAGATCCTAGGACTCTGAGATCATGACCTGAGCTGAAGGCAGAGGCTTAACCCACTGAGCCACCCAGGTGCCCCAGAAATTTATAATCTAATCTGGAAAACGAAAACCACATTTATTACCTGAACATAGAGTTAAAATGCTGAACTCTGGCACTTTAGTTTAACAAGCATTCCTTCATTTAACATGTAGTTATCAAAGAGTAACCATGTGCTAAGCATTGGTTATATGGCAGTAGACTGAGCTATCAGTGAACAATGCAGCCTGAAATAGCCAAAGAACATTCCACAGAGGAGGAATGGACTGAGCATTGTTTAAACAAGGGGACAGATTGGTATGCAAATGTCTTCTCTGCTTTGGCCCTTTTAAATTAACCCATCCCACTGGTACAAACCAGCAGAGGGACAATGCAAACTGCTTTTCAGGGGCACATTATCCCCCAGTACTTTTCAGGCTGGTTACCATTTATTGTTGGAGTTTAGATTAGATTTGAGTGTACGGATGTCTACTTCCCAAACCTAAGTTAATGTTAGGAGGTTATGGTCAGCATTCTTGTTGTTGCTAAGAACTGCGCTTTTTTCTTCTTTATAAGTACAAGACAGAATTGAGTTTTCTTTCTCTTTTAATGTTATATGTGTCCATGTGATTGACTTTGGACAGTAAAATTTGAATATAAGGGGACTGTGTTACTTCTACGTGGAAATTTTAGAGCCAGTGTGTGATTCTCCACAATCTTCTCCTACCACAACCATAGAAGCATGTACTAAAATGGAACTGCCATTGATCTCTGCCCAGATGACTAGGATGAACAGAGCCACTGGCTGATGTGTACTGGGCATTTGTGTGAGGGAAAAATGTGTATGTGCTGGATTAAGCCACATAGATTTTTGGGGCTATTTGTTATTGATGCATAAACTGGCCCATCCTGCCAGAACTGGAAGTATATCACAAACACCAATTATAATAAGGTCCAGCCTAATGAAGGGCAAAGGATGTTTACCTATACATGAGCACAAGGGGGGTCTCAGAATTCCTCTCAATTAAAAAAAAAATCCCCTACTATGTGGTTACAAAGATCTGGTAATTTCCACTTCATATCTCAAGTTATGGCAAAATACTTCCTGTTAGAATGCAAATGTGATCCCCTACAGCTGCTAATTAGGCAGTCACACAGACTTAGCTTGCCAGCTGTGTTTCTTTCTAGCTCAGTGGTTCTCATTCTCTGCTTTTGCACAAATGTGATGTTCCACTGTTACATTCAGATACGGACAGCTTTTTCCCCCCTTCAACTTTCAATGGAAAAAAGTTAATGGGAATAATTTTCTTAATTAAAAAAACTTCCATAAACTGTATTTAAATATCTTTTTACTTGCTACTGCTTATTGTTAGTAAAATAGAGTCCCAAATTCCTATATAATTACTTCAAATATGAGTATCTAAATTCCAACATTCCTTATGGTGTCATGGAAAGAGCAGAGAGGTGTTTAGGATTTTTGTTTCCTTAATCAGCTTGAGAAGCCCGAATTATTAGTCATCTCCGTTCCTTGGTTCAGGAATTCACAACCTTGGCTGTGCCTTCCCCTGGAAAGCTGTGTTTAAAATGGAGGGTTCCAAGAGGGAAGCAAAAGCTCCCTCAGGAATTATAACACGAGCAGACTGAAACCAGCCCACAAACAGGTGTTTGAAACTTACAGATTTAATTGCCTGCACTGCTCTGCATTTGCAAAAGAGATAGGGAATGGGAAAAGGAGAGGGAAGGAAAAGCAAAGGAGTTTGTATACTGTAGTTGAACCAGTTCTAACCTTGGGCAGGTTGAAAAAGGCAGTGTCTGGTGCAAGGGGAAGAGTCCTTGACCTGGTATCTGGGGAGGAGGAAGACAACCTGTGTCCACAACACTTTACAATCAGAAAAGAAGTGGAGCCTGGGTGGCTTAGTCGGTTATGTAACTGATTTTTTTTTTTTTTTTTGGGTTCAGGTCATGATCTCAGTGTCATGAAATGGAGCCCCTTATTGGATTCAGTGCTCAGCACAGAGTCTGCTTGAGATTCTCTCCCCACCCAAAAAAATAAATAAAATCTAAAAAGGAAAAAGAAAAGAAAAGAAGACTGAGGCTGCCTATGTCCACATCACTTAACTGTACCAAAAAATCGTTCTTAAAAGGATAAGGGTATAAACCAATCAAAAACTTCCTTGTTGCTTCAGGAAGTCACTGCAAACCAATTTGTCTGGACCAGTGCTTTGCTTGTTAGTAGGCCTATACAGCATAGTTTATTCTTCAGACTCACTCTAAGACCTCACCTCATTGTGCTACCAGTCCTAAGTGATTATCTCATGAACCAGACCCAGTAACAATTGGTTCCTTGCCTTGAAAGATCTGTCTTATACCCCTTGACCCCAGACCCCAAACCTCCTATAAATATCTTCCCAAGCTTCTCCTTATAGTACACTACTAAGGTTCTATCAAGGTAATATTTCCCCCTAATGCATTAAGCAAGACCTGTGAACTATGGTAAAGACCCAACATCCATCCAGTCATATACTACCTCCTCCTGGTTCAGAAATGAAAAAGCTGTTTCCGAATATTTGCCAGGAAATGTAAAAATACATTCCAAACATCAAGTTTATTTTTTCTCAGTTATTTAGTTATGCTTGCTAATTAACAAATCCAATACCAACTGCATAGGGATTCTGTGTGTGTCAATGATACTTTTGAACAAATTAAAAGGAAATGAATGTGCCTGGGTTGGCCAAGGAGTCTAAGTTTCAAAGTGAAACTGCATCTCTTCTTTTCTCAAGGGAAATTTAAACAGCTCTGCACAGAGAAGTAGAGCTAGTACAAATGGGAATTCTACAGCCTCATGTGCTGGTGCTCCCTGCATAAATTATTATTTCCAGTTTCATCAGTGTCAAGGAAGGAGAGACTGGTGCTGTCGATGATGATCCTATCTTCACAAAATACGAAGATGAATTTAGTGTGTTTTGACTTCTCTTCACCAATGGTTTGGCTGTCACACTGTTCTGTTTGCAAATGAAGACTCTGCTTTTTGGTTTATCCATTTTAAAATGAAGTAGCCCTTTTCATACTTGTAGCTGGCACATTTCACTCTCCAGCAGATAGCAAGGCGACATTTATACTCACTTCCCACATTGCAATGATTTCTGCCAGTCAGATCCATCTCTAAGGGACCCAGAGAATTTTGCTGTCTAAACACAAAGAAGGGGGAAAAATGTATATATATATATATATACATTGTATATGTATATATATATATATCTTCCAACCCAGCAACACAGCTTCTAATGCTCAATGAGCCTCTGCCATGGGCGGGAACTATGCTAAACATTTACCCATCTTAACTCATGGATCCTCACAAGTGTCTTATGAATTAGTACTGCTATGAGCATGATTTTAAGGTGAGAAAGTGGAAGCAGAGAGAGTTTAGGTGTAATTCCCAAAGACAGCAGCTAGGATATGGGCAACTGGGATGGTATCTCTACCTGATGTTTCTACAACCTATGCACTTAAACACACTCCCTGTTACAGCCAAGAATTGATGCACTCCAAAATTTAGCTTACTAAACAAATATAAAATATCTGCAATAGGATTATTTTACCATTTTTTTTTGTCCTGAGAGATAGCCATTCCTATGGCTTCCCATTTCACATTATGTAACTAAAGGGGTGATTTCTTCCAAGTAGAGGAGTTGTCTATCTACAGGCAAATGGAAGCTTCTACTTCCATGATTGACAAATATTAGAAGCTCTTTAAGTCCTTACGAACACATGAACAAAGTTGAGCTCCACCTGCCAAGAGGGCTCCCCTCCATCTCTTGGGTCCCAAAGTCACTTGGACCAGAGTCACTGGAGAGCTTGCTGTTACCTTTGTTCTCATCAGGGCCGGACGTCAGCTGACAGCCCTTTTCCTGGTTCCTTTTAGGCCCCAGCTGGCTGTGGGTTGCTATAATCTGGAACTTTCCCTCTCTCTCTCTATCCCATTTTTTTTTTCATAAGGAGATGTTTATCCCCTTCCTTATTTCCAAAACGGTGTGTCTAGTGGTTTTGTGCACATTTATAATCCATTTTTTCCTTCATGTAGTGTAAGACTAATCCATTCTTTTTACTTATAGTAGTAGATCATTGTCCATGGCAAAATAAAAGTGGAAGAAGGAAAGATGAGATTGGATTAACCCTACAAGTGAGATTGTAGTGAAGTCTGAAACTCTTCAAGAAGAAAACTGAAAGGTTATTAAAATTTTTTTTAATAACTGGAGATACTTTCCAAGTTGCTTAGATGCTCTGGTAAAGAGGTGGAAGCTGTTTTACTTTCAATGTATACCTGTTCAGGCTCATAAATCACTGTACTACAACTTTGGTTCTCATCCTCCTCACATACCCCGACTTAATTTGCAAAATGCAAAGATGCATGCTTCATCTGTGGGTGAATGAGTCTGTTTAATTGGCAAGTTGTCACAATTTCTCGTAATTATGGTTTTTTAACTATGTGAAAAAAGACAAATGGTAAATTATAGTAACATCATTTGTCATTTGGTGTAACGATGATCTCTGAATTATAAGTGCTGTGTGCACTAATGCATCTGTTATTTATGACAAATAAGACGATCAAAACCTTTAATAGATTGTACTCTTTTCTTCTGACAGGTTTATTTATTCTTTCTTCTGTGTTTAGAAAATTCCTTCCCACTCATCAGCCTCTACTAGACCAAGGATGGAGATCAAACCAAGCTTTTCTCTGGAAAGTAGACCAAAGTAAGATTACTATCTCGACTGATGCAAGGAATGTTTGCAGGCAATCTGAGGAGGACACTTGGGTAATTAAAGCCTCTGTTCATTTAAATAATCCTAATTCTTTGAGAGGTATGCATTATTTTCCTTGTCATCTTCAGGAAAATGAAGGCTTGAGGGCCAAGTGCGAGGGCTTCGCATGAGGTCATTGAGCAAGGACACAAACCTTGTCTGCAACCTACATACATATGCTCTTCCATGTGGGTTAATTCTGCCACTTGAGCCAACTGAAAAATGTGTGTGTGTGTGTGTGTGTGTGTGTGTGAGAGAGAGAGATATGTGCCTTAATTTGCCGTAATCATGTGTTACATAAAAGTATCAAAATTAGGGGCTATAATAAGTCCAAAAGCAAAGCTCCAAATAGTTGTTCGGGGGACAGATGGTGGGAGATGGGGGAGATTGGAGGACAATGATGGGTATTTGAATTTACTACATCCTATTTCTTCTATTTAAAAATAAGAGGAAAAGAAGGAAAGAGAGTAAAGTTATAAAAGTTATTATATTTGGTGAACTATATTTAGGTAAGATATGAGATTAACATTACGTGTTTGTTTCATTTCTTCTGCATTTCTTTTTCTCCATTACCATCATCACTTGGTTGGACAGTTTAATGGAGTTCCCTCTTCTCTCTTTCTCTGACATGAGCTGCAAGGAGGTTCAGTGACTCACCGAAGTCATGGAGAATGAGCTTATCTTACAGGGCAAGAAGATTCTATTAAGCACGATTCACTCTTTGCAAAAATAAGATCAACATATCTCCCCTGAGAAGACGTTCTTAGAAAACCCTATGAACAGCTGTCTGATTTCTGAAGGTGATAGATTGAGAAAATATTACAAAAGGTGGAAACCACATCAACAACTTAATTTAAGTAAGGGTATGTTTATACACTGTTAACTGTTCAAGGACATGACAAGAGGAATATTAAAGCTAAATGTTAAGAACCACTGTCCATTGAAGATCACTGAGTAAGGACGGTGGAATATTCTGAAATTACAATGAAAGTCAATGATAAATTTAATTCAATAATCAAAATATAATTTTCCAGTCATGTTTTACCAGAAAGTAGATTTTGTATAGTATATCAGCCTTATATTAAAAACTAAATATAGTAGGTGATTATTATTCATTGTACTATTGTCATCCATTTTTTCAGTTTTTATTTATCACTGTAATTAATCATATCATTATATGATTAACAGTAAGGGTATGATTTTTTTTTAAAGATTTTATTTATTTATTTGACAGAGAGAGATCACAAGTAGGCAGAGAGGCAGGCAGAGAGAGAGGAAGGGAAGCAGGCTTCCTGCTGAGCAGCGAGCCCGATGCAGGACTCGATCCCAGGACTCTGGGATCATGACCTGAGCCGAAGGCAGCGGCTTAACCCACTGAGCCACCCAGGCGCCCCAAGGGTATGATTTAAAATACGATGCTGGCCACATGCAATGTGGTATCCTAGATTTGATTCTGGAGTACAGAAGGTGCTGTAGTGCAAAAACTGGTGAAATCTGAGTAAAGTCTGCAGTTTCTTTGATGATAATGGACCAGTGTTGGTTTCTTAGTTTTGACAAATATACCAAGCCAACATAAAATGTTAACACTGTCACAAATTTTGTGAAGGATGTAGGGAAACTCCCTGTACTGAATTTATACCTTTTCTGTGAACCTAAGATCACTCCAAAATAAAAAGTTTATGACAGAATTTTATTTTGAGGCCTAGGGGCTTAAGCTAAACATGTAATCAATTAGGACGAACTCAAAAACTTTCTTTTCCTCAACGTTTGTTTTTGAAAATCTTGTTTTGTTTTGTTTTTAAGATTTTATTCATTTTTTTGACAGAGAGAGACACAGCGAGAGAGGGAACACAAACAGCGGAAGTGGGAGAAGGAGTGACAGGCTTCCCGCTGAGCAGAGACTCCAACATGGGCTCCATCCCAGGACTCTGGGATCATGACCTGAGCCGAATGGAGGCAGACACTCAATGACTGAGCCACCCAGGTGCCCCTGTTTTTGAAAATCTTAAATCCAACAGTAGGAATTTTTTTTTCTTACCTGGTAATTATACCTGACTGTTTTATAAGTGAGAGTCGAGAGCCTTAGATCTTTCTTTCTTTCATTCATTTCTCTTTGCTTGTTGCTATAATGTACTTTGGCACCAGTGCAATCTGACCTCAATAGTCTTCCTTTGCAGGCTTATTCCCTCTGCTTTGTATGGGGTCTCCCCTCTGTCCCCCTGTTTATCTTTACTAAAGTAGATCATCACACAGATATGGACTGTCTCCTCTGTGAAGTCTCCCCAACAACCCCCTCTGCCCATACTTGGCCATTTCTTCCTTTCCTGATGGCACATGGTCTCTTTCTTGTCTTTGTACCACTTGCACTTTGTCTGGGGCCTGACACACAATTGGAGCTTTGCAAATGTGTGCTCACAGCTTTGACCTTCTTAAGGCAAAGCAAGTTCATGCTCAGTTGGTAAGCTGCCCATATGAGTCTTACAAAATGGGGCCTGGTTGTATTGCTGTTCATTGATGTTATGTTAAGTAGGTTCAGGGGTTTTACTGAATAATGTGTTATTTTCCAAAGTAATTTACTGTGACCTTTGTTTGTAATGCCATTTTAGATTAAATTTTTTCTGAAGCTCATTTTCTGAGATGCTTCCATTTCCCCAAAGGTTCTCACCACCTGGTGACTTTAGGTTTTACAAGGATAATCTACAATGTGGATAACTAGGGAAAGAGTTTCTTCTTCAAAAAAAAAATACCCTCCCCCTTTTTTGAAACAAGAAATGAAACTGGGACACAATTTTATTGGTTTATATTTTTATTCTAAACACCATTCTTGTCCAGCTTTGAATATCTTGTTAATTCACTTGACAATATTTATTGACCACTTACTTTGTTCCAGGTATTGCCATGAGGATAAAACAGTGACCACAGACAAACAGGCCCTCACCCCCAGTCTGAGTTCACATTCAAGGGTATGTGTGTCTGCAGATGGGGTGGGGACAGTACATAAACAAGAGAAACAAACTAGGAGATACAGAGTAACAAACCTGGGGCAAGTCTCCATTGTCTAGTGTAGTTGGGAATGCTTATTTGGAAAGTAACACCTGAGCTTAGATTTGAAGGAAGAGATTTAGGCTCCTAATGAACAAGCAGCCAGCATTCCAGGCAGAGGGGACACAATTGCAAAGGCCCTTGGATAACACTGGGCTCAAGGGTCAGAACAAAAGTCCTAGTGGCTTCAACTTAGTGACTGTCAGGCAGCTGGTACGATGGAAGTTGGAGTGGTCAGCAGGGCTGCTTTGCTTTGTTTGCTTGAACCACATAAACCAAAGCTCTTGCTTACTTATTCCAGCAGATTCCATGGAGGATACAGAGTAAAACACAACACATTCTTTCTTCACAAGGAGCTCAGAGTCTAGTTGGTTTAGCGTGGTTAACTTCAATATGAGCAGTATTTGGGGATGACTCTTAGATGTGCACAGGGTGGTATGCAAGTTCCAAGAGAAAAGGCATCTTCCCAGCCAAGGGACAGCCACATGATTTGTAGCTGCCACACTGCCATGCAAGTGACTTTTCAATATTTTCCCACACTGATTAGTGTCCCAAAGCATTGCCAGGTAGACTATTCAACTTCCTCTGAACTTCTGAGTGTATCTGAGACATAATCAATCCTACAATAAGCCTTTGCAAAGTGCCATAAACCATTCTTCAAACCATAGTTAAATAGGCAATATAAAGAGATACGTTGTCTGGGCAAAACAGATCATCCCAACCATGTTCATGTTTGAAGGACCTTCTCTTTTTGGTTTAGATCCCCAGGTTTTCTGGAGCCCACTGAAAATGTAATTACAGGGAACAACCCAGTAACATTCTCTGCCTTCTACCTATAAGGGTTTGTTCCCTGATGGTTGCACCCTCATTCTCCTACTTGGTGAGGCATCATTGCTCCTTCTTTGGAGAAGCTTTGAACTCCACCACAAATTGTCTGCCATGCGTACTAAGTACAGAAGCCTGCATATAACCAAGGTGCTACTCTCTGATGCACCTGGGGGCTAAGGGACTTGGCGATTTTCTTTGATGGCTGTTATCTTGTTTTGTGTCTTGCCATTTTGTAACTTCTCCCACTTTCTTTAGAAATTTATGGTGGGTGGCCTTTAAACTGGGCACACATATTCCTTTGGGCACAGGAATGTTTTCCCTGGAGCATGGATAGCTATCAGTGCATTGAGTTCTAGATTTTCAGCTTCCATCTGTATTCTTCTCTAAGATTAATTTGCCTCATATTCCATCTGCCAGTTCTTTCTTCACTTTCCTTTTCTAATTGCTTTTCCCACTTTCCTAGACTAGGGGTGGGGGTTTGGGAGAGGCAAGCATCTCTTGCAGCTTTCTAGAATTTACTAAAGTGCTCTGACCCTGGGTGGAAACATCTCTTGGGTACCCAACAAAAGGACAACTCAAGACTGTTTCCTTCAGAGGGGAAGGGCTTTGTTTCAGCTAGGACGCACCAGGACAAGGCAACATCCCACAGTCAGCTCATTAACATCTCAGAATTAAAACTCAGCAGTGAGAAGTTCATGGAGCAGGTGCAGATTAACGAGTTTTGCTAAATTTAAAAAATGAAGTTAGATGATTTTTTTTTCTCAGAAATTAGGCCCCTTTGGCTGATTGGTTTGACAGTGAGGACCAAAATTTTCCAGAAGTTGAATAAACTGATTGGATAAATGGATTTGATCACAACATATATAAAGCACTATAAAACATGTAACAGACATGGGCACACATCTTTAATTCTTAGAATTATGATGAAAATTTTCAGATGTTGACCCTAAAAATATGTGAAGCTTCCACAGCTTGCATACCAGTCACATGGGATTTATGAACAAAACAATGCTCATTGTTCAGTCTCCTATCTCCACGGAGTTATCTACTTTTCTCTTTGTATATTTCCTCTAACAGTTTTAATGTGTGGAGAACATCCAGTCCTCAAAATCTGTATAGGAGATAGAAATAAAATTATTTAAATAAAAGATTTGAGTTTTTAGAACACAATGATGTACTTGTTCATCTGAAATTGGATACATTTACAAGGTCTTTGCACAGATGGATTAAAGTTGATTGTATGGCTCTGTTTCATATCCTGGTATGATCCACTTTTACAGACATACTTAAGGTATTCAGTGTGCATTTTCAAGGAATCAAAGCCTTAGGGAATTAAGTGGTTGCATAAACTAGTGGATTATTAATGAGCTTGCAGCTCAATAGAAAGATAATTAAGAGTTTATTCAGAGAGAGATCCAATTCAGAGCAGGAGCTCAGAAGATAGAGGCATACACTCAGCCTTTAAGTCCTGAACAAAAGGCTTCCCTAAAATTCAGTTCCTTCTGCATGAAAGCAGATCCAAGTCAGTTGTCAGAAATATCCTCGCCTAAAGGGAAAGTTATTTTTAATGTATGTCTTGTAATATTTATACCCAAGTGTCAAAGGGAGAGTTGTGGTATAACCTGGGGATTAGTTCAGTCATACACTTGAGATGAAACATAGCCCCCAGGAATATACTCTTTTACTGAGAACTATCAAAGCCTCGGTACCAGGGTACACCTTCCCCTCCAGCGGGCGACATGACAAATGAACTCCAGAGATCAGAAGACTTGCTAAGATGGGACAGACATGGTATAATTACATATTTCCCCCTTCTTTGAACTCTGCAACTAGGTATGCACAAAGGAAAGTTATCTTAATAAGTGAAAAAAAGCAGCTTTTGGAGCAAGACCAAGTCAAGCAAGTATCACATGAGCAGACAACACTTTTGCCCTCCTGGAAGCCATTGTGAATCCAGGTAAGAAGGGATTGCTGAGAATTTGTGAAATGTGTTCACAGAAGCAAAGATGTAAGAAAGACCTGAGAAAAAATGGACAGAGATTCAGGGAAAGAGTGAGGGAAGAGAGACTGAGTGTTGATTTGGAATTACAAAATTTTGGTACTAATATGGTAGGGGATGGACACAACTATGACTGTGTAGGGATTCCAATCTGAAAAACAAAAGGGATTTTGCCACATCAGGAAGAGAACAATTTGAAGGGAGGTAGAATATATAGGCACCATGAGAGACAATAGCCATGGGATAACACTATTGTTCTGTGCAGAGGTCAGCAAGCTATGGGTCATGGGTCACTCTCACCCACAGCTGGGTTTTGTATGTCCCAGAAGCTATGAATAGTTTTAATACTTTTAGATATTGGAAAAAAATAAAAATAAGGACAATGTTTCATGATGTGTAAACATTATGTGGATTTTAAATTTCACCCAAAATAAAATTTAAGTTCCTCCTAGGACTTGGATCTGTAGAAAATGCATGTGAAGTTAAACAATAACCCACTTCTTTCCAAAGGTTTTGTAATCTGATTCAAATAGATTTTCTCCTTTGAGAAATGTACTGTGCTTTGTGAATTTGGATTTGGACTGGAAACTCAGCAATTATTTTAAGAACTATAATACACTGGCAAACACACACTTTATGTATCGTATCCATAAATCACAGGTGATCTAGAGCCAGATAGATGAATGCCTCTACTCACACAGAATAAAGGTATTCTTTTCCACACTGAGAGTAAATAACCAAATGAAAAGATATTTTTTAAATTTTAAATTTCTCGTAATATATTAGTACCCAGTCCAGATCATAAACAAATTAACATTTAATACAAAACAGTAATGAAAAAAACTTTGGAAATACTAGTCAAATATCCAGGTAGCTCTTCCTTGGTCAGTTTTCATATTTTCTAGTAGAAATACTTTCTAAGTTTTATGATGAAATTCAAAAGTTAATATTTCATAATGTGCTATAGAAAGTGGTATGACCTACTTGTGTTCTGTCATCTAAATAAATTTGAAAGCTAGTTATTAAAAATGCTCACTTGTAAGCAAAATGGAATATTTTAATTGCCTTGTTACATCTGTTGATTTATCTTACATCTTTCATTGCCTACTGTATCCTTGACATAGTAACACTGTAATAACACTCACAATTCTTTCTGGAGAAAAGGAAGAAAGAGAGAGAGTTGGAGGGGAGAGAGGGAGAGAGAGAGGAGACAAAGAGGAGAGAGAGAGGAGAAGAGGGGAGAGAGAGGAAGGAAGGAAAAGAAAGAAAAAAGAAGAAAAAAGAAAGAAAAAGAAAGAAAGGAAGGAAGGAAGGAAGAGAGATAGAGATAAAGAAAGGAAGTAAAGAAGAAAGAAAATATATATCACAATGTTTTCAACAAGTTAACATTCATTTTGGATCTCAGATTCATAGCGGATTGATTTTTTGTCGCATTGTGATGCATCACTATCATTGGTCTAAGCTCATACTCTCTTCTATTTAATTTACTTTTGTCTTGAGTGAATGAATGAATGAATTTATTTATAGAGACAGAGAGCCTATGAGCAGGGGGAGGAGCAGAGGGAAAGGCAGCAAGAAAGAGAAAATCCCAAGCAGATTCCATGCTCAATGTGGAGCCCAGTGTGGGGCTTAATACTATGACCCTGAGATCATAATCTGAGCTGAACATTTAAACTACTGAGCCATCCAGGAGCCCCATGCTTTTATTTTGTTTTTTAAAATTAGGTTCTCTGTACTCTTTATTCCCAGTTCTACATTCCCCTGTTTTATTCTTCTGCTTTGGAATCTATTGTTTGTATTCACTGTATGTCCTTCCTTCCACTCCACTTTCCACATAATGATTCACACGGATGCATCCAAGAAGTATATAGTGTACTCGTTCTTTAGAGAGTATGGTCCTGCTAATCTACTTAAGGAGTATTGTAATTCTGATATTTTTTCATTTACAATGTTTCTTTTTTTTAAAGATTTTTATTTATTTATTTGACAGAAAGAGATCACAAGTAGGCAGAGAGGCAGTCAGAGAGTGAGAGGAGGAAGCAGGCTCACTGCTGAGCAGGG
Source organism: Lutra lutra (assembly GCF_902655055.1). NCBI lineage: Eukaryota > Metazoa > Chordata > Mammalia > Carnivora > Mustelidae > Lutra > Lutra lutra. The sequence continues at coordinate 107,581,958 of NC_062280.1, forward strand.
AGCCCGATGTGGGGCTTGATCCCAGGACCCTGGGATCATGACCTGAGCTGAAGGCAGAGGCTTTAACCCACTGAGCCACCCAGGCGCCCCTCATTTACAATGTTTCTGAGAGCTATCCATCTTAATATGTATTTGGACCTAGTTATATCCTTAGATTGTATTATATTTCATCACTTGAATATGATAATTAAAAAAGTTATTCCCTCATTTCCATTTAAGTTATTTTTTACTCATTGTCATTACACATCAGACTGTGACAAATCTTCACATAAATATCTCTCTATGTACCAAATGGGAAGTTTTACAATGGTATATATCCAGGAGAGGAATTTTTGTAAGATAATGTTTATAAATTAAACAAATATTTCTAAATTTCTCTGCAAAATTTTCACTCCCATTAACATTGGATGAAGGTTTCCCACATCATCAGCATTTGAACTAATTTTACTTAAAAAAATTTTTTTTTGCCAAGCTGATCACTTGTACACTGATTAGTTATTATTTCTTTAAAATGAAAATTTATTTTATTTAGTGGCAGAACTTTTTTTTTTTCATACTGTTGATAGCCATTTGGGTTTCATCATTATTGAATTGCCTGTTTATTTCCTTTGCTTAAAATTTTAAAAATATGATTGGCTTCTTTTTCCTCCCTAAATAATTAATAACATATGTTATGTGTGTGTATATACATATATATGTATACACACACATGCTGCCACCTGACACATATTCATTTTTATTTTTTATTTTTATTATTAACATAATGTGTTATTCATTTCAGGGGCACAAGTCTGTGATTCATCAGTCTTACACAATTCACAGCACTCACCTTAGCACGTACCCTCTCCAATGTCCATCTCCCAGCCACCCCATCCATCCCACTCTCCTTCTCTCCAGCAACCCTCAGTTTGTTTCCTGGGATTAAGAGTCTCTTATGGTTTGTCTCCCTCTCTGGTTTTATCTTGTTTCATTTTTCCCTCCCTTTCCCTATGATCCTCTGTCTTGTTTCTCAAATTCCTCATATCAGTGAAATCATATGATAATTGTCTTTCTCTGACTGACTTATTTCGCTTAGCATAATACCCTCTAGTTCCATCCATGTCATTACAATGGCAAGATTTTGGTTTTTTTTTTTTTTTTTGATGGCTGCATAATATTCCAGTATATCACATCTTATATATCCATTCATCTGTTGATGGACATCTAGGCTCTTTACATAGTTTGGCTATTGTGGACATTGCTGTTATAAACACTGAGGTGCATATGCCCCTTTGGATCACTACATATGTATCTTTAGGGTAAATACCCAGTAGTGTAATTGCTGGGTCATAGGGTAGCTCTATTTTTAACTTTTTGAGGAACCCCCATACTGTTTTCCAGAGTGGTTGCACCAGTTTTCATTTCCACCAACAGTGTAGGAGAGTTCCCCTTTCTTCACATCCTTGCCAATACCCTAACACATATTCTTTATGATTTGTCAGCAGGAAACATGGTAACTATTGTCTTTTTATTCTTCATCAGAAACATTTCCTTTTTTACAGTAGTACTAAAGCATAATTTACATCAGTAAACTGCACATAATTAAATGATGCAATTTGATGAATGTTGACTCACTGAAGGGTGGATATATACACCCATGATGCTATCACCATGATCGAGATGATTAATATATCCATTATCCCCAAAAGTTTCCCAAGCCTTTTTGTAATCACTCCCTCTAAAAGCTCTGTGTCCCACATCCCACTTCTAGGCAACCACTGATCTGGTTTCTGTTCGTACAGATTTTATTTTTTTACATTTTTTAGAAAAGTAAATAAATTCCATAAATGGAATCATAGAGTATGTACTGTTCATACAATATGTATGTATAGTATGCATGATTTTTATGTCTTTTTTCCCTTGATTGAATTACTTTGCAATTTATTCATGTCATGGTCTGTATCAATAATTCATTCTTTTTCATTGAGGAATAACATCCCATTGTATGGATAACAGTTGGATTATCTATGCATCTGATTATGTATCTATGCTCTTTCCAGGTTTTGATTCTTACCAAAAAGCTGCTATAAACATTTGCATAAAATTTATATGGGTGTAAGCTTTTATTTCTCTTGGGTAAATACTTGGGAATGAAATGGTTTGTTAACATAGTAGGTGAATGTTAAACTTCAAAGAAAGTGCTAAGCTGTTTTCCTAGTGATTATTACATTTCACATTCTTCTCTCAGCAGTATATAATTAGTACTTTCACAGTATTTGTTTTTCTATCATTTTACTTTTAACATACTTCTGTCTTTGTATTTAAAGTGGGTCTTTTGTAAACAGCATAGAATTGGGTATTTTTAATTATTCCAGCCTGGCAATCTAGTCCTTTCATTTGCAATGTTTAATCCATTAATATTTGGTGTAATTACTTATGTATTTGAAGTTAAGTTTTTCATCTTACTAATTTTTTACTTGTTCTCTCTGTATTTTATGACTTCATCATTTTGCTCCTTTTATTTCTACCTTTTTTTAAAATGACTCAAATGCATTTTTGTTATTTTATATTATTATCTCGATTAGCTTTTATGAGTCTAGCTAATCTTATAATTGTAGTTAATATAATTCATATATATATGTATATATATACATTTTTGTATGTATATATTCACTGTACAGATTGCAACATATTCTTGACTAAAGTCTCTCTTCAATTAGTACTTTTTCTACTTCCTAAACTATTCAAGACTATTCTTTTTTTTTTTTTTTTTTTGACAGAGAGAGATGACAAGTAGACAGAGAGGCAGGCAGAGAGACAGAGAGAGGGGAGCAGGCTCCCTGCTGAGCAGAGAGCCCGATGCGGGACTCGATCCCAGGACCCTGAGATCATGACCTGAGCCGAAGGCAGAGGCTTAACCCACTGAGCCACCCAGGCGCCCCCAAGACTATTCTTATAGATATATCTATTTTCCCTTCCCTGACATATTTTGCCTTCAGGACATGATTACTTCTTTTTCAAGGCTGTTTTGGCAATTTTGAGTTCCTTGAAATTTCATATGAATATTGGAAGCAGTGTGGCAATTTCTACAAAGAAGACAGCTAGGATTCTGAGAGGGATTACATCTAATTTGTAGATAAACTTGTGGAATATTAACAATATAAATTATTTGATCCTTGAGCATGAGATACTTTCCCACTTATTTAGACCTTTTTTATTTTATTTTATTTTTTTTAATTTAAATTTTATTATTATTACTTTTTTAAACATATATTTTTATCCCCAGGGGTACAGGTCTGTGAATCACCAGGTTTACACATTTCACAGTACTCACCATAGCACATACCCTCCCCAATATCCATAACCCCACCCCCCCTCTCACAACCCCCCTCCCCCCATTAACCCTAAGTTTGTTTTGTGAGATTAAGAGTCACTTATGGTTTGTCTCCCTCCCAATCCCATCTTGTTTCATTTACTCTTCTCCTACCCCCTTAACCCCCCATGTTGCATCTTCTCTCCCTCATATCAGGGAGATCATATGATAGTTGTCTTTCTCCGATTGACTTATTTCGCTAAGCATGATACCCTCTAGTTCCATCCACGTCGTCGCAAATGGCAAGATTTCATTTCTTTTGATGGCTGCATAGTATTCCATTGTGTATATATACCACTTCTTCTTTATCCATTCGTCTGTTGATGGACATCTAGGTTCTTTCCATAGTTTGGCTATTGTAGACATTGCTGCTATAAACATTCGGGTGCACGTGCCCCTTCGGATCACTACGTTTGTATCTTTAGGATAAATACCCAGTAGTGCAATAGCTGGGTCATAGGGTAGTTCTATTTTCAACATTTTGAGGAACCTCCATGCTCTTTTCCAGAGTGGTTGCACCAGCTTGCATTCCCACCAACAGTGTAGGAGGGTTCCCCTTTCTCCGCATCCTCGCCAGCATCTGTCATTTCCTGACTTGTGAATTTTAGCCATTCTGACTGGTGTGAGGTGATATCTCATGGTGGTTTTGATTTGTATTTCCCTGATGCCGAGTGATGTGGAGCACTTTTTCAGGTGTCTGTTGGCCATCTGGATGTCTTCTTTGCAGAAATGTCTGTTCATGTCCTCTGCCCATTTCTTTTTTTTTTTTTTAAGATTTTATTTATTTATGACAGAGAGAGAGATCACAAGTAGGCAGAGAGGCAGGCAGAGAGAGAGGAGGAAGCAGATTCCCTGCTGAGCAGAGAGCCCGATGTGGGGCTCGATCCCAGGACCCTGAGATCATGACCTGAGCTGAAGGCAGCGGCTTAATCCACTGAGCCACCCAGGTGCCCCATCTCTGCCCATTTCTTGATTGGATTATTTGTTCTTTGGGTGTTGAGTTTGCTAAGTTCTTTATAGATTTTGGACACTAGCCCTTTATCTGATATGTCATTTGCAAATATCTTCTCCCATTCTGTCAGTTGTCTTTGGTTTTGTAAACTGTTTCCTTTGTTGTGCAAAAGCTTTTGATCTTGATAAAATCCCAATAGTTCATTTTTGCCCTTGCTTCCCTTGCCTTTGGCGATGTTCCTAGGAAGATGTTGCTGTGGCTGACGTCAAGAGGTTGCTGCCTGTGTTCTCCTCAAGAATTTTGATGGATTCCTTTCTCACATTGAGGTCCATCCATTTTGAGTCTATTTTCGTGTGTGGTGTAAGGAAATGATCCAATTTCACTTTTCTGCATGTGGCTGTCCAATTTTCCCAACACTGCTTATTGAAGAGGCTGTCTTTGTTCCATTGGACATTCTTTCCTGCTTTGTCGAAGATTAGTTGACCATAGAGTTGAGGGTCTATTTCTGGGCTCTCTATTCTGTTCCATTGATCTATGTGTCTGTTTTTGTGCCAGTACCTTGCTGTCTTGATGATGACAGAATTGTAATAGAGCTTAATGTCTGGAATTGTGATGCCACCCACTTTGGCTTTCTTTTTCAATATTCCTTTGGCTATTCGAGGTCTTTTCTGGTTCCATATGAATTTTAGGATTATTTGTTCAATTTCTCTGAAAAAAAAAATGGATGGTACTTTGATAGGAATTGCATTAAATGTGTAGATTGCTTAAGGTAATATAGACATTTTCACAATATTTGTTCTTCCAATCCAGGAGCATGGAACAATTTTCCATTTCTTTGTGTCTTCCTCAATTTCTTTCATGAGTACTTTCATGAGTTTTCTAAGTATAGATTCTTAGTCTCTTTGGTTAGGTTTATTCCTAGGTATCTTATAGTTTTGGGTGCTATTGTAAGTGGGATTGACTTCTTAATTTCTCTTTCTTCTGTCTTGTTGTTGGTGTAGAGAAATGCAACTGATTTCTGTGCATTGATTTTATATCCTGACACTTTACTGAATTCCTGTACAAGTTCTAGCAGTTTTGGAGTGGAGTCTTTTGGGTTTTCCACATATATTATCATATCATCTGCAAAGAGTGATAGTTTGACTTCTTCTTTGCCGATTTGGATGTCTTTAATTTCCTTTTGTTGTCTGATTGCTGAGGCTAGGACTTCTAGGACTATGTTGAATAGCAGTGGTGATAATGGACATCCCTGCCGTGTTCCTGACCTTAGTGGAAAAGCTTTCAGTTTTTCATCATTGAGAATGATTTTTGCAGTGCGTTTTTCATAGATGGCTTTGATAATATTGAGGTATGTGCCCTTTATCCCTACACTTTGAAGAGTTTTGATCAGGAAGGGATGCTGTACTTTGTCAAATGCTTTTTCAGCATCTATGGAGAGTATCATATGGTTCTTGTTCTTTCTTTTATTCATGTGTTGTATCACATTGATTGATTTGCGGATGTTGAACCAACCTTGCAGCCCTGGAATAAATCCCACTTGGTCGTGCTGAATAATCCTTTTAATGTACTGTTGAATCCTATTGGCTAGTATTTTGGTGAGAATTTTTGCATCTGTGTTCATCAAGGATATTGGTCTGTAGTTCTCTTTTTTGATGGGATCCTTGTCTGGTTTTGGGATCAAGGTGATGCTGGCCTCATAAAATGAGTTTGGAAGTTTTCCTTCTATTTCTATTTTTTGGAACAGTTTCAGGAGAATAGGAATTAGTTCTTTAAATGTTTGGTAGAATTCCCCCGAGAAGCCATCTGGCCCTGGGCTATTGTTTGTTTGGAGATTTTTGATGACTGTTTCAATCTCCTTACTGGTTATGGGTCTGTTCAGGCTTTCCATTTCTTCCTGGTTCAGTTGTGGTAGTTTATATGTCTCTAGGAATGCATCCATTTCTTCCAGATTGTCAAATTTGTTGGCGTAGTGTTGCTCATAGTATGTTCTTATAATTGTATTTCTTTGGTGTTTGTTGTGATCTCTCCTCTTTCATTCATGATTTTATTTATTTGGTCCTTTCTCTTTTCTTTTGGATAAGTCTGGCCAGGGGATTATCAATCTTATTAATTCTTTCAAAGAACCAGCTCCTAGTTTCCTTGATTTGTTCTATTGTTTTTTTTGGTTTCTATTTCATTGATTTCTGCTCTGATCTTTATGATTTCTCTTCTCCTGCTGGGTTTAGGGTTTCTTTCTTGTTCTTTCTCCAGCTCCTTTAGGTGTAGGGTTAGATTGTGTACCTGAGACCTTTCTTGTTTCTTGAGAAAGGCTTGTACCGCTATATTTTTTCCTCTCAGGACTGCCTTTGTTGTGTCCCACAGATTCTGAACCGTTGTGTTTTCATTATCATTTGTTTCCATAAATTTTTTCAATTCTTCTTTAATTTCCTGATTGACCCATTCATTCTTTAGAAGGATGCTGTTTAGTCTCCATGTATTTGGGTTCTTTCCAAATTTCCTCTTGTGATTGTTTTCCTGCTTCAGAGCATTGTGGTCTGAAAATATGCAGGGAATGATCCCAATCTTTGATACCAGTTGAGACCTGATTTAGGACCGAGGATGTGATCTATTCTGGAGAATGTTCCATGTGCACTAGAGAAGAATGTGTATTCTGTTGCTTTGGGATGAAATGTTCTGAATATATCTGTGATGTCCATCTGGTCCAGTGTGTCATTTAAGGTCTTTATTTCCTTGTTCATCTTTTGCTTGGATGATCTGTGCATTTCAGTGAGGGGAGTGTTTAAGTCACCTACTATTATTGTATTACTGTTGATGTGTTTCTTTGATTTTGTTATTAATTGGTTTATATAGATGGCTGCTCCCACGTTAGGGGCATAGATATTTAAAATTGTTAGATCTTCTTGTTGGACAGTTCCTTTGAGTATGATATAGTGTCCTTCCTCATCTCTTATTATAGTCTTTGGCTTAAAATCTAATTGATCTGCTATAAGGATTGCCACTCCTGCTTTCTTCTGATGTCCATTAGCATGGTAAATTCTTTTCCACCCCCTCACTTTAAACCTGGAGGTGTCTTCGGGTTTAAGATGAGTTTCTTGTAGGCAACATATAGATGGGTTTTGTTTTTTTATCCATTCTGATACATTGTGTCTTTTGATTGGGGCATTTAGCCCATTAACATTCAGGGTAACTATTGAGAGAGATGAATTTAGTGCCATTGTATTGCCTGTAAGGTGACTGTTATTGTATATTGTCTCTGTTCCTTTTTGATCTACTACTTTTAGGGTCTCTCTTTGCTTAGAGGACCCCTTTCAATATTTCCTGTAGAGCTGGTTTGGTGTTTGCAAATTCTTTCCGTTTTTGTTTGTCCTGGTAGCTTTTAATCTCTCCGTCTATATTCAATGATCGCCTAGCTGGATATAGTATTCTTGGCTGCATGTTTTTCTCATTTAGTACTCTGAATATATCATGCCAGCTCTTTCTGGCCTGCCAGGTATCTGTGGATAAGTCTGCTGCCAATCTAATATTTTTACCATTGTACGTTACAGACTTCTTTTCCCCGGCTGCTTTCAGGATCTTTTCTTTGTCACTAAGACTTGTAAATTTTACTATTAGGTGACAGGGTTTGGACCTATTCTTATTGATTTTGAGCGGGGTTCTCTGAACCTCCTGGATTTTGATCCTTGTTCCCTTTGCCATATTGGGGAAATTCTCTCCAATAATTCTCTCCAATATACCTTCTGCTCCCCTCTCCGTTTCCTCTTCTTCTGGAATCCCAATTATTCTAATGTTGTTTCGTCTTATGGTGTCACTTATCTCTCGAATTCTCCCCTCGTGGCCCAGTAGCTGTTTGTCCCTCTTTTGCTCAGCTTTTTTATTCTCTGTCATTTGGTCTTCTATATCGCTAATTCTTTCTTCTGCCTCATTTATCCTAGCCGTGAGAGCCTCCATTTTTGATTACACCTCATTAATAGCTTTTTTGATTTCAACTTGGTTAGATTTTAGTTCTTTTATTTCTCCAGAAAGGGCTTTTATATCTCCCGAGAGGGTTGCTTTAATATCTTCCATGCCTTTTTCAAGCCCGGCTAGAACCTTGAGAATCATCATTCTGAACTCTATATCTGACATATTACCAATGTCTGTATTGATTAGGTCCCTAGCCTTTGGTACTGCTTCTTGTTCTTTTTTTTGTTGTGAATTTTTCCGCCTTGTCATTTTGTCCAGATAAGAGTATATGAAGGAGCAAGTAAAATACTAAAAGGGTGGCAAGAACTCCAGGAAAATATGCTTTAGCCAAATCAGAAGAGATCTCTGATCGTGAGGGGGGAGAAAGGTGATAAAAAGTGGTTCAGAAGAAAAAAAAGAAAATAAAGAAAAAAAAAGAAACTATTAAAAAAAGAAAGCTGTTAAAGAATATAGAAAGGAAAATATATATATATATATATATATATATGTATATATATATATTAGATAAACTATTTAAAAAACGTTAAAAAAAGAAAACGGTAAAAGTTAAAATAATTTAGCAGAAGAAGAGGAAAAAAAAAATTGTAAAAGTGAAAAAAAGTTAAATTAACTGCAAGGCTAAAGAATCATGGGGAGAAAGCCATGAATTCCATGCTTTGCTTTCTTCTCCTCTGGAATTCCGCCGCTCTCCTTGGTATTGAAACTGCACTCCTTGGTAGGTGAACTTCGTCCTGGCTGCGTTTCCCGTTGATCTTCTGGGGGAGGGGCCTGTTGTAGTGATTCTCAAACATCTTTGCCCCAGGCGGAGTTGCACCACCCTTACCCGGGGCCGGGCTGAGTAATCCGCTCTGGTTTGCTGGGTTTGCTTTCGGGAGCTTTTGTTCCCTGAGCGCTTTCTGTAGAGTTCCGGAGGACGGGAGTGAAGATCGCGGCCTTCCAGTCTCCGGCCCGGAGGAGCCGAGAGCCCGGGGCCCCACTCCTCAGTGCACCCTCAGAGAACAGCGCCCAATGACTCCCGTCACCCTGGCCTCCAGCCGAGCTCCAAGCTGACCGAGCCTGCGACCGGTTCAAGGTAACCCCGAGTTTAGAGCTCACTCCTTGGCTCTGTCTCTGTAGCCGGCTTCCCTGTTCTAATACCGGTAAGCTCTGTGACACTCAGACACCCCCAATCCTTCTGTGACCCTGTGGGACCTGAGGCCGCGCTGACCCCGCCTGGGCTTCACCCCAGTTAAGCCTCTGGAGCGATGTCCCTCAGCGGAACAGACTTTTAAAAGTCCTGATTTTGTGCTCCGTTGCTCCGCGGCTTGCCGGGAGCTGACCTCTCCCCCCGCGGTCTATCTTCCCGTCGCTTTGGATTCACTTCTCCGCCAGTCCTACCTTGCAGGAAGTGGTTGATTTTCTGTTTTTGGAATTGCTGTTCTTCTTCTCTTCAATCTCCCGTTGGATTTATAGGTGTTTGCAATCTTTAGATAAGCTATTTAGCTGATCTCCCGCTACCTGAAGTAGTCTCAGCCTGCTACTTCTCCGCCATCTTGACTCCTCCTTGATAATATTCCCTTTTTAATTTCTGATTCTAGTGATTTGAGTCTTTGTACTTTTTTTCTTGGTCAGTTTAGCTAAATGTTTGTCAATTTTGTTGATTTTTTCCAAGAATCATACTTTTATTATTATTACTATTTTTTTCTAATCTCTATTTTATTAATTTCTATTAACTTTATTTTCTTTTTCCTTTTTTGTTTGCTTTAGGCTCAATTTTCTCTTTTTTTCTGTCTTAAGATTTAAGGTTAGATTATTGTTTGTGGTCTTTCTTATTTTTAAATATAAATATTTAGAACAATCAATTTATCTGTCAGTATGCATTGGCCTCATCACATAAATTTTATAATGTTGTGATTTAATTATCATTTACCTCAACCTATTTTCTACTTCTCCATTTAATTTCTTCTTTGACTGATTAGTTGTTTGGAGTTTGTCATTTAATTTACACATACATTTTAGTCTTTCAAATTTCCTTCCATTACGGATTCCTTATTTTATTCTACTGTAGTAAGAAAACATATTTTGTTTTAACTTTATCTTTTTAAATTCATTGAGGTTTGTTTTTTTGGGCTCTCATACAGCTGGGACCACTTACCATGTGCACTTAAGCAGAGCATATATTCTGCTATTGTTTGTTGGTTGGAAGGTTCTATAGATATCTGTTAAGTTGAGTTGGTTTAAAGTGTTATTCAATTTCTCTATTTTATTTCTGAGCTTCTGCTTAGTTGATCTTTTCATTACTGAAGATGTGGTTTGAAGTCTGTACTGCTGTTGTTGAATTGTCTATGCCTTACTTGTTTCTGTCAGTTTTTTGCTTTATGTGTATCAGGGCTCTGTATGTATTTATAATTATTATGTCCTCTTGGTGAATTGGCCCTTTACCACCATGAAATGTCTCTCTTTATCTCTAGTAACATATTTTTGTTTTAAAATATATTATCTGAAATTATTATAGCTACTCCAGCTTGCTTGTGCAGTAGTCCGCCGTTATCCATGGTGGATATGGTTTAAGAACCCCAGTGGATACCTGAAACCATGGGTAGTACTGAATCCTATATATATCTATATATATACTACATTTTCTTCTATACATACATACCTATGATAAAGTTTAATTTATAAATTATGCAACAACAATAACACAAGAGAACAATTATAACAATATACTCTAATCAAAGTTATGTGCATGTGCTCTCTCTTTCTCTTGAAATGTGCTGTAATCACCCTCAATCTTGTGATGATATGAGATGATAAAATGCCTATGTCATGAGATAAAGTAAGATGAATGACATAGGCATTGTGATTCAGCATTAGGTTACTACTGATTTTCTGATGACATGTCAGAAGGAGGATTATATGATTCCTGACCACAGTTTAGCACAAGTAACTGAAATCACAGAAAGCGAAACCATGGATAAGGGGGTGGATACTGTATTTTCTGTTTCATGATATATTTTTTCATCCTTTAACTTTCAATCTATTTGTATATTTGAATCTAAAGTGTGTCTCTTGTAGACAATATATTGATGGATCTTTTTAAAAATAACATTCTGCCAATGTACTTTTGATTGGAATATTTAATCCATTCATTTTTAGCATTATTATTGACATAGATGAATTTATATTTCTGAACTTTATATTTTATGTTTGTTTTTGTTACATTAAAAATAATAGCTTTCTTTTACCTCCAAATTATACACAAAAGCAGCTGTCCTTAATGATTTTTGACACAACACTTATGTAATGAAGTTTTCGTATATACATATATTTGTTTTGGGTTGGTTACTTTTGTCTTTTAGTTAATTTTTGTGCCAAAAATGTATTTTTTAAATCATGTCCTAAAAATATGTCTGATTATTTGGTAGTCAGTTTAGAGAAATTGCTTTTTTAATTTTTGTATATTCAATTATTACATATATTTTTCAAAATTAAGTTTTTCAAAGTTACAGTATATCCTATGACATTTTTATTGCAAGAGCACTAAATTTATAGATTAAGTTGAGATTGAGTTGGTGTCTTTATAACATTAACTCTTCTCCTATGCAAAGATGGTACAATCTAACTATTCAGATTTTCACTTATATTAATAGATTAAAAGTTATATAATGTTTACCTGCTTTCTTAATGTTAGGTTAATTCCTAAATACTATATTGTTAATTTTATTGTTGGTATTGTGTCTAGTATTTTATTACTCTTCTCCCATTTTTCTTTTTTATTATGGGAGTTGAGAAATACTTCTGATGTTTTGTTACCTAACAATTTGGCTGAACTATTTAAAATTAGCTTTAATATTTTGTCAGCTTTGCTTCTTTGTAAGTGATCGAATCATCTGCACATACAGTAATTTATTTCTTATTTTCCCAATCTTGATAATTATTTCCTTTAATTATAGACATCCTTATCATATTACTTAGTTTAAATGAAGTGTGTCTTCAGTTTCTGTATTAAGGTATTTTCTGTGAGGTTTCTATAAATACAATTTGTCATGTTGTAGAAATCCCCTTCTATTTCTACTTATCTGTGAGTTAAGTTTGTGAATATATATTAATCTTGCCAAATGCTTTTCTACCCTCTACATTGTGATTTGGTGTTTTTCTCTTAAATCTGTTAATTTGTTGAGATAAAAAAGATCATCTTTATTTCTTTGGTTTTCACATAAAATTACATTTTGCTTAATACACTCTGGGGTTGAATAAACTAATAAATTATTTCAGGTTTTTGCATCTCTGCTAAAAAAAAATGAGCTTACTTTTTTTTTTTTTTTAATCTCTTTGAAGTGAATTATTTGACTTACATGTTAGTGTAATTTTAACTTCACTTAAAGGGGAAAATTTCCCCCTTTGTCTAGTTTTGGGAACAACTCGTATGTATGACTTCGTTCTTTGACATGTGGGAAAATCCACCTGTAAGCCATTTAGGCCTGGGGATTTATAGCGGGGAGATTGCTGACTATTCCATGTTTTTAATTGTTATTTTTCTATTTAATTCTTCTATTTCTTGTGCAATTTTGGCAACTAGTGTGTTTCTGATGCTATATATTTTTCTATGTTAAACAGTTTTTTTTTTTTTTTTTTTTTTTTTTTTTTTGGTCTGTGGCCAATTCTTTTCCTAAATATTAAAATTTTTTTTTTTATATTTGTAGTTAGTTCTCTCTGGTCCTTCTCTTTCTTGTCCCAGTGACTTCTCCCTCTTTCTGTTGTTAATGTTTACTTGTTTTGTCTTATTGATATGTCATTTCAGATATTTATTTTATTATGTTTATAATTATTCTTATTTTGTTCTCTACTTTGTAGATTTGTAATATTTTTTTATTCCTTTTCCCATGTCTTTCAGTTTAAATTTATTATTTAATTTCTCGAGGTGAATACATAAGCTCATTCATTTTTGTTATTTCTCTTTTCTAATAAGTATCATTTTTCCCACTAAATAAACATTTGGATATTTTGCAATCAACTGCTATTTAGCACTATGTACTTCAGAGTTTGCTCATAATTTCACCTTTAACTCATGGGTTAAATGGAAGTATGTTTTAAATTTTCTAATTTGGGAATGTTTTCAGTTATCTATTTGATACTGATTCTTTAATCGATTGGATTATGAAAGAGAAAATAGTTTGTGTATATATATAAATATATTGGGACTTGTGTGTGTGTATATATATATATATATATATATATATATAATATTGGGACTTCTTGTATGACCTTTTTCACTATTCCACATAGTTGAGAGAAATATAGGATCTTAAAGAATGGCACAAAATTTGTAAACATATCAGTTAAACTGAACTTGTTTGGCATGTTACTCAATTCCTGTATAACCTAGGATAATTTTGAGAATGATTATTTTGAGGCATACATGTGTAAGTGATGTGTTTGTATGAATTCCAATTTTATGTATAGATTATTTATTTTTCTATTACTTGTCATATAATATGTAGTTGAAGCTATATAATTATGTGATATATGATTATGGTTATTGTATCGACTTGGTATAGATTTTTCCTTTACTCAATATACACTCTTCCTTTTTCTCACATTTTCATTTTTATTTGAATGTTATTTTGCCATATTAAAATGATCAACTTGCATTATTTTAACATCTGTTACCTATTCCTTTGTTTACCTTCTTTTTGTTTTCAAACAAAAATGTATCTAAAATACATATTATTAGTTCTATTTTATTAAAACTTATGAATGTATACTTTTAATAAGTGGGTAAATTCAGTTATATATACCAAAGTGACAGATGAAAGGGAACTTATTTTGCCATTTTCCTTCATGTTTTATAATTATCATGCTTCCTTTTTGTGTTTTAAAAATTTTTTAAAATTATTGTTTCTTGGGTCATTTTTTTCTTTTTCTACTGCTACTTTTTAAGTTACACATTTTATTTTTTGATAGTAACACATAGTTATTAAAGCCTGTATATGTACAGTTTTTCCCAGTTATTAAGGATTATCAGTACCTGGATCATCTGCTAGTTGGAAAAGCTTTAGTTTTATCATGCTTTGTAATTAAGCTAACTTTAGTCTCCCTGAGCCATCATGCTGACTTTGTCTTAAGTTTTAATCTCAAGTTGTTACAGGTGTTCCTTGTAAATATTTTCCAGTATCAAAAATGTTAATCTCCCAGTTATATATCATATGCTCTAAGCCACATTTTAAAAAGCAACATTTGTTTTAATTAAATTAGTATCCATCTGAATATCGATGTAGTAAGGAAGTATCTTGTAGTTTAATAATTTTTGGCACATAAAATAATGGTACATCACCTAATGTCATCTCTGATTCAACTAAATATGATGATTTCTTTCCTTATCTTTGGTTCCCATTCTTCTTTTTTCATGAAATCATTTTACACTTCATGTAATACTTCTCAAAGTTTTATCAGACAAAATCTCTGTCTCATACACTTTCTGGGTCTTTGTATTCCTTTGTAGGGGAGAAACTATAAACCCTTTCAATCAAAATCTAGTAGCATTTAAAAATACATATATTGATGTAAAATATATTATTATAACTTTTTTCCTATGTACTCTTCTCTGTAGAAAAATTGACACTTTTATTTTTACATTTTTTTAGCTTATCATTCATAGTTTATACTCTTCATGCTACTTTTGGAGAGAACTTCTTAATCTTATTTTTCTGTTCACTAATTTCCTCTATGAATCCATCTATTTCATAATTCAACCCATTATTATCAGTTTGAGCACTTCATTTGTAAGTATTAAAAATAATAATTTCATCTTATAGGTGAAAATGAATTTAATGGCACATGCAACCAAAATATAAAGTCTTCAGTTATATTATGAACATGGCTCAGCTCTAATTTGTTTTGTAAGCTTTATACTTAGACTGACTTCTCTCATGGTAGAAAAAAATGGTTTTAGGTCTTGCACCCCATCAACCAGAGCAATTCAGAAGCTTCTGTTTCTCTCAAGTTTGCAAAGGATTCTTGATAGTCACTTTGATTTGACCACCTTAGGTTATATACCAACACACAAATCAATTTCTGTGGTCAGGGAGCCAACAAATGTTATTTAGTTATTGAAGGCGATACACTCTTTAAGAACCACACAGGTCCCAGTGGAAATCATGGGCCTTGGGGAAATTAGGGTAATTATACTAAAGAGGCAACCATTTGGTGCTGAGGATTTACTTTGGAAACATTATTTTCATTTCCAATGTCTCCAGTTTTTTCTTATTCATACCACTCGTTCTTTCTTCATATTTGCAAATGCCTTTTATTAAATTCCTTCTACTATAGATAGGTCTCCCCCCTCATATTTGACCTACACCAATACTTAAGGCTGTTTTGCTCCAAGCTTAGGTTTGTTCTGTCTAAACTATCTGCTGTCTAGATTTGTTCTTCTCTTGGTAAAATGGGAGACTGGAGATTAAGACAGATGTGTGAACTACATATTGTGATATGGACTCAAATACATTGTTTTTCATGATTTTTTTAAATACAAAAAGCATGTTTCTTCCATGTACCAAGGCACTTCTCTTGTCTGAAGACACCCAACCTTAGTTTCAGTTGCTTGGTACAGAGGGAAGGTGTGTGGATACACACTAGTTGGTCTATGGACACCTGTTTTTTCTTTGCTGATTCTAGAATTATCTACTTGTCTCCGGGTGGCACTACTGAAATCTTTCCAGGGACATGGACATGGTTGATCTTCAGGAGAGGGGCATGTACAAGTACCTGTTTGTAGGACTCAATATTATAAATATTTATCTGGCCAACAATGCCAACCAATATTCTCATATACCCTCAGCTCTTGCTCAGAGTGCTCTGTCAAGAGGCAGAAGGTGTAGCTCCAGGCTTCTACAGGTGCTCTGTTTCAGCTGATGTCAGGCCCCAATCAGGCATGTTGGCCCCTCGCTCTGTCGCTCTTCCAGCCACCATTCTCCCTTACAGGGAGACCCCACGATCATCAGTCTTTAAGTGTTGTTCCCACTAGTGTCCATTCTAACACCTGTGTTCCTCTAGTGTCTCCACATTTGGTGTCAGGAACAGTGCAGGCAACTGCAGCATAATATTGCATTTAGATCCAAACTGGAAGACTTTTTGATTCCTTTCTGGTAAATGTGAATATCTTTTATCACTCGCACCTCTCTTCTGACAAGATGGATAATCAGGGTTTGATTTCTTACCGCTCTCTGGGGGGTGAGACTTTTAAATAAGCTTCTTTACTCAGAAAAAGGGAAACATATAATGATGTGAAATTTCAGGCACAAAAACACATAATACACATATAATGATATATATGTCGCTCTCATATAACACAATCTACGAGAGTATGTACTACAGTTACTTGTAAAACCATCCTTCTATAACATACAATAACATCTAATGGTAAAAATTGTTCTTGTTCTTTATGGTGGACATTTTAAAAATAAAGAATAAAATCAGGAGCTCTTCTTAGGAACTTTGAAAAAACATCTGACAAGGGCACAGATCATCAAAGAGCTTTCTTCATAATGGTGAACTGAAATGTGTAGAAAGAAAAAGTTAATATGCTAGTTACATAATACCAGAGAATGTTTACCCATCATAAAGTGTTGCAATTTCCTATTCTCATTGTTGGTTCATGCTGAAAAATTTATTCTCCTTGTTGCTGATATTTAAAGTCAGTTCTTTAAGTAAACTATTAAAATAAATGTGGTTTAGAAATGAATTCAATGACTTTTTGTTTCAGCAAATCAAGCTCTGTTTGGTTTTCAAGTTTTACATTAGGTTGAAGATGTAAGCAGCTAATAGTACGAAGATTTGCAAGACTTTTTTATTACAATAATTTTGTCAAGGTTTTTGTGAGTTTTCTCCTTTTTTTCTTATACACATATGTGTTCACACACTTAGGATATTAGGCAGTGTAAAATAAGCCGTATGAATTACTTTGTTCTATTTCATTTCTCATTTGCAGTTTAGCACACAATCTTTTCCATGAAGGCTTACTCTATCAAATTAGTTTATTCACTACCTTTCTTTCATGCATGTTTTGTGCTTTCCCACTCCATTTATTTGTTAATGAGGGTTTTGAGCTGGAAAAATTCTTTGGTCCTGCTTATCTACATCTTAGTCATGTCTGAAACTCCATAATCCTTCCTTTCTCAGAAACCTTTCCATACCACTCCAATTCTAATTGACTGTGAGATTATCTTCATTTCACTCCCATAATTTCATATGTCCAAATAAATACACATCACTGGTATCACAAAGTCCTACAACTTATGTAGGAAACCTGTGGTCTGAGGGATCAGGTGGTTGTACTGAGTAGGGATAGGTAGGGAAATCTTGAAGGAACACACTTTGATGGAATTAAGAAGATAAAACCTAAATCAATGATCAATGAAATGGAGAAGACTGAGGGACAAGATCTTGAGACAATAATTGGAATGAGAGAAACAAGGAAGATAGAAAAATATTGGGTTGAGTAGGCAAATACAGGTAATTTACATGAATTTAGAAGTTGTGATCTAACATCACATATACTTTATTTTGTAACATTGCTACTTACACATGTAATTGTATGTTTAGTGGTTAGCATTCTTGGAGATCATAAACTGCTTGAGGACAGGGAGTATGTTTGTTTGCTCAAAGACTATCTATCAGAGCCTCTAACAGTGCCTGGGTAAGATGAGGTCCATTGAGAAAGCATTAGGGCCAGAAAATTGTGTTTAGCTAAAAAGATACCAAAACTCTTTTATTTTAAGGATTATGGCATTATTCTAGGAAGAAACTAGTAGACAGACAATGATTCACTGTGGAGAGGAGGAATTCAGCTCCCTTAAAAACCAAATGATTGCTTTATACATAGAAACCAAATAAAAAACTCAACTCAGACTAAGTTTGAAACTTCTTAGTAAATATGAATCAGCATATCCATTGACTAAATGCTGTCTATCCTTGTGTTGTCAACTCTAGTCTTCTGGCTTTTATTTTTTTTCCTCCAAACTATCTGTTTTATCCTTACAGTAATTTTATGAGTTTACACTTACCATTTTTGTCAGTTTCACAAAACGCTTTGAGATTGTAACTGGGTACAAATGCTTACTATCCAACAGAACAACAAACATGACTAGCTGATGATTTGAAAATTATTCTTTTCTGTTGTTTTCAGGAGCTATGGCTTTTAGTTATAAGGATGCTGACACTCCAGTTCTCACCATCTTGGATATTCCCCTCCTTCCCCTGGCCCCACTTTCATGACTCTTTGAGATGTGAGAAGAAAAAGCATAGTTTTGTTCAGTATGTGCAGATGAAAAGCAAGGCCATGTTTTAGAAACTCTGAAATGTATGTTATAGTAAGAGTGCAAGATCTTTTAGATTGTCATTACAAGAAATGGAGCTATGTACAGTATACATTTTCTTTATAACTGAAAATTTTACATCTCATTGTTCAGTGTTAAAACTGTAACATTTTTATTTTTTTACTAATTTCTTCAGTACCTATTCATTCTTACCTGTTCAGAACTTACTTTAAAATTTAAAACTTAAAAAAATTAATGAATAACATATCCAAAAGCTGCATAGAATGTGAAATGGGAATCAAGCCCTATTTTTTTTTAACTGTAAGGGAGTTAACATCTCAAGTCACAAAACAGATTGAAAAACAATGAGATAAAATCATTGTTGATCAAGTACAAGTGTATATGGGTGGAAGCAGATGGGGTAAGTCTATTCTATCTTCGTTATATATTGTCTTTACCAATGCTAGTAATCTCAAAAAGCTTATAGGTCAGGTGGCAGGAGCTCTCTTGGACCTTATTTGGCTCAAAAAAGCAGAAAAGAGGACCTAAATAAAGATTCAGGCACACAATAATGGTAATAAAGTTTTAAATTGATATTTAAATTTAAATATTTAAATTTAAATAAGGTTTTAAATTGATATTAAAAGTGAACAAAAAGAAAACTAAAATAATTAGCTTTGGAGGTGAGGAGAGGGAAGGAAAAGATCTATATTAATTTCATCTTATCACCTGTTAGAAAATTAAAAAATAAAGTCTGAAGAAATATAGACTTATAGATTAAGCCATTGCTGGATAGCAATCCAACCCCAAACATTAGTGTATTAAAAAAATTTTTGTTTGTTTGTTTTTATTTAAACACAGATCTGTCAGCCATTTGAGCTAGGACTAACTAGACAGTTCATCTGTTAGTCTTTTCCTTCGGTCTTTTCTTTCTTTCTTTCTTTCTTTCTTTCTTTCTTTCTTTCTTTTTTTGAGAATTTATTTATTTGACAGAGAGAGAAACAGCAGAAGCAGGGGGAGTGGCAGGCAAAGGGAGAGGGAGAAGCAGTGCTTCCTTCTGAGCAAGGAACCTGGACATGGGGCTCTATCTCAGGACCCTGGGACCATGACCTAAGCTGAAGGCATACACATAAGGAACTGAGCCACCCAGATACCCCTCTTCTGTTAGTCTTAATCAGAGACTCTGTGTCTACAACTATTCTATATGGTCACATCCTCCATTAAGCTATGCCAGGCTTCCTATCATGACAGTTTTGCATACAAAGAAAGCATACACGAAGACAGAAGTGCTTTTCAAGCCTATAATTGCTTCATATTTACTAATGGCCCAGGAGCTGTATAAGTCACATGGCCAGATCTGGAGTCAACATGAGAGAGGGCCACACAAGAGTATGGACACAGGGAAGGATAATTATTGTCCCACAAGAATACTGAGGGTTTTGGATTGGAGGGGGTGGGGGTTAGGTGAGTATGGTGGTGGGTATCAAGGAGGGCATATATTTCATGGAGCACTGGGTGTAGTGCATAAACAATGAATCTTAGAACACTGGAAAAAATTAAATTAAATAAAAAAAAACAATGAATTTTGGAACACACACAAAAACTAAATTAAATTTTTTAAAAAGAATGTATGAAGTTATAGAAATAATCACTACAACAAAAATACAAACCTTCTTAATTTAGAAGAAATACATGTCCCTCTCAAAAAAAGAGATCAGTTTTGAAATATATATATATACACATATATATATATCCTGTAATATTAGAAATTAGAATATCTGTCATAGCAATAAATTTAAATGAGCTAAGTTCCTACTAAAAGATAAGTGTTTTCAAATTCTATGCTGTGTAGGGCACCTGGGTGGTTCAGTGGGTTAGGCCGCTGCCTTCGGCTCAGGTCATGATCTCGGGTCCCGCGTCGGGCTCTCTGCTCAACAGGGAGCCTGCTTCCCTCTGTCTCCCTCTCTCTGCCTGCCTCTCCATCTACTTGTGATCTCTCTCTGTCAAGTAAATAAATAAAATCTTTAAAAAAAAAAAACTTCAAAAAGAATTCAGAAACATTGTGATTTTACTGGAAAAAGCATGGTACAAAGTTGTACATATAAGTGTATTTAAACTGTTTTCAGTGTACCTGTAAATTCTTAAACATTAAAAATATAAAAGTGGACAATATTTGCTAGTAAAAGTTAAAAATAAAAAAGATGCTAAAATACTTTTCAAAGTAAATCATAATCATAAAATTTTAAGCAAGGTAGAATTAAACAAGACAACAAAAAATATTTCAGCATATTATGAAACTCAGTTTACAAAAGAGATATCATAGTGTTCATTATTTATGCACCAATAGCATAGTCTTACCAATATTTTAAGCAAACACTATAAATGGTATAAAGATAAATCTAGGAAGAAAAAAACATTGTATAAGTAAAACTTTTTGATTCATTTCTTGCCATCATAATGAAGACTCAAGCATACAAATAGGTTGAAAGTGAAATGATGGAAAAAGATATTCCATGCAAATAATAACCAAAAGACAGTTGAGGTAGCTACATTGATATCAGACAAAATCAAATTAAAAAATATCAAATTTGGACAACATATATTAATAAAATATTCAATACAGCAAAAAGATATAACAGTTACTAACATTTAATCACCTAGTAATAGATTATCAAAATATATGAAGTGAAAATTGGTAGAATTTGAAGGAAAAATAAATTGCTCTTCAGTAGTATTTTCATACTTCACATATTGTCAGTCTCAATAATAGGCAGAACAATGAGACAGAAGATATGTAAGGACATGAGCTCTTGACCAATACAAAACAAACCAACCAGATATAAAAGCCACATGCAGAACACTCTATCCAACAACAGAATACACATTATTCTTATGTGTATATGGTGAACCCTTCAGAATAGATTCTATGTTAGGCCAGAGATTATATCTCAACAGAGTTAAAAAAGGTAGACTTTATGCAAAGTATGTTCACTGACAACAGGATGAGGTTAGAAATCAATAACAGAAGGGAGACCGCAACGTTCACATATTTGTGAAAATGAAAAGACATGCTCTTAAAACAAGTGGTGGATCAAAAAAAATCTTAAGGAAAATTAAAAATATTTAGAGATGAATGAAAACATAAACACAGCAAACCAAAACTTACAGGATGCAGCAAAAGTGGTGCTCAGGGATATATTTATAACTATAAAAATTTACATTAAAAAACAAGAAATATCTCAAATCAACAACATAGCTTTATAACTTAAGAAACTAGAGAGAGAAAAACAAATTAAACCCAACAGTAGCAAATATATATATAAAAGGAATAAGTACAGTGAGGATGTGGAGAAATCAGGCCACCTGAATACTCTTGGTGGGAATGTAGAATAGTGCAGTCACTATGGAAAACAGTATGATAGTTTTTTTTTTTAATTAAAAATAGAATTACCATATATGATCCAGAAATTCTACTTCCAGATATAGACCCAAAAGAACTGAAGTGACATGGTTGGAACTAGAGAGTATAATGCTAAGTGAAATAAGTCAATCAGAGAAAGATAAACACTATATGATTTTACTTATATGTGGAATTTAAGAAACAAAACAAATGTGCAAATGGAGAAATGGGGGGGGGGAGAGGCAACCCAAAAAACGGACACTTAGCTATAGAGAACAAACTAATGGCTACCAGAGGGGCGGTGGGTGTGGGAGTAGGTTAAATAGGGCATTAATGAGGGCACTGTTACTGAGGAGCCCTGGGTGATGTATGGAGGCATTGAATCACTATAGTGCACACTTGAAACTTAAATAACACTGTATGTTAACCAACTGGAATTAAAACAAAATCTTTAAAAACAGGAAGTAAATTCTGACACCTATTACAACTAAATGAACCTTGAGGATATTATGGTAAGTGAAAAATTATTCCACTTATATGATGTACTCTGAGTAGTTAATTTCATACAAGCAGAGAGTAGGATGGAGGTTTCCAGGGGTAGGGATGAGGAGAGAAAGGAAGTTGACTGTTTAAGGGGTATAGAGAGCATCAGTTTTGCAAGATGAACAGAGATCTGGAGATGAGTGGCAATGATGGTCTTAATGGCACAGTAATACCAATGTTCTTAATGGCACTGAATTTTACACTTAAAAAATGGTTGAGATGGTAAATTTTCGTATTTTACCACAATACAAAATTCTTTTCAAATTAATATAAGTATTTGGAGTTAGGCTGAACAGGTGCACTGATACAGTTTTGTAAGCTGAAATAGTTCTGGGGATGGACGGTGGTGATGGTTTCACAGTAATGTGAATGCCCTTAGTGCTACTGAGCCGTGCATGTAACAGTGGTTAAGAGGGACATTTTATATTATGTGTATTTTACTCCAGTACAAAAATTTCATATAAAACCTTATCACATACAGTTTTCATATGACTTTTTTTTTTTTGCATTAAGTGTGTCTGGCACAAATCCTGTAATGGTGTTAAGATACATATTTGCTTTATACCAAATTCAAGGCTAGTAACAACTTCAGTAAGGAAGCAAGAGACACTTCTCTCCCCTTTCACTTTATGGAATTTGCAGAATGAGAAGATTTGGGTGGTTGCCACACAGTTTGGCCTTACCAGAAACAGCATTAATCACTCTGTCTTATACAAAACTCACGGGAAACATGCTTCCCATTGCCACAAGTACAGCACAAGAAACCTTGTTAAAGCTGAAGCTAGAAATTTCACACAGGGCTTTAAAAACTATTCATTACTTTATTGAAAATATGAAATTCCTAACAACAAAAATACTAGCACCAGATGAATCTTAAGAAAATCATGGTGGAGCCATACAGTAAAGTCATTTCCAAGTTCAGTACCACTCCAGGATTTGTTCAAGTTTATTTAAAATCACATGTTTATTAAAGAAACTGGGGGAAAGCATCCAAAGGAGTAGAAAAGTGTTCATAGTTCCATCACAGTCATATGTGACTTTTGTATTACTTCTTTCCAGAATATTTCTATGCATTTTAAGTAATCTTAAGTATATGATAAAATGTACAATTATTTCTGGCTTTTTCACTTCATGTAATAATGTTTCTCACAAGCATTTTTTTCCCAAGACTGTAGCATGTGTCTGGTTAGATTTGTTAGTTAAGAAATTATTAAGCAGGGACGCCTGGGTGGCTCAGTGGGTTAAAGCCTCTGCCTTCGGCTCAGGTCATGATCTTAGGGTCCTGGGATCGAGCCCCACGTCGGGCTCTCTGCTCGGCAGGGAGCCTGCTTCCCTTCCTCTCTCTCTGCCTGCCTCTCTGCCCACTTGTGATATCTCTGTCAAATAAATAAATAAAAATCTTAAAAAAAAAAAAAGAAATTATTAAGCACCCAGTGTGTTCCAGATCATTCTATATGCTGAGAGGTTACAAGAAAAATGGAACTCATGAAATTTAGAGTCGAATTTACAATGCAGATGAACAGATGAAGGTACAAATCCAAGGGGGTTTTCCAGAAGGCAAAATCTGTAATATTCTCAAGCAGGGTTAATCAGTCCCCCCCACTGTACTTTCTAATTCAGACCCTCATTCCTTGATTCATCATTCTAAAATCTCCGATGCTCTTAATTGATTTGATGGTGAAACCTGAGCTGACCTGAACTCTTTGGGGTGCAAATATGAACTGAGCAGATGTGATGCTATTTATGGACTCTAACACATCTAGCGTGAATGTTCACAGATTCCCTGAAGAATCATCAATGTGTTTACTTTTTTTTAAAAAATGGAATGTGTTTTTTATTTTATTTTATTTTATTTTACTTATTTTTTAATGTGTTTGCTTATTGAGCACTGCCTTAGACAAAGGGCATCCTACGCTTTAAGTCATATTATCTTTCTTAAAATCAAAAAGTTCTTAAAATCAAAAACTGATCTGTTCTAAATGTTTTAGATAAGATTATGGGGACCTGCACGTAGTTCTTTCCTAGTTTTTATATCAGTGGATTGCAACGCTTGCAAGTCATCTTTGGTAGATTTCTGATCGTCTGGAAAAGTTGACTTACCTCGCCTTTGTACCCCCAGGACCTTGTGCATAAAACATGTGTAGTTAATGATTGCTGCGGCCTTGCTGTATCTGGTAAGGGAATCAGGCCCTGAATCGTGTACACCAGGACTGAGGAGAAAAATCCTGGGACCCATTTCTGAGGCTTTGGATTGCAGGGGCCCTCCTCTGATGGCACTTCAGGCCACGTCCATCATTTTCTTCATTTGGAAGCTGAACTCCAGCTGAAGTTTTAGATTTTGAATGTTACATAGCAACGGTGCTGAGGAAGTCAAATTCTCATACACTTTTATCATTTGCCATATTTCTAGATGATCAGATCATCTGATTTGACAAATATTGTTGCTGGAGTTCTGCTTTCTTGCTGTGTCCCAAATCCATGACTTTAAGTCGGGGACTCATGTTCAGATAAACTTTTATTTTCTTGCTCAGGCTCACTGCAGCTAGAGTAGTCTTTCTATATATAAACCTGTATGGGGTGCCTCAGTGGGTGGCTCAGTGGGTTAAAGCCTCTGCCTTCAGCTCAGGTCATGATCCCAGGGTCCGGGGATGGAGCCCCACATCGGGATCTCTGCTCAGCAGGGAGCCTGCTTCTCCTCCCCAACCCCCCCCACCCCCGCCCCCGCTCTCTCTGCCTGCCTCTCTGCCTACTTGTGATCTCTGTCTGTCAAATAAATAAATAAAATCTTAAAAAAATACATAAACCTGTTGTTGTTGTTGTTTGTTTTTTGCAAATGTAAATACATCTTTTGATTAAATCCAAAATTACCTCTAATTTCAGTTATTTTCCATTTTCCCAAGTGTCAGCAGCTTTGTTTATTTCCTTCTGCAACTGGCAACCCATTTTCTTCAGACTCTGAGCTCCTTGGAGAGAGGCAGCTTGCTTTATTCACCTGTGCATTCCAGTGTTCAGGATCGTATTTTATATAAGTAGACACTGAGCAATTTTTGGACAAAGTTTTAGAAATTATTGCCACTGCTCTTTTATGCACATTTAGCTTATACTCACAAATCTTCAAAAAACAAAACAAAACAAAAAGAAAACTAAGTGATGGGAATAAGGCAGTAGAAGTAAAATATTTATAGCCAGAGGACCTCAGGTCCCACATGGCTCCACTTTGCTCATGGACAACATGGTGAGGAAGTAGGTTATAAGTGACTGGCAGAAATAAGTGCAAAGCTGAGATCTGGTGCCCATTCTGCTGCATCTCAGCTGTGGTCTTGTCTCCAATTAAGTTGCAAATTATAATAGACCTGAGATGGATCCCCAGCATAGAACAGACACTCTTAAAACATCTATTGATTGAACATTGTCGATGAGAAAGCAGAACCCTAGTAAAAGGAAATGCCCAGATTGACAAAGAAGACATGAGAAATAAGGCTAACCCTTGCCATCACCACATATCCTTTCAAATCATGCTTTGAAAACCAGTATGGTTTCATTTCAACCCCTTAAAGAGGTATTAATTTCTATTCTTCACTTTTAAAGGCC
The DNA here is from genome assembly GCF_902655055.1 of Lutra lutra. Classification (NCBI taxonomy): domain Eukaryota; kingdom Metazoa; phylum Chordata; class Mammalia; order Carnivora; family Mustelidae; genus Lutra; species Lutra lutra. Next base: position 107,608,054 of record NC_062280.1, read on the forward strand.
TGAAGGGGAATAGGGAAGGGCCATTTGGCAAGGACAGGACTGGAAGTTAAAGTAAGACATCAGAATTCTCAGAAGAAAAGGAGTAAGGAGTCATTCTTATATTTGTTCCTTGTATGTAATGCATAATTTTTTCTGGCTGATTTTAAGATTTTTTTTCTTTATCACTGGTTTTCAGCAAATTGCTTATAATATGCCATACTGTATTTTTTTTTCATGTTTCCTTTGCTTGGGGTTTGTTGAGCTATTGGATCTCTGGGCTTATAATCTTCATTAAGTTGGGGAAATGTTAAGCCATTGTTTCTCCCAATATTTTTTTTTTTTCTGGGGACACCTGGGTGGCTCAGTTGGTTAACCATCTGCCTTTGGCTCAGGTCATTGAATCCCTCAGCAGGGAGCCAGCTTCTCTCTCTGCCTGCCACTCCCCCTGCTTGTGCTTGTTCTCTCTTTCTCTAACAAATATATGAATGAAATCCTAAAAAATTTTTTTTTCTGCCCCTTTCCCTCTCATCTCCTCTGGGAACTCCAGATACAATAGATTGCTTAAAGTTGTCCCATACCTAGTTCACTGATGTTGTCTTTTTTCCTCTCTGTTCTTTTTTGGTTTGTGTTTCCCTTTGAGTAGTTCCTCTTGACACATCTTCACATTTATAAGTCTTCTTTTGCAGCGTTTAATCTGCTGTTGACCCATCCAGTATATTTTTAATCTTTGACACCACAACTTTCACTTCTAGAAGTTCAAATTTGATCTTTCAAAATATCCATCTGCCTTTTCTGAACATATTTAACGTTTTCTCTAGCTTCTTGAGTATATGCAATGTAGTTATAATAACTCTTATTGTCCTTGGGTACTAAGTCCATTATGTTTATCATTTCTAGGTTAGTTCTGAGTGACTAATTTTATTCACAATTAGCATCATGCATCATTTTTTCCTGATTCTGTACATGCCTGGTGATTTTTAATTGAATGCCAGACATTGCAAGTTTTACCTTGTTTGATGATGAATATTCTGTATTTCTACAGATACTCTGTGGCTTGTTCTGAGATGAAATTACATTACTTGGACGTGGTTTTGTCTTTGCACATCTCACTCTTAAGCTTTGTTTGGTGGGACCAGAGTAGTGTTTATTCTAGGAATCATTTTTTCACTCTTGAGACAAAATCTATCTGAGTACTTTACCATTGACCCTGGAATCATGATTTGATTTTGGCAGGTGGGAACAGTAATTATTCCCAGCTCTGGGTGGCCTCCAGGTATTGCTTCTTTAATTCTTAGGGGTTCCTTTGGCCTCAGTGATTTCTCCTCACATATATCCTGATCAGTATACAGCTGAAGACTTGAGTGTGACCCTTTGAACATTTTTGGAACACTTTGAGTGCAGCTCTGTCCTTTCTGGTCCACCACCTTGTACTCTGGCTGCCTTGGCTTCCCCAGCTTCCCAGCTTCATCTCACTTGCAGGATACTTCCAGGCTTCACCTGAGTTCCCTGTTTCTGTATTGTGACCTTGAAATTCTCTCCAGGCAGTAAATTAGTACATGTGTTTGTCCATCTCATTTGTTTTCCAGTTCTCAGAGATAATAGACTTTGTTGCTTAATCTTGTCTGTCTCCAACACTATTGTTTCACATATTATGTCTAGTATTTTAATTGTTTCTTGCAGGTGGGTAAATATGGTCCCTGTTATCCCATCTTTTCCAGAATTTGATATCTAAAGGGAATATTCAGAAGAAGTCATATATTGATTTGGCATAGAGAATGCCAAAAAAAAAAAAAAAGCAGAGGAATTCAGATATACTATTAGAATGATATTTTGTAACAAGTTTTCAGTTATCTATAGAAAGATATCTGTAAGTTATCTATAGAAAGGCATGTGTTATTTGGTAAAGCCTGAGAAAGCTCCTCTCATGTAACTGAATGTAACCACAGCTCTGTACTAGAAGAACAACCTTCCAGAAAGCAGTCACATAGAGATGCTGGACTACAGAGCCATCCAAGGCAGGGAGACCAGCCCCAAGACACTGGCTACAGCCCAGAGGGGAGGTTATAAAAACAAACAAACAAACAAACAAACAAACAAACAAACAAACCAAAAAAAAAACAGTGGAGGTGAGAATGCAGGAATGTAGAAGAGGGATCAGGGGAGAGAGCCAGGCCATTGACAGGATGGCCAGAGCTGGGAAGAGATGCAAAGCAGAGATGACTCTGAGGTCTGATTCCAGCTGCACAGGAGGTTGGCACACATTCAAGGAAATCTAAACATGCAGGATGAAGAATACGTTTTGCAAAAAGACGAACTATTAACAGAGCACTTAAATTTAATTATTTAGGGTTTTGAGACCACAAACAATCAAATGACATCCAAAGACACACTTTCCACTAGTGGGACAAGAATACAATCTCCTTTTTATTAGCTTGCAGTATTTTTCACCCGACATCTTTTTTCTCCTTAGTTTTTGTTTTGATTAGCAATTTTTTAAACTTCTTCCTTGTGTCTAACTTGATTTTTTTTTTGAGTAAAGAATATCTGTTTCCATTTTTTTTTTAATGTTTCACTCAGCATAGAGATAGGTCCTTTACCTAGTGATAATTATATAATTGGCACTTTGTATTATTTTCTTTGGGATAAACAGTCCTATTTATTTGTGTATTTTCCTGTGCATAAGATTTGGTTGAAACTAGTTCGAATTAACTATGCCTTTGTCATTAGTGAGGGCCATTATTGCACTTTGAAATTTCATTTCAGAAACTAAATGCTTACAAATTGATTTGCTCTAGTTTCAGTGAATTATTACTGATCAGTCTGAGTACGAAATACCAATTACTGGTACCTCATGTGATCCCGCACTGCTAGGTAGTAACCCAGTGCAGCCCGGAGGCAGGCACAGGCACTCTCTGCCTTCTCAATTTCTCAGCTGCCCCTTCTCTCCCACATTCTGTCTCTCAGAACCATGTCGATTAGAGCCTGTGCTCAAATTTATTTTAGATTTCAGCACAAATGGATGAGAGTCCCATTCCACTTGAAATCGAATGTACATTATTTTTAAATTACTTTCATACACTCTCATTTAGAACCCACAACAAGAGAAGATATTGTTCTCATATTGATAACAATGAAAAAACTGAGTTTAGGAAAATTCCAACAACTCACCAAAGGTCATATCACTTGGTAGTGAAAAGAGAATGATCCATTTAGCTAGATTTTATTTCAAGGACTTCCTCCATTCCCTTTATGTCATTAAATGTTGATTCCAGAGTCATTTCATTTTTGAGTTTATTTGATTGATAATTTTCATCTCCATTTTAATTTTTCCAAATTTTCCACAATTGTCAATATTAAGTTTTCAATGTAGTAATGAACTTGGAGACTCTTACGTCTATTTGGCTTTCACATTTCCTTTCAGGCATTTGTGTGGGGGCATATGTGAATGCGTAGTGTGTGAATGTGGGTGTGTGGGCATATGTGATTGTGTGTGTGAATACATGCGTGTGCATATGTGACTGCATAATGTGTGATTGTGAGGGGTGTATGAGTGTGTGTGTGTGAGTGTAAGTGACTGTGGGGGGCAAATGTGAGTGCATGAATGTATTAGTCACATATGAATTTTTGAATGTGTCTGTGCGCATGTGATTGTGTGAATACATGAGGATGTTTTGGCAAAAAATGGGTAGAGGTGTCACTCTCCTCGTGATTTCTCCCCAGTCCTCAGGTTGTGAGAACAACGAAATTGCTCGATAAGTGTAGAAGGCAAAATCCACTGACCTGAGATCTTGTCCATTGGTTTGCAGCCGTTTTTTTGCTAACTGGCTGAGCTGAATGATCAAACGACACTATAATCTGCCATTGCCCAGTATCTCCAGATTCCTCCTTATGACCCTTGCTTGGACTTATCACCCTGTGATAAGAGGGCAAACGCGAGAGGTTTTCTGGTGAGAAACCCAGGTTTCCTGGAGTGTGCCTTGCCTGCTGCTCCAGTCTTCCCATTGGTTCTCCAAACTAGTGAGAGTTAGTGCTCACCAGTATACCACACACTCCCCTGCAGTTCCCCTCCCTCCTTGTAGTTATTTTGGTGCCATGTGACTTTTTTTGGCGAATAGACTCTGAGCATAAGTGATATGATTAGCTTCTGGGCCAAGCAGTTAAAAACCAATGTGTGTCCTCTTTCCTTCTCTATTTAAAGACAGTCTGTGGCAAAACTACAGAATGAAGTAGCTTAAAGTCCTGTATTAGAGTGACATAAGCATTATCAAACCTCTGTAAGATTCAGCCACTGTGATTTAGGAAGGTTGTTGTTGTCATATCTAGTGCCAATTACTCTAACCAGTACACGTGCTTTCTATTTTTCAGTCAAATCATTTTCTGTCTTAGTTACCCAGAATCCCTTTCTTTTGCTTATACCTAAGGGACCTACATTGGTACAGCATACCCCGAGCACCCAAATTAAAGCATATTTGTTTATCACTTTGCTTCCTTTATTAGATTGTGAGCAATTCTAATGCAGAGACTGTGTTTTTGTTTTTGTTTTTGTATTGGCAGGTGGCTTGCATAGTATCCAGTACAGAAAGAATCTCCCTTCAGACTTGCTAAAATAAGACATTATTTTCTTCTTCATCTATTTCACTTAATTTTCATTTGGCTTGATAAAAATAATGTTTTGATCCTTTGGAATTAAACCAAGTTGGGGTTACTTTCCAGCGCAGGCATTGGTTGACTTTTATCTGGTTGATTTTTCTGATCTTCTAACTCCTTATTTATAAAATGGGGACAAAAATATGACCAACTCAGTAAGATTGAATAAGAAAATGTATACAGATGCTTAGCACAGTCCCTGATACACAGTAAGACCTGAGTAATCAACAGCTGCTATTACTATTATTGTGCTAATAACCAGGATTCTTTTGCTTAGTCTACTTCTGTTTTCCCTAACCATGGGTACAGCCTAGGTGGCAAGAGAATCCAGTGGACTTTTCTCCTAGATCTTTTCTTCTGGACCTAATCATTATCTTTTCTTCTTAAGACAATGCCTTTTCAATCTCAGCTTCTCCCAGTCTTCTATATCATTGCTGTATTCTTCCAAGAGCGTTTCTCTATCTGATATAAAAGTAGTTAGCAATTCCTCAGGACCTTTTTTTCATAACAAGTAGTAATTCTTATTATTCAAATGAAATCTTTCTTAAGAAAGGTTAAAGATGTATATTTGGTAAATGAGAAAAAAAAACCCATCTTTTCAATATTTGAGGGTGAAGTGTGGTCTGTTTTTCCACAGATCAGGTTCCCAACAGCTACCCTATTGTCAGGACTCATGTTGAGTGGTTCACATTCAGCAACATGACCAGAAGTAATGACTCAAATTCAATAGAGGTCAGAAATGATCAGAAGTTATGATTCCTTGGCAGCTGCTTGATGTTCAATAGTAAGTTGCTTTAGCAAACCTCTCCCTTATTCTTGTGGCCAGATGCCATAAAGCATGAAAAAAAACCCATAATAATAAAAAAAAATTCCCCCTTTTCACACCTGCCACCTGCTACCCACCGTAAGTGGAAGTCACAAAGGAAGGGATTTTAATGAGCAGAGAGACCTGACTGAGCTCTCCTGGGTCAGAGGTGCATCGCATTTGCACACCTAAGGGAGCTTGCCTTGCTAATGTACCTGTTCCATAAATTACTCTGGAGGAAATCACTTTATTATTCATGACTTAAACATTCCTGTTGCAAAATGGTGATCTAGGTCGTGTACCGTTGCATTACCAATTCAATTATTCTTTTATCATGCAGACTCCCTGAGCTGTGACAAGGGGTGGGGCAGGCTCTTCACTGCTGGCAATCTGTAACACTGTCCAGGAGCAGCTTTCTTCAGGCTGCGGTGCTCTGGAGAATTTATGAAATAGCTCTCGGGGAAGATGTCTGCCAATGATGGGAAATTGATGATCACTATCTAAACATTGGGCAGCCCTTCATCACTTATAATGTGGCCATCTTCAACTTGCCTCCTTAACTGATAGCATTTCATGCTTTCTGGAATGAATGTGGAGGTACAAGAGAGAACAAAGCCTGCCCCACCAAATCCATCACAATAACATTCATTTTTTGTTGCTTTCCATTTTCTTAGTGTTCTGAAACCAATTTTGCAGGAAGGAATGCCCCAGTGTTTTTGAGGGGGTCTTTTTAATGTTGGTAATATAAAGGATGGACTTTGAGGTTGATACGATGGCGAAATAAAGAAACGTGGTAAGATTGAATTTTAGTCACTCACATAATTGTTTTAGCCTCGTGGTGCCAAGAATCCATTTTGTATAATGGTATAGGCAATTGTGTACCTTTCCTTCTGGATAGAGTAAAATGGTCAGATGTGGGTTGTGTGACTGGACATAACCAATGGGGCATTTCTAAATTTCAGGCACTATTATGCTTTTACATACCTGTATATTAGAGAATTATCAAGATTTACCAATGCCTTCATATTAGCAGAGAAACAGAGCTCTAGATTGGGAGCTTCATGTCCAGGAATCAAGGGTGGAAAACCTGATGCATGTTTTTTTACTTTCTTGTTTTCTTCCTTTCTTTCTTCCTTCCTTTCTTTCTTCCTCCCTTCCTCCCTCTCTCCTTCCTTCTCTCTCTTTCCTTCTTCCTTCCCTCTCTTTCTTTCTTCCTTCCCTCCTTCCTCCCTCCCTCCCTTCCCCTCCTCTCCCCTCCTTCCCTTCCTTCCTTCTTTCCTTCCTTCCTTTTTTTTCTCATTTAGTGCTCCCCAGTACTGAACTGGTACCTTGGAAAAAGAAATCTGGGGAGCAGTGTGTCACTCAGATCTACAATGAACCTATTCCAGCCGGAGTTTGGGGGTGAGGGATTTTAACATTTAGTCATTATCATGTTTGTGGGAGATTGCATGTAACCCTCAAAATTGTTATTTCTATTTGGCTATTAAGGAAATCGATTTTCAGAGAAATCAATGACTTGCTCAAGATCAACAAGGTCATTCTGTCTCCAAAAAATCTTTTCTTTACCATATATATCCATAAAACCCCTAACACTATAGATGTTGTGGCTTTCAAATAAAGTATATGGCAATATCTTTTTAATTTAGTACTGCTGGCCAGTTCTAGTGCAGAGGTGGATCAAGCTTGTTCAAATTTGGGACCACCTTTAACAACAATTACATAAAAATCATTAATTCAAAATTAGGCTCAAGGCCTTGAAAGGAGCTCATCAAGCAAGGGGCCTTCAAGATTAAGTTGCATAGTAAGTCCACCACTGAATAAGGGTCAAGAAAAGAGATGAAATATTTCCAACTGTGTTTCATGTCATGCAGGACTTCTTAAAGGAAAGTAGTGTGATTGCAGGTAGTTCAAACTGTGCCTTCTCACTGAAGCAGTTACCTCCATCAACATGGCTTTTTTGTGGGTGAAACTTGGCTGTTATGTATCATTAAAGAAGTAGAAGGACGGTCACTGCCTTTGGAAGGAGCCAGTAATTTTTTTTTTTTTTAGATTTTTAAAATTTATTTATTTGACAGAGATCACAAGTAGGCAGAGAGGCAGGCAGAGAGAGAGGAGGAAGCAGGCTCCCTGCTGAGCAGAGAGCCCAATGCGGGGCTCCATCCCAGGACCCTGAGACCATGACCTGAGCCAAAGGCAGAGGCTTAACCCATTGAGCCACCCAGGTGCCCCAGAGCCAGTAATTCTTGCTGAAGGGACCTGGTGTTGCCAATAGAAAATGGGAATCCTTTTGAAAGAGTTAATCATCTGTTTACAAACATCTAGCATTTTAGGGTCATGTTTCAAAGTAGCTCCAGTGCCCAGCATTTCAGGTCCTTTAAAACAAAGCTACTACCTCCAATGACAAAAACAACAAAAACTAATTTCAACTTATTCAAAAACTTCTGTTCTGAGTTAATATAAGCCCTTTAGAAGATGGCTTTCAAACTTTTTGATAAGCACAGAATGAATACATTTTGGATCATGGTTCAGCTATACATATCTGCATATATATATGTGTGAATATAATACAGAAAACAAGACATGCTTACTGCATGCACTGAAATCTAATAACTTCTAATATATTTAATTTTATTCTAGTTTGTTCAAAATTCTAGCCCTGAAAAATTCCTGGTTTAGAATACATAAGATATTAGGAAAACTTTAACAGTCTTTAAAAAAAAAAAAAAAGATTGTTTTTTTCTCCTTCTGCTGATGGCTTATGGCAGAAGCATTTCATATAATCTCCAAGCACAGAGACATATTCTCCTGGTTGTTAAGACCAGTAAAATATAAAATGAGGAATGTGAAGGCACTTGATAGTTTTTCTGTCTGGTAACCTTTCTCTTTCCCACCCCTCAATTTCAAACTCTTCTCCTGGGTCTCAGGGCTTATTGTATTCCCAGGGAGGGCATATTCTTTTTTTTTTTTTTTTTTTAAGATTTTTATTTATTTATTTGACAGACAGAGATCACAAGTAGGCAGAGAGGCAGGCAGAGAGAGAGGAGGAAGCAGGCTCCCCGCTGAGCAGAGACCCCGATGCGGGGCTCCATCCCAGGACCCTGAGATCATGACCTGAGCCGAAGGCAGAGGCTTTAACCCACTGAGCCACCCAGGTGCCCCAGGAGGGCATATTCTAAACTTTATCTCTGTAGAAGGGAAGTCTTAGTCTTTTTATTATTTTTTTATTTGAAGATAGTTGACACACAATGTTACATTAGTTTCAGATGTGCAACATAGTGATTCAACATCTCATACCTTATGCTGGGCTCACCACAAATGAAGCTATCATCTGTCACCACACAACATATTATAATATCATAGACTATATTCACTGTGCTGTACCTTTCATCTGTAAGGACCTATTTAACCAGAGGCTTCCATTAAGGTTAAACAACAAGGTTTGTAAGGGAGCTGTCCCTGCTCCCCTTCCCCCAGGAGACTGACTTAAAAACAAGTCCCAGAAACCAGCCCCAGGTAACAAAGCCCCAGATACAAGGGTGCGTCAGGCTAGGTGGAGACATCTGATCAGTGGGGGGTTGCATACTGTCTCCCTAGCTACCAAGGAGTGTGGGCTCGGCCCTTTGGGAGCCTTTTGGGCACCAATCCTAACCAAGGTATGATAGGCTAGGTCAAATGTCTACTATAGGGTAAATTGTAATTCAGTTGGTCACCTAGCATCACTGCGGAGTTTCCTGTGTGTGTTACAATCTCATTAGCTACCTGTGTGTGGCCAGGCCTGACCACATGGCCTTTGCCCTTAAAAGCTAGTCTGTGAAACAGAGAAAGGTCGCCCTCTCTGTAAGAGGTGTGGCCCTGGCCAGTCAGTTTGATTCTTGATGCTTGGCGCGAAATAAAGCTTTGCTTGACCTTCTCTTTATATCAGTCTCGCTCCTTTAATCACGGACCCATTTTGGGGGGGGGCATAACATATGGCTCCCCATCAGGGAATCAAACCCCAGTGTCCCTTGTGACAGGCGGGGATACTTACCACTATACCACGAGGAGCCATACAAGGTTGTTGTTTAACCTTAATGGAAGCCTCTGGTTAAATAGGTCCTTACACATCCCTGTAACTTCATTCTATAACTGGAAGCCCATATATCTACTCCTCTTCCCCTGTTTTGCCTACCCCTTCAACTACCCACTTTTGGCAACCATGTTTGTTCTACGTATTGTGGGTCTGATTCTCCTTTTTCTTCATTTGTTTATTCATTTATTCTGGCTTTTAGGTTCCACATGTAAATGAAATCATATGGTTTTTGTTTTTCTCTGTTTGACCAATTTCACTTAGCATAATGTCCTCTAGTCTTTTTCTTTAACTAGGAGTTCATGAACTAGAAGGAGGAAACTGGGAGAGAGGTCTGCCTACAGCACAAAAATACCACTATGTGTGCTGCTACTGAATTTGTTTGTGCATGAGAAAGATCAGGTTCATTATGCTGATTCTATGTGGGAAACAAAGGTGCAAGGATTGTGCCTGCATACTAGTGGACTTCCATCCACATCAACTAGGAGTAGCTGCCAAACTTACACAACTACAATGGGTGAGGTGTTATGCCAGACGCCTACTTGAATTACCTATAAATACCCATGAAATCTGAAAGATAGAAATCATTATTTCCATTTGATGGAAGTATATCTAACACTTATAGATATTAAATACAATATCCAATGATCTCTCCCCAAGGAAGTCATTAGAGTGGAATCCATAGCCCTAACTTTGAACCATAGTGAAAATTACCGACTCCCTACAGGTAATGTTCTTCATTGTTCTTCTCCAACTACAATTAAGAATAACAATCTGTCTCATGCATGAACTAATATGATGTTTTTGGTCAAACTGAGTGAATAACTGTAAGTTAAAAAGCTTATTCAGTTGAACCCCAAAACAATAGACCCTTTTTTTTTTATTCCTTCAGATATGCTTTTTGAGTTTGACGCATTGGCAAAAGGTCCACAGCATATGACCTCCTATAAACCTCCTCTACGTTTACTTTCATTTTTTAATCCTCTTTTGGATAGCTTGTAAGTCACTGAAGGGTAGTTCTTGGTAGTTTTCTGTTTATTAGATTTGGTAGAATGCTATTACAGTCCTTTAAAAATAAATAATATTTAGATCTTTTAAAGTACCCAAACCTGAAATATAAAAAATATATATATATATATTTTTTTGCTTTTATACTATAGCTGCTCTGCACTTTTTTTTTTAATTAACATATAATGTATTATTTGCCCCAGGGGTATAGGTCTGTGAATTATCAGGCTGACACCTTTCACAGCACTCACCATAGCACATACCCTTCCCAATGTCCATAACCCAGCCACCCTATCCCTAGCTCCCACCCCCCAGCTACCCTCAGTTTGTTTTGTGAGATTAAGAGTCTCTTACCATTTGTCTCCCTCCTGATCCCATCGTTTCATTTTTTCCATCCCTATCCCCCACAACCTCCCACCCTGCCTCTCAAATTCCTCATATCAGAGAGATCATATGATAATTGTCTTTCTTTGATTGACTTATTTTGCTCAGCATAATACCCTCTAGTTCTATCCACAAAAATATATTTATTTTTTAAACAAATAAGCATCTTAGCACTTTGTAGTTACATTTGCAAGAGTGAAATCTTATTTCTCCATTTCTTATATCTCCATGCAACACACCATGACCATAGAGAGAACATCAGCACAGGTGGGCTGTTATCTGGTAAATGGGTTGGTGAGACAGCCTAAGCAGCCGTGTCCAATTACTACTTATTTTGCCAAGTGACAGTCACTTCTCTATAAACTTCCATGTATATGAAATATTTTTCAAGATTATGGCTCATAAATACTTTGGAAGTGGCCAAAGTATGAATAAAAAGAGATTTCTCAAGGTGTTATTTAAAACTTGCTATAGTGCTAAAATAAAATTTCAATTCTCTTTAATTTGGAAGAGAAACATATATCTCTTCGTATTCAAGAGCCATTTAAATGAGCAGGTTAATTGGATTTTGAAAAATACCATTTTCTTCAATAAAAAATAATTCATTTAACTTAATTTCAAGCACCTGGAACATTTGTAATAATAACCTGAATGTTTGGCCTAGGAGATTAAAGAGGAATAAAAAGAAGATAAAGAAACAGAGCTGATGTAGGAAGAAAAGTAAATAAAGAAACTTGAAGATTAAAAAGTCCTAGGAGTATTTGAATTAGTGAAATGATAAAGCCATTGAAGAAAGACAAATGATGGATACATTACTACATTTTAACCTTTCAAGTCAGAAAGGCCAACTATGACAATATATGCACCTAAGTTATGGAGCAAAATATGAGAAAGTTCTGCTTCGGATATTAATTAAACAATAAATGAATGAATGCTTATAAACACCAAGTGTTCTGTTAGTCATTGAAGATATTAAAATGGAATCCCTGGTCTAGGGTTTCAAAAAGTTTATAATCGAACAGAGAGGCAGATATGTAAATAAGCTATTAAAATGCAATGTGCTAAATCCTTCAAAAGATGTATGTAAAATTCAATAGGAACATCATCCCAGTTATTAGTTTCATCAACTTTACAACTGAGCCCTGGTGATGAACTGCTGCGTAACAATTCCTACTGGTTTTCTCATGTTCCTGCAACGTCTAGCCCTTCTGAGCAAAAGGCACATTCAAATAGCAAATAACTCTGGAAACTCCAGAAACTGTAGCCCTCCAGAGAGATATAGAGGCTCTCTTTGCTTGGAAAACCCCAGGGTAGTATATATAAAGCCCTCTCTTTCCCTTCTGCAGAGATGTTTGCTTATGTTCCAGGATAAGAACCCTAGGGGTGCCTTTTCCTTTTCCCCTGGAGGAGAATTACTGCTATTTCAGGATAATTAGTAATTTCTCTCTGGAGGGTGGAATAGGCATGTGTAAGGAGAACCTTCACAGCTCAGTTTGTTAATGGTATGATTTCTTTCCTGAGGGGTATGCATGAGCAGCTAAAATCATGCCCTTGTTATGTCACTATGAAGGGATCAGGGCACGGGGAACCTATTTGAGCTGCTGCTCTGGCTATTGGTTTTCACGTGAGTGATAAACCATGCAATTTCTGTGTTACTCTGACCCAGGAGTCTTGAGGTCTTACACACATGCATACGTGGGTATGTATCAGTCTGTGTAAATACATATATGCATATAGGTTTATATTTATATCATTTATATCATCATTATATCATCATATATATTTATATCATCAGCCATATACTTCAGTTTCACTCACTGATAAGAGAAGTTTATTGTCAAGGATTAAATTGTGTCCTCCATAATATCATCGTCTGAAGTCCCAGCCCCTAGTGCCTCAGAATATGGCTTTATTTGGAAAGAGAGTTGCAGAAATAATTGATTTTTAATAATAAGTTGAGGTCATTAGGATGAGCACTAATCCATTATGACTGAGGTCCATACAAAAAGGGAAAATGGGAACACAGAGGCACACACAAGGAGAATGCCACATGAGACGAAGACAGAAATTATAGTGCTATAGATGCCAAATATTGCCAGCAAACCCCTGGAAGCCCGCAGAATGACATGGAACAGATTCCTTCTCACAGCCCTCAGAAGGATCAACCTTGCTGAGCATTTGTAACCCATGTTTCTAAAGGGGACAATGTGATCCACAAAATGATAGAAGTCCCTCTTCCCACTACAAACGGAAGACACATCTCATTCTACCTGCCCTTGTCCTCAACTCTCAATCTCTGGAAATCCTACCCTGTCTGCCTGCTGGCTCTCACCCTACCCAGCTGAAGATAATGGCAGTTGAAAGAAATCTCAGGAACACTGTTCGTGTAAGGCAGGTCCTAGAGTACCTGGACTACTATGTACATAATATATATCTACTTTCCTTTCTGTCTGTCTCTCTTTTTTCCTACTAGGGAACTCAGAATTATTTCACATTCTTGGCAAGAAAGTACATTATGGTAAAATTTGGGGCAGTGTGGAAAAAGCTCTAGACCAGGAGTGAGTCAGCTGTGAATTTGACCTCCACTCTGGCGACTGCATTACCACAGGGGTCAAATCACTTAGCAGATCCAAGGGTCCCCATCCCTGTGCAAAGATAATTTAACACAGTAAAAATTCTGTCCATTTCTAACCTTTGTCACAAGGCTCAAAAGAGACAATACTGTGGCGCCTGGGTGGCTCAGTGGGTTAAGCCGCTGCCTTCGGCTCAGGTCATGATCTCGGGGTCCCGGAATCGAGTCCCGCATCGGGCTCTCTGCTCGGCAGGGAGCCTGCTTCCCTCTCTCTCTCTCTGCCTGCCTCTCTGTCTACTGTGATCTCTCTCTGTCAAATAAATAAATAAAATCTTAGGAAAAAAAAAAGAGAGAATACATGTGAAAAAAGTTTATGCTATACAAATACAATGATTTTTATAAACCAAATTCTCATTTTCAATATTTTTAAAGAGAAATGTTTGATTCTTAATCTTTGTCTTACAGCATTTGCAATTGTCAGCCTCTCCTTCTTTCTTGAAATTTTCTCTTCTCTGTATTTCTGTGGCACAAGATATTCTGGTTTCCTTCTGCATTTGTTTACTCCTCCTTCACAGTTTCATCCTTCTCAATGTGGACATTTATATTAAATGTTGAAGTTCTGAAGGCTTGGCGGTAGGCTGTTGTATCTGTGAAGTTTCTCTGGGTTAGTCCACCCATATCACAAATTATCAGATAACTTACAAAGGGATATCTCCTCTCCAGATCTCTGAACTGTAGACATATATATCTAACTGCCCTCTAGAAATCTCTCCTTAGATTATTCAAGGCACCTAAAGCTCAAAATATTCAAAAGTAAACTTACAATATTCCTAGTTATACCATATATTCTTCCAGGGTTCATGGGTCCACTAAGGTGGCCATATCCCCCGTCACCACCCAGAAATCTAAGTTTCTCTTCTTCACTCTCCACCTTTAGTCCATCATATTCCTGTAGATTTTCAATTCTGCATCAGTTCATATGCTTTACACCTATGAGAAAAACATGTCCATTTAAAATTATTTAAAAGGAAATAATTTTTTTAAATGTCAGCTGATAAGGAGCCCAGGCATGAGAGAGCTCTGGGACTGGTTAAGTCAGAGGTGATTTGTCAAGAACCAATATTTTTCTTCACTTTTTTCTCTGCTATCATTAGCGTGTCTGCCCTGTCCTTAAACTATTTCTATTATGGTTGCAAGATTACTGAAGCACATCTCAGTTTCACATATAAATTCAACAATGCCCAGTGGGGGGAAAAAAGGCCATCTCTTCTTACATATCTTTTTAAGAATGCAGAAACATTTCCCCAGAAGCCTCATAGCACCTTCTCCCTTACATATCACTTGCCTGAATTATATGATGTGCCCATGCCTAAATCAATTACTGCCAAGGGAACTGGAACCAGCTTACCCTGAAGCACGGAGGACGAAAGGCACCTGCACCAAATCCAGCCTTTGATGGCAAAAACGAGGTGCAAAGTAGATACAAGGAAAGAGCAAATGTGTCTGTATCATTTCCTGAATGTCTTTCAAAACTGCTCATTCTTTTCATCTCAATGACAATCATTTGACCTAGCCAAAGAGTTGGGATTCTCTTGCTCTGTGCCCTCCCCAGCAGGGCCAGTGGTCTTGGGCCTGGAAAGATAACCAGAACCACAAAATTTAATAGGCTTCATTCTGCACAAAATTTACGTAGTATATAGAAAAAATACATAAGACATGAAAGGTAGAGCATGTTTAGCACAGAGATCATAACCTTCAGACAGTTTTCAATTTCTCAACATTGCTCTATGCTGGGTGTGAGTGTTTCATGACAGAAGATGCTGACGGGGGGTGTGGACACCATCATCTCAGGGAAGCCATCAACTGTGGCATCTTTTACATTTCATAGTTTGCAAAGTGTGTAGCTCTGTCAGGAATAAATGACTAATACCTATAACCCAGTACAGCTGCATCTCATTAAGTATAGGTTACTCATTGAGTCATCTTAGATATAGATGTTTGCTTTAGTACTTAGCAAGCTCAGTAGGGTACCATATACTTCTATACATTCCTTGAGTTTGAATTGTGAGGAAGATATAATCATGCATCAAATTTTCAGTTATCCATGAAGCTAGAGCAGGATTTCTCAATTTCAACACTACTGACATTTAGGCCTGGTGATTTTTTGCTTGGGGGCAGGGGAGGGAGACTGTCCTGTGTCTTGTAGGATGTTTAGCAGGATCTCTGGTCTCCACCCACTAGATGCCAAGAGCAAACACCCTGTTGTAACAACTCCAACTGTTTCCTAAATTGCAAAATGTTCTTTTGGGTCTAAACTGCGCCCAGCTGAGAACACTGGGTAGAGGACAGCCTACAGATCACCTGCCAGCTTATTCTCCCTGCATGATGTATTCCCTACCCATTTGAAGGGAGGCATGACCCAAGGGACTTAATTTTTCCCTAATGAAATGTGAGTAGGTGTTCCATGATCTCTTCCCTGAGGAAGTGTACAATTCTCCTGTCTCTCTCTATTGCCAAGAATTTATGGAAGCACTTGTAGTTGCCTTGAGGTCAAAGCAACCTGAAATACTGTGCCTGGGGGACATCTGGCCTGGGCAATCACCTGGCCCATGGCAGACACTGAATAAACTACAGATAAACCTTTGTTTGATTTTTTTATGTCCTTGAAATTTGGAGGTTGTTTGTGATTTCCACATAAAGCAATCTTAACTGGTACAATCCCCTACTCCAAAGCACCATCATTTTAAGTTCAGATAGCTACAACAGTATCCAAAGTAGTCTTCTGTACACATACATGCTCCCCTCCAATACACTGGTCAGATTGCCAGATGTGTACTTTTAAAGATGCAAATCCAGTCACGCCATCCTTCAGATTATAATCCTTTACTAATTTCGATGACTTGCCATTAAATTAAAGAGAAAGTCCAAATTCCTAGTATAACGTAGAAAGCTCTGTATAATCTGGTCTTCTATTTTGTCTCCAGCCTCATTTTAGACATTAATCTCTCTATCTCTTCATTCCAGGCATATCAATGTTCAGTTTCAGGAAATTCTCAGACCCCACCACCTTCACCTATTTCCTGAGCTTTATATATGCTGTTTCCCTCCTCCCTCTATACCTAGTTAACGCTAATCCTTTCTTCAGAGCTGAAATCCATTGTCACTTCTTCAGGGACAGACTCCTTGATCTTCCCATGTAAGCCAAATCTTCCAATTAAATGGTCTGTCTCATAATACTACACACACTCTCTATAGCAAATTTTCTATTATAATTTTTACCTTAATGTGTAAAAGTACATGATTGATGTCTACTGTTGTCCACTAGCTCATATGCCCCATAAGGTCAGAAGAAATTTTTGCTCATCATGTTTCTCCTTGCACCTGTTCCACGACCCAGTAGTGACACATAGCAGATTCCTATCTATATTTTTAAAATTATTTTTTATTATGTTATGTTGATCACCATACAGTATGCCATTAGTTTTTGATATAGTGTTCCATGATTCATTGTTTATGTATAACACCTAGTGCTCCATGTAATCCATGCCCTCCTTAATACCCATCACTGTGCCAACTCGTTCCCCCACTGCTGTTTAATAACTAATAGTACCACTAGTAGGAAAGAAATGTTCAAACCTTGTTGTTTTATTTAACCTTCCATATAGTTTCTAATTACCCAAATGAGATTGTTTTTAAAGCTGTAAATCTGTCATATTGCTTGAATGTCTGAATGGATTTGTGGGGCCATAGACATTTAATGGAGCATTCACCTGAAATAATCAGCTGGAACCATGAATTCCATTTATTTACAAGAACAAATAAAAGATGACCTTATTCTTATTCTACACTCTATTATATTGGAGTAAATAATATAACAATTCTCGGATGGTTGAATTATTAATAACCATTACATAAAGTGAGTAGCATGGGTTAGAAATATATGGCCATGTCCTTTGTCTTTGTTCATTTATTTTGCTTAAGAAAAACATCTCCTCTATCAGTATAATTCCTTTAAATTGTAAAGTCACTTTCATTTCAGCTGGTCCTCATAATATTCCTGGTTGAATTAGGACAGAAAATATATCACCATTGTGCAAGAAATAACTATGTCATGGAGAATTTAAACAGTTAAAATAGTAGAATAGTAAAGTGAAGACATAGACCCTAGACTGGTTCCCCTGTAGGATTCCTCATGTACCTGCATATATTTGTGGTAGGAGAAATTCGGGGTTGACAAAACAAGGAGTGGCAAGCTGGAAAGGAAGTCATGAAAACCCTAATTTTATGTTATTTTCCATTTACTAAAGCAAAGTTAAAAGAGAGTACATTTAGTAAATTTACATTTAGTAAAATGTCATATTTTAATGAAAAGATGTTACCCATGACTAATTTCCATATATTAAGTATTCATTAGGTGTTTGCTTAGTTAGTATTATTATCATAATCATTTACCAAAACTTAATTCCTAGACACATTTCAAGATTGCCTTTGCTGCTGTTTCAATTATTTTCTTATATGATAATTTTACATAAAATGTTTTAGAGAAAAAGCAAAACAATAAAAAGAAAAGGCTTCTAGTAGTTAGTTCCATGCAAGCAAATTGGTCAAGTTTTATTTGTTGCTTTGTAGAAGACAGAAGCCCTGAGGTTGCTTCCCTCTTGGGTGGAATCAGTCAGTTGAGACAATAGTCTTCTACATGCAATTTTAGGATAGTTTGTGATTTGCACAGGTGACATGAGATCTAGTGTGGAGAAAAGTTAAGTAGAAGTAAATTGTAGAATTCTAGTAAAGAACCCTTAACATTGTGGCCGGATGACTGTACTGTACTAATTTTCCTATGGACAACATGGTCTAATATAATAGTTTTGAGCCATAGTGACTCAAATTTGCCATTCAGTGTTGCCATTTATGGCTATCTTCAGGCAAATTGCTTAAGGTATCTGAGCCTCAGGAGGCTTACCTGTAAATGGGATGACAATGAGACCAAATAAAACTGAAAGGACACAATACATGCTAGGGGCTGAGCACTGTGCCTGCCACATGTTAACTATCAACATTTATCACTCTTACTACTACCCCATGCTGCTGCAGTAGCCTTGGCAATAACACCAGGTAAATCTGGTATCAACGAAGACATTCTCTATCCTCTGAAACATTGATCACTCCGGTGTTCTAGCAATCCTTATGCTGAAGGAATGCACAGGCAGCCACCTCACTCCCAGTGTAGGAGACCCCTGGCAGCCACAGCAGGTACCACATGGAGTCTGGGTCTGAGGACGGGTCCTATGGGTGAGTTGAAGGACAGAAAGGACTGTGTAGACATGTTGTCTAGACTTCCCTTTTGTGGTTGTTTTAGGCGTGGGCTGTACAGAAATTTATTTTTCCCCACTGTCCAATCATTTATGTTTTATCATTTCTGCCCTTTCTGCCCAAACAATTCTGTCTCTCTCAACTTGGTCTCCACAGACTTCCAACAATGTGAGCAACATGAAAGCTAGCAAGTATACTTGCAAGTTCTGAATATATGTAGCATGAGTGTAGAAGGTATTTCCATCAATTGCTACCTAGCAATTTTGGGATAGATTTTATACCTAAAGAGCTCGAATCTCTGAGGAAACATTATCTATTAATAGGAGAAATACCATTCCAGTGTAGACCAGATGGACCAATGGAATTACAGAAATACCCTACCCATTGACTGGGGTCACACCCAAAGACCTCATATCCTCAGAAATCAATCAAGGAAGGGGAAGGAGAGTGGAAATAATTTTAATTGCACTCTTTCCTTGCTCCTGGCCTTTTGTCAGAGTTTCACATACTTTGTCTCCCTTAGTAAGAACCATAACATCATCTAGATCTTAATGCCTTTTTTTTTTACAGAAACCGAGGATTCAACAGATATTCATTTTCATTTAGATTTAGTTTCATGAATATTAAGACTTTTATGTTAATTTGTCATTTAATTTAATCATTTAGGAAAAGATGAAGTTGATTCCCATCCCAACTTTAGTTGGATCTATGTGCGTGTGTTTAATGTCAATTTTTAAATAGTTGACCAAAACCCCACGCTCATCAGGGTTGTAGTTTAGCAAATTAAAACGTTTTTATTTGCGATTTTGTTTCATATTTGTTTGATTTCAAGACACCTTAAAATGTGAATCTTTGTGTGTTCTGATAGGTCCTACCTATCATCTAGTCCAGACTTTCACCCACAGAAATTGCTTCCACTGTGTTTCTGACAGGTAGAACCCAGGAGCTGTGTGATCACTTTTAGTGCTTAGGAGCTTATTACTAGTAGAGATAGCCCAGAGCATTTTCATTAGTGTACTGGTTGGTGTTAGTCCTGTCTTCTCGACCTGAACAGAAGCAGGGACTCTGTCTCTCAATACCCGCTGGAGCTGAGAGTGAGAATTCCTTCATTTCAGTAACTGTATTGGCTGAAAAACTGGCAGTGTACAAATGTGCCTCAACACATCACCTGTGAATCAGAGAAAGCTACTCCGGAGAGTACCTGGTGTGTGTGTGTGTGTGTGTGTTGGGGGGTGCATTTAAGGATGAACAAAGCAACAAAGAAGCAAAGTAATGCAACAAAGAAGTAGCCCAGGAACTGAATCTTTAAGTTGCCAACTTTTTGTTATTGCTTTTATTGATTTCAGAATGACCCTCTTATTCCCTTTTGTTTTGTTCCATTTTTCCAAAGTACTCTTTTCATTATTGCTCCAAATTTGAATTTCCAGTGGGAAACAGTCATGTGTACACAATGAAGCTGGGTGCCTGGGGAAGGAGGAAGGCAAGCCTGGAGTACAATCAGCAAGGGTGCCCCGCTAGGGAGAAGGAGACACAGAAATTCCTTAGCTTCCTGTTAGTGTTAGGAAAGAACAGATTCTGAAAGAAAGGCCAAACTGGCTGCAGAAACTAATCCTTAGAGAAATTCCTCCCAATGCAGCAAGAATTAAATCTCAAACTGAGAACACTTGTGAAAACAGCTGTAATCCTCAGAAGGAAGCCAGACCAGAGCCACAAATCAAAAGCATTATTAGAAAATGCTACCATAATGAGAACAAAACAACAAGATAGCAGAAGGAGCTGGGGGACTGTGTGTTTTCTTTTTTGTTGGACACACAAGCTGGAATGTGTGCTTTGAGAACTTCCCAAGATGTGAAACAAGAAAACATAGGCTGTCGAGCCCCTGGTTTGGAAAGAGGAGAGCATGCTAGGATGAAGCAGAGGCACTGCCCAGCTGGCTCTCAGCTTTAGCCTCTCCACAGCGTGAACCTATGTGCACCTCCCTTCTCTTGCCTTTCAGGGAAACCAGTGCAGTTGCCCGCGCGGCCTGATCCCCAGTATGCCCGCAGCCCTGCACTGCCAGGATGAATAGTTTAATGAACACAAATCAGGAGGTTTTTGTTTATATGTTTTTTAATGAAGTGTCATTAGATACAATGTTATATTAGTTTCAGGTGTACAAACAGTGATTCAACACTTCTGTACTCACCGAGATGCAAGTGGACACCGCCTCACCAAACATTCTCACAACATTAGTGACTCTATTCCCTCTGTTGTATTTTTCCAAAGGGTCATGCCTCTAAACAGGGTGCAGGGATACTTGAGTACCTGATTCCGAGGGTCCCAAACAGACCATATTTAGCCACTCGCCATGGATGAGATGCAAAGGCAGAGGGACAAGTGGGTGAAAGAAGAAAGAAATTAATTTCAGAGAGGCTGACACTGGGAAGACAGAGGACTACCATCTCAGAGACTGTCTCTGAAGTGGCCAGATAAGGACTCAGAGAGGTTGACCCTGGGAAGACAGCGGGCTACCGACTCAGAGACTGTCTCTGAAGTGGCCAGAATAAGGATTCAGAGAGGCTGACACTGGGAAGACAGCGGGCTACCGACTCAGAGACTGTCTCTGAAGTGGCCAGAATAAGGATTCAGAGAGGCTGACACTGGGAAGACAGCGGGGTAACGTCTCAGAGACTGTCTCTGAAGTGGCCAGAATAAGGACCCAGAGAGGCTGACGCTGGGAAGACAGCGGGCTACCGTCTGAGACTGTCTCCTAAGTTGCCAGAATAAGGACTCAGGGAAGCTGAGGCTGGGAAGACAGCAGGCTACCGTCTCAGAGACTGTCTCTGAAGTGGCCAGAATAAGGACTCAGAGAGGGTGACACTGGGAAGACAGTGGGCTACCGTCTCAGAGACTGTCTCTGAAGTGGCCAGAATAAGGACCCAGAGAGGCTGACGCTGAGAAGACAGCGGGCTAACGTCTCAGAGACTGTCTCTGAAGTGGCCAGAATAAGGACCCAGAGAGGCTGATGCTGGGAAGAGAGCGGGCTAAAGTCTCAGAGACTGTCTCTGAAGTAGCCAGAATAAGGACCCAGAGAGGCTGACACTGGGTAGACAGCGGGCTACCGTCTCAGAGACTGTCTCTGAAGTGGCCAGAATAAGGACCCAGAGAGGCTGACGCTGGGTAGACAGCGGGCTACCGTCTCAGAGACTGTCTCTGAAGTGGCCAGAATAAGGACCCAGAGAGGCTGACACTGGGAAGAGAGCGGGCGAACGTCTCAGAGACTGTCTCTGAAGTGGCCAGATTAAGGACCCGGAGAGGCTGACACTGGTAGACAGCGGGCTACCGTTTCAGAGACTGTCTCTGGAGTTGCCAGAATAAGGACCCAGAGAGGCTGACACTGGGTAGACAGCGGGCTACCGTCTCAGAGACTGTCTCAGAAGTGGCCAGAATAAGGACCCAGAGAACCTGACACTGGGAAGACAGCGGGCAACTTCTCATAGACTGTCTCTTAAGTGGCCAGAAAAGGACCCAGAGAACCTGACACTGGGAAGACAGTGGGCTACCGTCTCAGAGACTGTCTCTGAAGTGGCCAGAATAAGGACCCAGAGACGCTGACACTGGGAAGACAGCGGGCTACCGTCTCAGAGACTGTCTCTGAAGTGGCCAGAAAAAGGACCCAGAGAGGCTGACACTGAGAAGAGAGAGGGCTAACGTCTCAGAGACTGTTTCTGAAGTGGCCAGAATAAGGACCCAGAGAGGCTGACACTGGGAAGAGAGCGGGCTAACGTCTCAGAGACTGTCTCTGAAGTGGCCAGAATAAGGACCCAGAGAGGCTGACACTGGGAAGAGAGCGGGCTAACGTCTCAGACACTGTCTCAAGTGGCGAGAATAAGGACCCAGAGAGGTTGACACTGGGAAGACAGCACGCTAACGTCTCAGAGACTGTCTCTGAAGTGGCCAGAATAAGGACCCAGAGAGGCTGACTGGGAAGACAGCGGGCTACCGTCTCAGAGACTGTCTCAGAAGTGGCCAGAATAAGGACCCAGAGAACCTGACACTGGGAAGACAGCGGGTAACTTCTCATAGACTGTCTCTTAAGTGGCCAGAAAAAGGACCCAGAGAACCTGACACTGGGAAGACAGTGGGCTACCGTCTCAGAGACTGTCTCTGAAGTGGCCAGAATAAGGACCCAGAGAGGCTGACACTGAGAAGAGAGCGGGCTAACGTCTCAGAGACTGTCTCTGAAGTGGCCTGAATAATGACCCAGAGAGGCTGATGCTTGGAAGATAGCGGGTACCGTCTCAGAGACTGTCTCTGATGTGGCCAGAATAAGGACCCAGAGACGCTGACAGTGGGAAGAGAGCGGGCTAACGTCTCAGAGACTGTCTCTGGAGTTGCCAGAATAAGGACCCCGAGACGCTGACACTGGGAAGACAGCGGGCTACCATCTCAGAGACTGTCTCTGAAGTGGCCAGAATAAGGACCCAGAGAGGCTGACACTGGGAAGACAGCGGGCTACCGTCTCAGAGACTGATCTGAAGTGGCCAGAAAAAGGACCCAGAGACGCTGACTCTGGGAAGACAGCGGGCTACTGTCTCAGAGACTGTCTCTGAAGTGGCCAGAATAAGGACCCAGAGACACTGACGCTGGGAAGAGAGCTGGCTAACGTCTCAGAGACTGTCTCTGAAGTGGCCAGAATAAGGACCCAGAGAAGCTGACACTGGGAAGAGAGTGGGCGAACGTCTCAGAGACTGTCTCTGAAGTGGCCAGAATAAGGACCCAGAGAGGCTGCCACTGGGAAGACAGCAGGCTACCGTCTCAGAGACTGTCTCTGAAGTGGCCAGATAAGGACCCAGAGAGGCTGACACTGGGAAGACAGCGGGCGAACGTCTCTGAGACTGTCTCTGAAGTGGCCAGAATAAGGACCCAGAGAGGCTGACGCTGGGAAGACAGCGGGTACCGTTTCAGAGACTGTCTCTTAAGTGGCCAGAATAACGACTCAGACAGGTTGACGCTGGGAAGACAGCGGGCTTACGTCTCAGAGTCTGTCTCTGAAGTGGCCAGAATAAGGACCCAGAGAAGCTGACACTGGGAAGAGAGCGGGCTAACGTCTCAGAGACTGTCTCTGAAGTGTCCAGAATAAGGACCCAGAGAGGCTGACATTGGGAAGACAGCAGGCTAACGTCTCAGAGACTGTCTCTGAAGTGGCCAGAATAAGGACCCAGAGAGGCTGACCTTGGGAAGACAGCGGGCTAACGTCTCAGAGACTGTCTCTGAAGTGGCCAGAATAAGGACCCAGAGAGGCTGACGCTGGGGAGACAGCGGGCTACCGTCTCAGAGACTGTCTCTGAAGTGGCCAGAATAAGGACCCAGAGAGGCTGCCACTGGGAAGACAGCAGGCTACCGTCTCAGAGACTGTCTCTGAAGTGGCCAGAATAAGGACCCAGAGAGGCTGACACTGGGAAGACAGCGGGCGAACGTCTCTGAGACTGTCTCTGAAGTGGCCAGAATAAGGACCCAGAGAGGCTGACGCTGGGAAGACAGCGGGTACCGTCTCAAAGACTGTCTCTTAAGTGGCCAGAATAACGACTCAGACAGGTTGACGCTGGGAAGACAGCGGGCTTACGTCTCAGAGTCTGTCTCTGAAGTGGCCAGAATAAGGACCCAGAGAGGCTGACACTGGGAAGAGAGCGGGCTAACGTCTCAGAGACTGTCTCTGAAGTGTCCAGAATAAGGACCCAGAGAGGCTGACATTGGGAAGACAGCAGGCTAACGTCTCAGAGACTGTCTCTGAAGTGGCCAGAATAAGGACCCAGAGAGGCTGACCTTGGGAAGACAGCGGGCTAACGTCTCAGAGACTGTCTCTGAAGTGGCCAGAATAAGGACCCAGAGAGGCTGACGCTGGGGAGACAGCGGGCTACCGTCTCAGAGACTGTCTCTGAAGTGGCCAGAATAAGGACCCAGAGAGGCTGACGCTGGGAAGACAGCGGGCTACCGTCTCATAGACTGTCTCTGAATTGGCCAGAATAAGGACCCAGAGAGGCTGACGCTGGGAAGACAGCAGGCTACCGTCTCAGAGACTGTCTCTGAAGTGGCCAGAATATGGTGTCAGAGAGGCTGACACTGGGAAGACAGCGGGCTAACGTCTCAGAGACTGTCTCTGAAGTGGCCAGAATAAGGACTCAGAGAGGCTGACACTGGGAAGACAGCGGGCTAATGTCTCAAAGACTGTCTCTGAAGTGGCCAGAATAAGGACTCCGCAGGGCAAAGGTCTGTGAGTACCTGCGGGTGGGCAGTACATGTCAGGCAGATAATTGTCCTGGGGTCAGTCTCAGGGGTCCTAATGGCTGGGCAATCCTTATTGCTTAAGCCGTAAATCTGTTCCCATCGGGAGATACTTTGCTTTCAGTGTCTTTTCCTAAATTCAGAGATGAGCTGGAAAGGAGAACTTAATTAGAAGGTACAAACTGAAGTCAAAATGGAGGGAGTTGAAGTTCTTTTTTCACTTCTTTGCATTCCAACTACACCTGTCATTGTTCTCCACTTATTGGGTGATGTTGCAGTGGCATGGGCATTTTTAGGATCCAGCTAAGGGAAAATTGAGACAGAAACACATTTAGTTTGGTGTATTTATAATTGTTCAACTGCCATTTAAATATATAGCATAGAAGCACCTTCTAGGAGTAGTCCAACGACTCACCATGCCTAATCAAACGACATCACTACAAAAAGACACAGGGTCCACAGTATGTTACAAAGTGAATGTGTCATTTGGGGCCTGAGAAGAAGTATGTATATTGCTAAGGGAAACAAAACTTTATGAGTGAGGAGCTGGAAGCTAGTCTTGGGAAATTCTTGCAAACTGCATAGTTCATATAGCAAATAAGCTTGATATATTTTCTCTAAATTTGAAACAATCCTATAAATTTACTTAGCATTACAAAGAGCAATGGGTACGGCAAAGAGAAACTCTTCTAAACTATCAAAAAATAAGAGAAAGTAACCTGGATCAAGTTGCTAGAAGAAATATTGAATTGCCTTTTATTCTCTTAATAGATAATTATGTTATAAATGAGATGACATACAAAGAGGCAATTGAAGAATTTGCAGCTGAAAACCTAGAGAAAAGGTATTCTAGAAATATTTCAGTATGTTCTTTTTCTAGATTTTATCATTTTGATTAATTTTTTATAATTTGTATTTGTATTTTTTATCATTGATATTCAAAGCTAGTTTTGCATTTGCAAATTTTTCTTCTTTTTCTTAGAGAGCACACCCCCAAAGTATTAAGCTTCTGGCCCTACAGAACCTATATCCTGTCTTTGTTTCTGTCATTGTACTTACTAGTCATGTTTTACCTGGCTGTACATCTCTGTTGTCTCTTGGGTGGCCAGGGATAAATCTGATTATTCTTAATATTCCCAGTACCTAATGAAATATGACCTAGCAATTGTTCAATACAGTTTTGTTGACTAAAAATCTAATTGATGGGTGTTGGAAAGGAAGAATGGCGCATCTTTGCTTCAGATATGAGCAACGAGGCTACACCAGGATGTGGCACTACGTCCGAGCTGAGTTGGGGTACAGAGTGCTCAGTAGAGATGAGAGGAAGAGAAAGGACATGCAGAAAAATGCAGAAAAAGTAACTAGCTTATAGAAAAGACTACTAGGGAAGTATTTGGGAACAAATTGTAGAAAGATATGAGGCCTAAAATCTATAGCTTTACTTTCTCTGGAAGAAGGAGATAAATTTCTTGCTGGGCTTAAACATGATGGTCATAAAGCATTTAGCTTAATATCAATCTTAGAGTAGGTGGTCAATAAACATTAGTCTCCCCCTCCCCACTAATTTTTCTTCAAGAACATGAGTTTGTGCCCAGAAACTAGACAGGAATGGAGACCAACAACCATACATAGGACAGCTTGGGGATTAAACTTCATTTCAGGTGTAGTGAACAAAAGTGAGAATAGGTACCTTCTTCCCATATAAGGGGATGGAGGTAAGTATTGGAACTGATTATACTGGACTGGAGTTGGAGGAGAGGGAGAATGTGTCCTGAAGGAAAGAACATAGGAGAAGCCAGACCCAGAACCTCACTGGTTTTCAAAGGGTGGTGGTTTCTGCTGCCTTTTCCTCCCATCCAGAGCTGCTCCTTCATACCTGTCCAGGAACAAGATGGGGGTGCTTGGCTTAGTCACTCCTGAGGCCCATTTTCAAAGAGAGCACTTCAAGGAATAATCTTTATTGCAGTGCACCTTAATGGATTTTGCATTTAGTCGGGCACATCCTCTCACCCATAATTCCCTCCCCTCCACAGTGGCAGCTCACCCACTTACCAACATTATGGCAATTTTCCCTTCACTAGAAATCTCCCTAAGTGTCTACTTAGGAAGCTCTTTGATGTTGTTGACATGTTAATAGGAGTAGCTCTGGGTTCTCTGCAGTAGTGAATACTGAAAGCTGAAGAAAATCTGAGAGAAGCTGGCAGGGGCATTCCATATCCCAAGCCCTATTGTTGAATGCTAAGTAGAAAACAAAAGGATTCAGGCAGTAATTAAAAAGTGTTCAACCCAAAGTTTGAAACCAGTTAGAATTTGAAGAAGCCCGTTGTTCTAAGTGGTTACGACTGTGGAGGGGCAGCTGGCTTATACTTGAGTCCTATAGAGCCTTCATACAGAGTCTATACATAGGAGTCTTGTCACTTCAACTTTTTCACTAAAGCTGAAGCCCATTTATTAATTTGATTAATGATGAATCACCATTTATTTGTGAACAAGGGACTTTAGGGAAAAAGTAAGCACAGCCCTTAATACTGAGGAGTTAACAGTCAAATAGAAAACTTTGGACACAAATTAATAGATGATGGATATAATCAGGGTCACAGCTGGAAAAAATGAAGGGCTATTAGTGTTCCTATGAGAGCCAGGCTAATTTGGCCTGGAATGGTCCAAAATAGGTATCCTAGTGAGCTCTGATTCCAGGCTCCATGCGGTTTAGGTATGAGAAAGAGAAAGAGAGAGGAACTGAATCGAAACATTCATGTTTTGCCATAATGAATTGGCTCAATTTCCCTGTATGTCCTCTAGCTTGGGAATGAAAACAGATGATTGTTTTCTATATTCTGCTTCAAGGAAGAAGATCTTGTCTAGGTGGAACTTCTTCCCAGAATGTGTGGTTGGGTTGAGAAGGTATGGACCCTCATAGTTGCCACCTATTTGCAAACAGGGAAATCTAGCACAATGTTTGTGTTGAGGTCACATGTCATACCTCTCAATGTGGAACCAGATTAAAGGTGTTCTGAAATATCTTTCATAAAGACATTATATGGAGAGTCTTTTCAGAAGACCATATGTCTTCTATGCTCTGAGCCACCTAAAGCCCTGCTGCAGGTAAAATAATTCCCTAAAAGTTTTTTTTTTTTTTTGAAGGAGTCTATTTCATTTTCAAAGGGCAAGGCTACATACAAAGAAAATGGAGAGCAATAAACTTATTGATATGCATGCTTTCTAGGTTGCCCTTACCTGTGGATAAATAGGGTCAAAAAATGGTAACAAGATAGAATTTGGTGTCTACCTTCTTTTGTGCTATAACATCTCAAGTTCCTTTGGTTGCAGACATCCAAGGGATTTCAATGTATGTTTGTAAGTACCATTTTCCCAGCTATGCATCCCTCATGTTTTCTCTTTTTTGTTGTGGCTGCCATCTTGATGTCTTCTACTATTTCCTTCCTCCAGCCTATGCACTGACACTCAAATGCTGGCTTTCCTCTACTATCAATTCATGACTAAGTTTTCTGGTCTTATACCATATGTCTATATGCTGCAAAATGCCCTGCTTATGGGAAAAAGTTGTCATCTGCTCGTGGGGTAACATCTTATTTTACATGCAACATAATCATGGTGTTTCAGAGCTTATAAAGTTTTACAACAAAAGACCTCCTCAGTTTTCACATAGCTTTACGGTGTTCTTCTCACTATAGTCTTCTGGGGAAGATCTGTAGAAGCTGGAACAAAGACCAATCTGGTTAAGAGTAGACAACATATTGTACATTGGGTTTCCCTACCGACCCTGACCCATAGTCAGGTCTGTATTTCCGAACTTTCATTTCCCACTGCTGAGTTCTTTTCCAGGAGGAGTTTTGCAAATTGGTCTCTAATGGCTTGCACCACCGCCTTTTAGGCATGCTAGAAATTCCTAAACTTGTAGCAAATACACAACTTAGAATAGGCCTTTGGACTCCATTTATTAGTATGAACTTGCTCTTTGTAACTTGTCCTCAAATAAGTGCCCTTTGCTGGCAGACAGAAGGAAAGATACTATTGATTTACTTAATCCATAGGTTAGAAGTAGAAAAAAAAATCAGTCAATAATTCTGAAATATGGAATGAATAATGAGAACATCAGGCTTTTGGTCCACTTCCTAGGAGCTCTAGAGCTCTTTTAGGAATTCTGCCATGAAATTTGGGAGCAAAGAAAACTCTATAACGTATTTAGTAATTTAATTATTAAGGCACACTGATAATGTAGTGTTATTATTCCCATTAATTTATTTATCAGGACATTTCTTCCTTTTTTTAAATTAAGATTTTATTTATTTATTTGAGAGAGAGAGAGATCACAAGTAGGCAGAGAGGCAGGCAGAGAGAGAGGGGAAAGCAGGCTCCCTGCTGAACAGAGAGCCCAATGTGGGGCTTGATCCCAGGACCCTGAGATCATGACCTGAGCCAGAGGCAGAGGCTTTAACCCACTGAACCACCCAGGCACCCCATCAGAACATTTCTTCTTATGAAAGGAGAACAAGAGCTGGCAAATCCAGAAGAACTAAAGGGAGAAATTCCAGGAGTAATTATGGGAATCTTTTTGGTGTCTTTGTAATCATGCTTAATGTGAGTTTGGTTCATGTTCAATTTCCCTATTTGTTGGGCTGACATAACCTCATTAGGACAACTGTGAGCAATCATCATGGACCAAAATGTCACCCTGAAGCCTGTCTATGTGTCATCAGAAAACTAGGAGGGAAAGGCAAATCATGTTGTCATCACTGATCAGAACAACATGGACTTGGGCATCAGGTTTCAGCTCATGGGTTTGTCCTTGTTGACTATTTAATTATGACCAAGTGGCTTAGCCTTTTTGTATGTTAGTTTCATCTACAGTACAATGGGGCAGGGGTGCCTGGGTGGCTCAGTTGCTTAGGCATCTCACTCCTGATCTCAGCTCAGGTCTTGATCTCAGGGTCTGGGTCCAGGCCTTTCATTGCAGGGAAAAAGAAAAAAAAAAAAAAAAAAAAAAGAAAGAGAGTGAGAGAGAGAGAGTACAATGGAGTATTAACATCTATTTCATAATGTTGATACTTAATACAGCTGTAAAGGGGAATCACTGATGAGATTTGGCTTTGTATTGTGAAATTTTAGTAAACAGAGTCTGGAAAAATCACCATTTGTAACTGCAAGCAGTTCATTTTCATCAAGGTAGAGGTTTCAATCCTCCCTCCCTCCCTTCCTCCCTCCCCCCTTCCTTCCTTCCTTCCTTCCTTTCTTTCTCTCTCTCTCTCGTTTTCTTTCTTTCTATTTGCTATAGGAAAGCCACAGAAAGGATCCTTTAGATTGAAAAAGAAATAAAATACTATTTTACTCAAGGAAAACTCAAAAGTCACCATTAACAAAATGCAGATGTTTAAGCTAAGAAAATGTTCTGTTTGACAATAATTGTAGAACACAGTTTAATCAGTAGTCCGTATATTCAGAATTTTGGTTTTATGGAACATTTTGAGAAAAAATATTTCTTTTCTCTTTTGCTTGTATAATGTTTATCTACATGTTAGCTTTGTTTGTTGTTGGCTTAGAGATGTTGTTGTTGTTGGTTTTGCTTGGTCCCCTCAGTCCAGCACAGGGCTCTAGAAAATTTAAAAAACTAATTGACATTTCTCCACTTTTGATGAAATGGAGGGTCAATTATGAGGTTTTTACCATATTAAAAAACTCAATTTTTTTTCTGAAGTATTTTCTTATGCCTTCAGTTTAGTTCTCCCCAAATTGGAGATATTGGTCAAGTTACTCAGGCTTTGTCAGATGTCTCTTCTTTCCACAGTAATTTTCAAGAAGTGCAGATGATATTAAGATCTATTTCAAGCCTCACTCACACATGTGTCTCGCTCTTTGTTCATAAATTTTCAGAGTTTAAAAAATAAAATGGTAGAGCTTTTCTTGTTAGTATTTACTATTAATATTTCCCTAAAGTTTATTTTGTAATAGGAAGAGTTTCTGTGACAATTTTATTCTTCACTGTTTACCCATGAATTGCAGTTTTATATATAAAAGAAAATAAGCAAAATAATAGATGAATGGAAGATAGATGGATGAAATGACTTAAATATTCCATGGGAAGCTCAATAAATTATAGTACAACTATATTATGAGATAGCATACCACTATCAAAAACATATTTAGGGAGATTTTTTAAAAAATAGGATGGGAAATGTTTAAATTAAAATGTGAAATGTTAAAAAATACATACAGAGAATAACGTTAACTATGTGAAAATACAGAGTTTATGGCTCAAGAAACCTGACTAAGCATATGTGTTTATCTCTCTTTCATCCCCAAATCCCATTAAAATGTTAGAAGGGATATAATAATAGCAGTTAAACCACAAGTGATGTGGCAGTGATATATAGCTAGGAAGAAAGCCTCCAGGATCCCAAACTAGTGTAAAAATTTTAGAAATGCTAAAAACACATAAAATCAGATGAACACTACAACCAACAGATTTGCTGAATGGCCCATCCTAACTCCACCAGACTCATTGAGCAAATGTAGTTTTTATCCTATAACTTCTTTTTTTCAAGACTATACAGGAGCTCTGTATATATCTTTCCATCACATATTAGCTCCTCTCTCTGACATTTAACATCTTCTGGGAGATGGTCCAATTTTCATAAAAATTCTGTTATCACCCTTTTCTCAGTATGAATCCTCAGTTATAATTAGGCTGATAACCTTTTTGCCTCCTTGCTCCTTATGAACTATTGCTTTTCATCCTCTTATCTCATGAATCTGCTCCTGTTTTTAACTCAGTCTTCAGTGCAGATCACCACTCTCCTGTGAGCCACCATTATACAAAACTCTCCTCTACCTAACATTCAAAGGATTAAATTTCCTCTGACCTCTGGAATCTTCAAGTAATTGATTCCCTTTTGTGAATTCATAGTGAATGGGCCACAATTGTTGATTATAGCTCCGGTTCTTTTCTTTTCTTTTCTTTTTTTTTCAGGAATCATGTAGAATTTAAATCTGGAGCCTCTTAAGGTCTTATATTTTCTGGTGTATTTCATGACACATAATTATAGGCTATGGACACACCAGATGTCCAACGGGCTCTAAATTCTCATTTAAGGTCTGGATACATCACACTGTGATCTATCTCTAAGCTTTAGTTCTTGCTATCTCTTTTACCATAACTTTCTTTTTTTTTTTTTTAAGATTTTATTTATTTATTTGACAGATAGAGATCACAAGCAGGCAGAGAGGCAGGCAGAGAGAGAGGAGGAAGCAGGCTCCCTGCTGAGCAGAGAGCCCGATGCAGGGCTCGATCCCAGGACCCTGAGATCATGACCTGAGCTGAAGGCAGCGGCTTAACCCACTGAGCCACCCAGGCACCCCTTACCATAACTTTCTTAAGCAAATAACATCTTTTCTTATAGAGGAATCTATTTAACTCTCAGTTAATTATGCTACTACTTCTCTACTATGAATTTTCCTCAGAGCACAAATCACACTGTAACTATTTCTTTCTTCTACTAGTTTATGAATTTTCCTCAGAGCACAAATCACACTGTAACTATTTCTTTCTTCTACTAGGCAGAATTCTCATATGGCTACCAAGGTTCCCACTCCCTGGTATATGATCTCACCTCAAATGGGGGTGAGATCTGATAATATGATGGGATTACTTCCATAATTAGGTTACTAATAAACTGACTTTGAGTTAATTTTTTTTATTTTTTATTATTTATTTATTTATTTATTTATTTTTTTAATTTGACAGAGAGAGATCACAAGCAGGCAGAGAGAGAGGAGGAAGCAGGCTCCCTGCTGAGCAGAGAGCCCGATGCGGGGCTCGATCCCAGGACCCTGAGATCATGACCTGAGCCGAAGGCAGCGGCTTAACCCACTGAGCCACCCAGGCGCCCCTGACTTTGAGTTAATTAAGAAGGAGTTTACCTGAGTGGGCCTGATACCCTCAAAGGTCCTTGAGAGAGGGTTATAGGGCAAGAGAGTGTCCTTTAGGAGTTGAGAATGGTCCCCGACTGATCTCAAGTCAAGACAGTGGGACCTCCATCCTATGCCACAAGGATATGGATTCTGGTGATAACATGAGAATTTGTACATAGATCACCTCCTGAGTAAAGACTCCAGTTGAGAATGTGACAGGCAAACGCCTTGATATAGCCTTGGGAGAACCTGAAGTGGAGGACCAAGCTGAAACATGCTAGACTCCTGTCCCACAGAAATAATGAAAGCATCAATCTGTCTTATTTCAAACTACTATGTTTGTGGTGATTTGTAACACAGTAACAGAAAAATGAATATAATATAAGTGTTGCAGCTTGGGTTTCTTGGGAAGCAGATTCTGGAATGGAAATTAGCATACAGGAAATTGATTGGGGAAGCTCTTAGCTTTAACTGCATGATGAGAGGAAAGAAACAAGATTGACCAGAGAGAGAAGTTGGCTTGTACTATAGTCCCACTGATGGCCTTGGTTGATTTCATCAGGAGCTCCGAAATTGGGATGGTCCTTCAAAGTGGACCTGACACAGGCTGCCCCCCAGGAAGGGGACATGGTCTTGGGCAAGGCAACTTTCAACAACTAAATGCAACACCTAGATTGAACTGAGGGAAAATTTCCAAGGACAGCAGGGAAAACTTCCTTGGTGGTCTAGCATAGCTGACTCCACCATGAGCTACCTGGGTGCAAAACCATCCCTTCTTCATTTTCATATTCTCTTCCACTAGGACAGTGCCTATTACAGAGCAACTATACAATACATGATTTGGTAAGCTCACCTGGTTGCAACATCTATAGTTTGTTAATAACAGGTACAATATGTACTGGAAGTTTTTGTTTTTATTCTTTTAATTAAGAAACAATTAATGACCACTTTATGGTCACATATGTACCTCTCTTTTAGGTAGTTAGAATGAGAGAGTATACAAAACTAAGACCCTTGCCTTCATAGATGAACAAAACAAAAATATGTGTGTGTATGCATATATATATATATATATATATATATATATATATATATATATAATTTGTTAGAAGGTGATATGGCAATGAGGAAAAGAAACTGATGAGCTAGGTAAAGAGTATCAGGATTATTGGGATGGGACTTGGGGACTAGGTTGTAACTTTATACAAAGTGGAAAGATTTGTCTTATTGAGCAGGTGGCATTTGAGCAAAGACCTGGAGAAGGTGAGGGATAACCATTCCACGTAAAGGAACAACCAATGAAGAAGTCATAAAGGAGGATTGTACTAGTGTGTTTAAAAGCATCAAAGAGTCAAATATGGTAGAAACAGTAGTGAGGGAGGGTGGTAGGGGGACGAGGTTGGAGATGCAATGGAAAGCTAGCTCATTTAAAGCCTTAGGGGCACTGAGGGCTTTGGGTTTTACTCTGTATGACTGGGTGAGTTTAAGAGGGAACACTCATCAAATGCTCATGCTATGCTGTGCACTGTAGTGAACCTTTTGTCTGTATCTGTGTTTTTTAGTCCTCCTAAGATCTGTATTATAAGACAGTATTATTAAGATCCTTATTTCATTAGTGAGCACACTTGGTCTTAAAGAAGTTGATTAAATCGCCCACGGTCTCAGAGAGGGTAGGATAAGAGAACTGTTATCTAGGCTGTCTGACTCCAGAGTGTTTAATCATAGCATTATCCCGAGTCCCCGGTGCATGGCTTCTATTTGATTTTGTAGCTTCAAACTATACAAGAAGATCTAGGCATACAACTCAGAGTTTGACTTCCTCCAAAGAGTTAATTGATAAGAAGTCTTAACACTTTCTGAGCTGCTAGAAAGTGCATGTATTTTCAAATAAGAAAATCTGTTACAAGTCCTCATTTTACCATATTTTCACCATCCAACAGATAACAAACAAAAATTGCAGTGCTTCCTGTAAGGTTTTACAGGCGAGATAAACACAACACCAGGCGAGGTAGGCACAAGGCAAGATTTATTAAAGGCACTCTTCGGCGAAGTTTCAGGCCTCAGGAGAAGGGGAGCCAGGAAAATTGCACCAGGAGGAGGTGGGTACCCCCAGGCGAGGTTCCGCGACTCTGGAGAGGAGTCGGGGGAGTCGCACTGGGAGGGGGTTGAGTGGGTCTTTTACCTGGGTTAAGAGAGGGAATAGGTTCACAGCCATATAAGGTATGGTATTCGGGGATTGGAGGGTTGGGGGAGTCCTGATGTTCCCGTCTCTTGCATAGGTATCAGGTTACCTGTGGAGATGTGACCGGGGCATACATCCTTATGGCAAGAGAGTCAAGGGTTAGGAAAGGGGGGGCCTGGAAGATGGAGGCCCAGCAGTCATTTCTATTGTTTCTCCTGCATTCCTGGAGCCGCCAACCCAACACTTCCATGTTGTAGTTTGGGTTCTCTGGAAAGGCCTTTGAGGGCAATCCCTGTGAAATGGATTGGAAACATAGGGAAGTGGGCACAGGAGTAGTTAGTAGGGACACGGGCCCTGTGACAGCCTTGACTGATCTCACAGGAAGTTTGGGTGCTCCAGTGGCTCATCAGAGTTGGACCCAGATAGCCAGGCCCCTGGTCTCCTATATAAATTTCTCAATGGTTGTGAGACTTTGAAGGGGGAGTGAGACAACAACACCACACTGCATCCACCACAATCTGCTGTGCTCAAAAAACCCATTCTTGATTACTGAGTTGTCTCAGTTGTACAAGAGAAATACAACCAGATCTCTAAGTGTGGTCTTGATGATGTTGGAGAAGAAGCCTCATTCTCATGGAAGAAGAAGCAGTGGCAATAGATAAATCCACTGACATGTCCTCTGTATTTAGTGTGCAGAAAAACATTTTTTATGGATCCATAAATTTAAAGCAATGTTTATTACCCTAGTGCTGGTGTAATTTTTTAATAAACAAAAAAATCACAAGTGATTATTTTGTGGTTTGAATAACCTAGAATTGTGAAGTCCCATAGATTGGCATGGTTTGGTTTTAGTTTTTTTGAGAGAAAGCACATGTAGGCACACATATTAGAGTATGGGGGTGAGGCAGAGATAGAGGGAGAGAATCTTAAGCAGGCTCCACACCCAGTGCAGAGCCTGATGCAGGTCTGGATCTCACAACCCTGATATCACGACCTGAGCCAAAATCACAAGTCAGACACTTAACCTACTGAACCACCCAGGTGCCCCAGTTTTTGTTTTTGTTTTTCTTTAAAGAGGAATAGAGACTAGAAGAGGTGGCATAAGAAAATGACTCCCTGGATTTTTCTTCCTCATTCATGGTTGCTGGAGCTCTACTTAGTCACTGGGTGCCCGGAGGTCGAATGTACCAGGATCAAAGGGCACTATCTCACTGAAGTGGAGCTATTGCAACCAATGAGTCATGATAAAACGTCAATATTGTTCTCATCAGCTTTGAAGAGCAAAAAATGGAGCCCAGCGGAGAGTCATTCCCATCCCCAGAATTGCTTTCTTTTTCTCCCAAAGAAGCAAAAGTGATGTCTTTTGCATTGTATGGCTTATTTTTTAATCTTCCCAGATAATCTGATGCCAAAGCATGAAGAGTAAAATTCCTCTGCTTTCCACAGTTTGTAAGCAAAGAATTTAGAATGTGTCTCACCACCATTTTATCCATCTCTCCAGCTGGGAAAGTCCCTAACAGAATTCTTGCTCAGTTGATAATAAAAGAAAGCAACAATTTCACCTATGAGTTAAGATATTAGTATGGATGATCATGCACACATGAAAATAGAGGTGCTTTTTTGCATAATCTTGTTTCTGAAAAAGCAGTGACTTGGATTTTTATGTAAACACTTGTGATTTTTATCCATGTTTTGGAAAAATCAGCACACATATTTCCAGGATACTTAACATGCCCTACTTTTGTACAATCTTCCTTGTCTAATAACTGCTCATTCAAAAATCCTACAGGATGCCTCTTATCAATTATTGAATGTGCAGGATGGGCCTGACTCTTAGCTGCACCAAGGGCTTGAAAACCATGTTCTTCTGATAACTGTCACTGACACATGAACCCTCTAAAATATTTTATTTTATTTATTTTTTAGATTTTATTTGATTATTTGAGAGAGTCGGGGTGGGGATTGGGCAAGGAGGAACAGAAGAAGAGGGACAGACTCTGTGCTGAGCATGGAGCCCAGCACAGGGCTCAATCTCATGACCCTGAGATCGCGACCTGAGCTGAAATTAAGAGTCGGACACTTAACTGATATATTTTAAAACAAGGACATTCAGGTTAACTTCCTTCACTAACACAATAGAGGGTAACATGGGTTATCCAGTCACTGAGACCGGTCTTCTGAAAGCTTATCACCCAGCCATAGAATCAAAGAGTGTGTACTTAGCTAACACATGTTGATCAGCAAATTCTTTACTTGTGTGCCTGCCAATGTCAGCTCTCAGGAAGCAGGGAAACCACTAAAGGAATCAGAAATCTCCAAATGATTCACAACTAGCTAGGAAGAATTTTCTGGATATAAAGAGGTAAAAGGTACCTTGTGAGGAGTTTAACGTTTGCTTGCCCATTAACTGAAGCATTTACTTATTTACTTATTTATTCAATAATCAAACATTTATTAAATGATTATTGGGCTCCAGGTATCAAGCATACATAAATTAAAAACTCAGACCCTGCACATTGGCTCTACAGATATAAAGAAAAATAAATAAATTTATAGTGTAATAGTATGGAGACTTCCCTAGAAGTACACTAGAGGAAGATGGAAAGATATAGGCTGAAAACCAAGTCCAGACTAGAATATATGGAAGAAGAATTTTTTGTGCAGCAATTCCATTTGACCTCAGGCTTGACGTATGAGTATAAATAAGCCAGGAGGCCCAGAGATGGTCATCTGTGGTGGTGGTGTGGTGGATTGGAGTTGCATCATGGAGAGCAGTCTCATATGCAGAGCCACCAAGTGGCTGGATTGGGAAACTGCAAGTTAATTCAATAAGATAGGAGTAGTAATTCAAATATAAGAATAAAAGTAATGAGGCTGGATATATAATCCAGTGAGAGGTTGTAGGGAAGAAGACAAGGGCCAGACTGTCAAAATCTTAAACACTGCTTAGAAGCTTACAGTTTATTTAGAAAACAATAGGGAGCCACAGAAGACTGAAGAGGGAACTCCTGTGGACATTTCTGCTTTAGAGCAGGAAGTTACACATTATTGTTATAATCATATAATCAAAGAGAAAAGAGGTGTGTGCTTCAGAATCTGTAAGACCATGGAAAAGAATGTCATTTCATTTCTGTTATATGTATGAGTTAAGGAAAGCCACCACAATCTCCATTTTATAGATTTTCAATAAGAGACACAGATGCCTACAGGCACCTGAGTGGTTCAGTCAGTTAAGTACCTGACTCTTGATTTTAGCTCAGGTTATGATCTCAGGGTCCTGAGATCATGCCCTGCTTTGGGCTCCTGGCATGGAGCTTGCTTAAGATTCTTTTTCCCTCTGTCTCCCACCTCATGTGCTCTCTCTCTATTAAAAAAAAAAAAAAAAGAGAGAGAGAGAGAGAAGCCTATGCCCTACAAAATAGAACATCTACCTCAAGTAATCCAGTGCTATTAGGGCCCTGTTTCTAGGTGAAAACAAAACAAAACAAAACAAAAAACACCCATCATTCAAAGGACAATTAATGTGTTGTTTTTTCCATGAAGTTTCCCATATATTCCCGTCTAGAAAAAACTAGCAGCAATCCTCTTCGATTTATCGCAGTCATTAATATAGCATGCCCCTTAAATCACCTTCTGTGTTATCAGCCTGTTGTCTGGTCTTCACACTAATTTGCACTATTTGAAAGTAGCTTAATTGTTTGAATTCTCATTTCTTCTCTGCATTCCCTCTTCCAGAATGTTCGACACTTGAGCGCAGGATTGGAACTGCCTTGTTCACTATCTTCTAGGCTAGAAGAGGGCCTGACCTCCAGGAGAGATTGAATGAACTAGTCACATGTCAACCTGAGACCCCTTAAGGCAGAAGCAGTGTGTGGCCTGTGCCTCAGATCTGCATTTACTTTATAATCACGCCATCATCATCCTGACTCCTGTTTTCCCCAGGCACCAAACTGCTTTTCCAGAAGCAATTAAATCATTAAGTCAATTAAAAGAATTTAAAATAATAGATAATAAAAATAATAACTAAATCAGAATAATCTTCTCCAGAGCCACAGTGAGTGGGATTCAGTGTTAAGTAGATTTCATCTTGAAACTTGACTAGAAGTGAATCCCGATCATATTTTTATTTTCTGCTCCATGGTTATATACATAATACATATCTCACCTGCATTATATTTGCAAAGCATCAGCGTCTTTTATTCTGCGACTTTAGAAATGTCTTCAAATATAAATTGAATTGGCCATTGTTTCTGTGGGCTGGGGGAAGAAGGACCCACAATTTTAGAGCTTTCTAAATGAGCAGACTAAATAAGTCTGAAAGTTTGGTCCCAGTGATTTTCCGGACTCCCACCCACCTTTTTTTTTTTTCCTTGTTTATTTTTAAGGAGCAAGCCAACAGGAAAATGTGTTAAGCAGAGAACATTTAATTATAGACTGTGGCTTTCTTTCGAATTAAAATAATCAGTAATACATTACCATTTTACCAAACATCTCATGATGCTTTTATTTTTAAGGCTGACAACACTTTCTAATTTAAAAGTCAAACAAACCTAGTATTTATCCAGTGATTAAACAAATCTGCTGCTTAACCCTTTGTAATCTCTCTTTTGGGACTATTTGGAAACCTCCAGTTAAGAGGGTGGTGGGTTATCTTTCACCCATTCAATAAGACATTAACAAAACACAGGAATTCCTGAGGAATAAAATGCATGCTAAAACCATGGTCTTTTTAGGATTAAGATACAAGTATCTAGAGTGTGGTGTTTATGCTAATGGCTAGCAGAAGAATGTAAATGTTTGCTATAATCTCACCAAGTACAGTTATCTAGATCTCACTGACTGATCACTTCCATGCAGTGTTAGAATGTGGCTAAGGAAGGGGGAACAATTACTGAAATTGGGAGACCTGGATTCCAGCTACTGTTCTACCATAAATTAGTTGGATGAAAATTAGAATATTCTTTTTTTTTTAAGATTTTATTTATTTATCTGACAGACAGAGATCACAAGTAGGCAGAGAGGCAGGCAGAGAGAGAGAGGGAAGCAGGCTCCCTGCTGAGCAGAAAGCCCGATGCGGGGCTCGATCCCAGGACCCTGGAACCATGACCTGAGCCGAAGGCAGAGGCTTTAACCCACTGACCCACCCAGGCGCCCCTAGAATATTCTAAAACAGAACAAAAATGAAGTAGGACAAATATAATTTGAACTAGAGGAATTAAAGGCAAATTTGAGGTTAAATCCTATTTTCATGGTTTACCATCTTTGTAATGCTGTGCAAGGTCCTGCCCATCTCAGAACCTCAGTGTTCTTGTCTGTAGAGAAAGGATGATGAACCCTGAATCAGGAGTGTTAGAAAGAAAATCACAGGACCAAAATGAAGTCACTTATGTTAAGACCCCACTGCAGCAAAGTAAGACTTAATACCTAACCTCACTGCGTTTTCAAACTTCTGGGGAATGTAAACCTCTACCTGGTCAAGATGAATTTCTGGTCAGCACTAGGAAATTTACTAGTAGGTTCCCTTCTTTCCCTTCAGGAGGGGGATCTTGCTTAAAACAGTGCATTCTTTGCTAATAATTTCCTTTCCCTCTTCTTCTCTCCCTTTAAAAATTTTTCTTTTCTTTTCTTTTTTTTTTTAATAACTGAGCAGAACTCCTTTCCAGTTGCTAGTTGGGATGCTGCCCCACCCATGAATTGTTCAATAAAGTGAATTTGATCTTTTAAATTACTCAATCAAATTTTTGTCACTTAATCGGAGATCTTGGGAATTCCCTGAGCTGTGTTATGTAAAATAGTTCTGAAAATGTCTACATTCCATTTTTTGTATAAATGAATGCAGGTGAAAGGAAAGACTACTAGGACTAATTGGGAAAAAGTGACCCAGATCCAGAAGGGGCAGGAAAAGACTTGAACCATGAATGCTTGGAAGAGCTGGGAAGATTCATCCTGGAGAAGAGAAAGCAGCAGGCTGGAAAGAGGTGGATTGGTTGGTAGAGATTTGATTTATCCATTCAGTGCTGCCACTAAATATGTATGCCATGGAGGTAGAGAGAGGGGTGGCTGGTGACTGTCCTTTTCTGGACCTAGTTTTTCTTAATTTATAAAATGAGAAGATTGGAGTAGATGACCTTTGAAGCTCCCTTTCATTCTAATATCATTCTAATAAGGATCTGTATCTAAGAATGAACTTTGGACTTTTAAAAAAAATATGGACATATTATAGGAGTAACAGACTTATTCTGTATTTCTGTGGAAGGGAGAACCTGTCATGAAAGTTATATTGAAAAAGGAATTTGCTCAACATAAGAAAGGAACCCTCTAACCATTAAAATGACTTAAGAATATAGAAACAAAGTTTATAAGATTTGGAATTATTAAGAGACTGGATCCTAACTGTTCTTCCATAAAAGAGAAACCATAATTATGTGTCGTGATAGAGGTGTTAACTAACACTAGGGTTGTTAATCATATGTCAATAAATAAATGTGTCAAGTCAACACATTATACGTCTTAAGCTTACAGTGTTATATGTCAATTATAGTCCAATTAAAAATATTTTAAAAGGCCTATAAGCTAATAAGTACCAAATGACTGCCATTTTTAAACCTCTGTATTTTCCTCAGATGTTATCCCTTCTTTTTAGATTACATTTCCTTCCACTTTTTTATCCAGCCAATTCATATTAACTTATCACTTCTTTGGGGGGGAACTTTCTAAAATCTCTCCATCTGGTGAAGTCACCCTCTTTCTGTTTTTCCTCAAGTTTTTGTGCTTATCCCT
Organism: Lutra lutra; assembly: GCF_902655055.1. Taxonomy (NCBI): domain Eukaryota; kingdom Metazoa; phylum Chordata; class Mammalia; order Carnivora; family Mustelidae; genus Lutra; species Lutra lutra. The sequence goes on from NC_062280.1 coordinate 107,649,980, forward strand.
GCTGTTGGGGCCAATCTTGGAGGAATGATGAAATTATAGCACAATTTGTCATGATAAGAAATCAAAAATTCCTCAAATAGGAGGATACTTGAAAAATCATGCGATGATGTGATACCTCACAGTCCTTTAAAATTTGGTCTATGAGAAGGTTTTTTTGTTTGTTTGTTTGCTTTTGTTTTAAGATGCAAAATGATGTGATTTTATGTTACTGGGAAAAACATCGTACCAAGCTGTACATGTAAAATGTATTTAATGTTTGAACTCATTCTTTCAAAGTGGTTAAATGTTTATTGTTTTTTCTATTCTTTCTTATGTTTCCATATTTTCTAGAATGAGTATGTTTACATGGATAATCAGGAAGATTGTTAAAATGGAAAAATAAATACCAAAAAAATATTTTGTAATCCCTGAAAATAGTCCATATTCATGTTACTCTAGACATCTGGAATGTTACCAAATCTCTGGGATCTGTGCTGCAGGGAGGAATGAACAGGTGTCATGTGTGATTTCTGATTACAGTCATTGTTTGGGGGAAGCTTCTTCTGCTCTCAGTCCTCATCCAGAAACTAGTGTCACAGACCACCCACAGGAATCCACAGATCCATGTACAGTAAAATTAGAGAGTCTGACTTGAAGAAATGCAGCCTGCCTTCAAAAGGTAGTTAGGATAGAATGTATACCTTGTGAAATGTTCTCTATATTCTTCCAGATTATTTCATATGATCTGTCTGACCATAACAAACTTCTACATAGAGTTGCTGATTGGGACCTATGACTCTTTCTTTGCCATTTCTTCAGTCTCTATTCTGTCCTGGCCTCAGCTCATAACCCTGCCCTCTGTGGCTCCTGGCATGAAAGGACAAAGGTCCTACTAATTATGACACAACAAGGCTCTGACGTAGACTCTGGGAGGGAATCAGCCATCCCACCTCAGGGTGTTACAATCCAAAGGAAGGGTTTAGATTCTTGAGCAAATGACTCAGCTCTGGTGCCTGGAAGAGGCTAGAAAAAGTCAACTGTGTGAAAGGAAGTCCCAAGCCATCCATCTAGTTTAATCTCCTCTGATCAGCAGACACTGAGAAATATTTTAGGCTCAGTGCTGGGCATCAGGGTTACCCAAAGGTAAATAAGCCTTAAGGAGCTCATCAGGGATGTCAGCAGGCTGAGATGTGAAAAATTAATTGGAATTCTGAGTAATATGCACTATAATATAGCTATACATTAACCAAAATGCCATGTATATATAAATATGCCTTTAAATTTAAGCAGATATGAAGAATTGACTTGTAAGAGTAAGTGAAAGCTTATCTCACAAATATGGGGCAAGGGAAGAAATTATTTTTAGGTACATGAAAGTACCCATATAGAGCCTAACACATATAGATAGGCATGTGTGGTGGGAAAGTAATTAGTTCAGTTGGTTAATACTTAGTAAGAACCTGTGTGCATTAGGAACTCTACTGAGAGCTATTTTAGGCAATGGGAATCATCTTTCCAACTTGAGGGTATAGATGAGGGAGGGAGAAAATCCATCTATTGACTTAAAACTTTAATACGTACTCTGCCCTTAAGGAGGTGAAGTATAACTTCCCATTCCTTTAGTATATAGGCTGCTCACAGCGATTTCCTTTCAAAGAGTAAAATATGGAAAGGAGTGGGGGAAAGAGTAACTTTGCAGTGGAGAAACCTGACAAACACTGCCTTGGCCAGATGACCAAGGTCCACACCAATAGTGATAGGTCATGTTTGACAGTCTATACCCTTGCTATGATGGCATGAAAATGGCACTTTACCTTTGTTGTCTTTCCCTTAAAACCTGTAATCCTAGTCTAATCATGAGAGAACATCAAATTCCCATGGATATTTTGCAAAATATATTACTGTACTCCTTCCTGTAAATCTTATAAGTTGTCAGAACCAAGTAATGTGTGAGAAATTATCACAGGCTAAGAGGAGCCTAAGGAGACATGACAAATAAATGCAATGTGATTTCCTAGTTGGGATCCTGAAAATGAAATAAAAACTAAGGAAATATGAATCAAGCATGGACTTTAGGTAATAATAGTATATTAATATTGTTTCATTAATTGTGACAAATGTACTATAGTAATGTAAGATGTCATGTACAACTACAATTACAATTATGTAATAACTGGGGAAAGTAGATGTGGCGAGTATAGAGACTCTCTATACCATCTTGACAATTTTTCTGTCAACCAGAAGTTGTTCTGATTAAGGAGTGATAAATGTTATGACACAAGGTAAAGCAAGGGATGTGGTAGAAGGAATTGGGGAGGGAAAATGTTTTTGGAATCCATGACAAGCAAGGCCACAATGAGAAGGTAATATTCAAAAAGAGGCTGGAGTGAAAAGGGAATGTGTATCCACCACAGTGGGAAGAACACATCAGCAGTTGGGAAAGCAGATCCATGCTTGGAGTGTTTAAAGAGCAGAACACTGGCACATTTGGACAGAGTACAGTGAGCTAGTGGGAGTGTCTCATGATGAGGTTGGAGAAGAAGCTGAAGTAGATTATATAAAACTTTAGGGACACTCAAGGGTATTTGAATTTTACTTGGAGTAAGATTGAACAGTGTTACATGATTTGCCTTATATATTCTTAAGGTTTGGTTGTTGCATGGATGATAGTAGAAAGCAGAGTGGAAACAGAGGGGTTATTTGGGAACTTTTTATAACAGGGCTGGTATAGTGATGGATAGTGATGGTTACCTATCTTATGGTGGTGGCAGTGGCATTGGTGAGAAGTGGTCAGGATTTGGATGTATATTGATGAAACATGTTATGCTGATGCGTTAGACAGAATGAAGGAAAATGAGAAATTGAGGATACTTCCAAAAATCTTTGAGGAATTGGATGGGTGGTGGTGCCATTTACTAAGGTGAAGAAGACTTGGGGAACAACTGCCTTGAAAGGTAAACCAAGAACTTAAATTTTGAACATATGAAGCTTGAGATGCATAGTAGGCCTTCAATCAGAGATTCAAACAGGTCGTTGATAGATGATTTTAAAGTGCAAGGGTAAAATAAGAGCTGAAATAAACACTTAGCAGTCATCAGTTTATATGGATCATTTTTCCAGCAAGGATAGTGCATTGTATTTTAGAAGCCAAGTGCAGAAATTGTTTTCAAATGGAGGGAGAGAGTAACTATGTCAAATCTATGAAGAGTCCATTAAGTAAAATCAGGGCTGGGGGTTTACCACTGAATTTGCTCCTTTGACCAAGGCAGTTTAGAAGAATGATGGGAATAAAGGCCTTACTGGACTGAGTTTAAGAGATTAAGGGGTTAAAAAAGTGGAACAGTTAGTGTAAAGAACACTTGTGAACTTTGACAAAAAGGGGAAATAAATGATAGGATCTCTGGTAAAGGCAAAATGAAATCAAGGGAATTTTTTTTTTTTTGAGGGGGGGTTGGTACTTATGAAGCAGAGTTTCAAGTTGATGAGAATGATCCATTAGAGAAAGAATAGTTGATAGCATAAAAGGAAACAGGAAATTGTGGGAGCAAAGGGGTATCCAGGACACAAGTGGAGGGATCTTCTTACCTGGGGTCTGAGGAGTTCATATGCTGTGGGATGTATGAGGACAGATGAAGTTAATAGATTTCGTGCCAGAAGGTTGAAGATGTTCTCTGATTAAATCTGTTTTCTCTGAAAAATGAGAAACAAGGCCACTGACTGAAAATGAGGATGGAGAAAAGCATTTGGAATTTGGAGGAGTGAAAAAAAGTTGAGAAATGGTTGTTTTGGAGAGTGGGAGAGCAAATTGGCAGGGCGAGCATAATAGATTTCTTGGACAGAGTTTAGATCATAAATTTAGAGTAAGTCCAGCCAGCGCGTACTGTGATTTTCTCCAGCCTGAGTCATTTGCATGAGTGAAGGAAAGGGGAGAAAGAGTTGGATTTAAATGATGGCTGGGGATTTGCTGGTGATTGTGATGGAGGGAATAATGAGCCAGGAGAAGAATGGAATATGCCAGGAGTGATGATAGTAATAATAGACCAGAGACTATGAGCTGGATGAGAAAGAAGTGACACCTGAAGGAAAATGGAGGGTAAATGGTGGAAGTGTGGATGGATTTGAGGTCCCCCATGAAGAGGTAGAGTAGGAGAACTAGAAGAAGTGAGGTGGAAGAGTCAGTGTTGCTACCCCCCAAAGACTGGGTGCTTTACTGGGGCTTCTGGTGAGGTGGATGCGAATGGCTGGGGAAGGCAGGTAGGGTGTAAGACAAGATGCATGAAGGAGAAAGGGAGCAACACTCTGAGAAGCCAGAGTATTAGATGGATTTTTGAGTCACCAAGAATGGTAGCGAGAATAGTAGTGGAGGAACCAAGAAGTAATGCAGGTGTTGAAACCTTTCAAAAATGAAAAAGGTCTTATTGGAAAGACAGAAAATTGCATTACAGAAAAATAGTGAGTGGTAAAATCTAAGAGTATATGCATCCAAGGACTGAGAGATTTAAGGAGGAGGAAAGAGCAATTTTCTGGAACTGGCAACAGAGATCAAGGAGGACATTTATTTAGGAAAATAATCACCTCTTGAGTGGGCTGCAAAAGAAGTACAACCTCAGGGAAGAACCAGGTTTGTGTAATAGAAGTAAAGGGACTGTTCCATGAAGTGGTTTAATATGTAACATAGGGATTTTACTCTTCTTAAAGTTTAAATTTCAGAAGAAGTACTTTGAGGAATCTGGTAGGCATTGGAGCTTGAATCTGATTAGGGGACTTACAGAATAGTGAATGGAAGAACAAGGCTTGGACTTGCTAGAAATAGAGAAAAAAAGGCACTTTGTTAATGGTCTCTTGGGGAGATGGGATCATCAGTTCAAATATTAATCTCTAGCTTGGAAAAGGTCATTTGGTCAATTTGCCATGATGGAGCAGGCAGTGTTGGATGAAGTGATTGTCAAGCTCTGTGTACCATCCATAAATCGAGGTGTGTACATTGTTGACACTAGGAAATAAGGCTGGGACAGCAAGATGAAGTCATGGGAAGGAGTTTGGACTTAGTCTTTGTGTGATTGGGGGCTTTAGTGGATTGAATAGTGACCCCTCCACCCTTTCCTAAATGATATGTCCATATCATAACCTTAGAACCTATAAATGTGATCTTACTTGGGGAAAAAACAAACAAACATGTGTTTGAGGATGTAATTAAGGATCTTGAGTTGAGATCATCCTGTATTAGTGTGAGCCCTAAATCCAATGAGGACTCCTTATAACAGAAGGAAAAAGAAACATAGATACATAGAAAAGAAGGGCATGTGATTACAGAAGCAGAGATTGGAATTATGTAGCTATAAGTCAAGGAACTCCAAGAATGGCCAGAAACAACTGGAAAGTCTGTCACAGAAGAGACTCCCCCCAAAATCTCCAGAAGGAACTAACCAAACCTTGAAATTCACACCCTAGCCTCCAAAATTGGGAGGGAATTAACTTCTATTGTTTTAAACCATCAAATTCATGGTAATTTGTTATGGAAATTAATATAGGTATCCGGGGAAGAAATGACATGGTAACATACATGAACACACATGACTGCTCAGACTTTGCAGCCAATCCTCAGAGACATGTGACCACCATTGCATAGGATATCCTCAACTTAGAGGCATTTATTGAGCTGTTAGAAACAAACCATAATTGAAATACTGAGTGCTACTGTAATACTGTGTTAGAAAATATTTTATGTTAAAAAAATGAATGAGGAAAGACATTGGGATGATTGAGTTGAATGAGAAAAATATTGTGCATGAAAGAGATGCCAAATATTTCAGTAGGAGATCTAACTGAAAATGGTAGGACTCCTTCTTCAGCCAGTAAGAAGTGACTGATCAGTGTGTCTTGGGGATCAAATGACAAGGTATTTTGGTCTGACCTGAGTTTGTACCTTGGTACAGGACTGCTTCCAAAATATAGCACAGAGAACAAAATAATGAGTATTTGGAAAAATCTCCTTGAATTCTTTTTTTTTTTAATTGTTCTTTTGTCTTCATACATACTCTGATAGTTTCCAGTGTTTGCACCTAAGACATGAAGAAGCTTCCTTAATTTTAATTCTGTAGGATGGATGACATTGATCTCTGGCTCTACATATTTCTGTCCCACCTCAGGTAGCTCAGGTTTTCTAGCATCTGCCTGGTCTTTCCTACCTGCCAGGTACTTCCTCTGGCTTCTCCATGCTTGTGATGGAGAGTTACATTCTTCATTGGCACATTTTTTTGACAAATATTTGTTCTCTGACTCTCCAGCAAGCATTGCTTTAGATATGAGTGATAAGGAAAACTCTTTATAAAGTATATCTGTAATAGTGGATCAAAAGATAATATGTAGGGCGCCTGGGTGGCTCAGTGGGTTAAGCCGCTGCCTTCGGCTCAGGTCATGATCTCGGGGTCCTGGGATCGAGTCTCGCATCGGGCTTTCTGCTCAGCAGGGAGCCTGCTTCCCTCTCTGTCTCTCTCTGCCTGCCTCTCTGCCTACTTGTGATCTCTGCCTGTCAAATAAATAAATAAATAAATAATCTTTAAAAAAAAAGATAATATGTAAATGCATAAATAAAATTTTGGAAAATAAAACAAAGTGAAGGACATGCTATTTTTGACAGGATGGCCAGGGAAAAATTGTGGAGGGATGATGGTCCAGCATAGATGTACCTTATCATGCAGGTGGGAAAGAATATTCTAGACAGAGAGAAGATTAAGTGAAAAGCCCTTAGATAGGATGAACTTGGCATATCTGAGTCATGACAGGAAGACAAGTGTAGATGTTATTTATTGAGCAATGGATTAGAAAGGAGTCCAGAGAGACTGGGTTTTGTTCCAAGTGCTACAGTTTTAAATGGGTGTAGGATGGCAAGGAGAGCCACATAAACTGATTTATATTTCCAAGTGTCATATTGGCTTTAGGGTAGACAAGAGATGGTAGGAAGCCAAGAATGGACTCTGGGGAACATTTTTAGAAGCATCCTCAATAGTTGAGATGACAAACAATAGTGGTTGGTACTAGTGTCATAACAGAGGAAATGCTGGGAAGAGAATATACCTTGAGAGTACCTCAATATATATTTGAGGACATAGTTATCAAAATGAGCTGATGGATCAAAAAAATGGGATATGCAAGAACAGGGGAAAACAGGGGTGTCTCCTAGGCTATTGATTGAGCAATTGGTTCAACTTTATAGGAGGACCCAACTTTGTGCTCTGGCCTCTATTCTCTGGTCATGCTTGTCCCTTGGACAAGGTGTCCTCTCTTGTGGTCTTTAAAACTCATTTGTATATGGAAGACACCTGAATTCATATTCAGCCTTGGTCACATTCTTGGGCTTTGACTTAATTTATTGAGATGAAGACTGCAGAAGAATCATGTTGAGAGAGGAGATAGGAAACAAAGGGCTCTGTTTTTAGAATTTAAGTTTGCAATGTATTTCAGATGCTTAGATGAGACCCCATGTAGGCAGATAGCAAAGGGAATCTGATGCTCAGAAGAGAAATTGAAGCTAGAGTTAAAGCCATAAATAAGAATGAGTTTAATTAGGGAGTGAGTGGAAGATGAAATTTTCCATTCAGCATGGAAATATAACAAAGAGGTCTGAAAAATCTGCGAAACAAAGTAAGTGTTGCTGCAACCCAAAATACTCTCTTATACAAGAAGGATGGACACAGTATTCATGGGATGATGTAAAAAGCCAGTAAAAACTTCATCAGTATTCAATAGAAAATTTCTTTTGCTTCTTTTCCAATTCTACTGGGACAATTCTTAATCTTTAGTGACTCAGGGTGTGTGTGAGCCTGTGTGTATTTATATTTATGTGACTATGTGAACTCTTTTTTTTTTAAGATTTTATTTATTTATTTGACAGAGAGAGATCACAAGTAGGCAGAGAGGCAGGCAGAGTGAGAGGAGGAAGCAGGCTCCCTGCTGAGCAGTGAGCCTGATGCAGGACTCTATCCCAGGACCCTGGGATCATGACCTGAGCTGAAGGCAGAGGCTTTAACCCAATGAGCCACCCAGGCGGCCCCTATGTGAACTCTTTGGACATGGATGACAAGTTGTGATTAAGAAATATATTAAAAATGAGTAATCTTGTTTTTCATCATAAAGTCTTCTTCCTGACGTTCTATGCTAAGGAACATTGAAGCCACAGTTCTTCCAAAGAGAGCTTGAGGTTATTGTGTCCTGGCATCAGGCTAGCATCTAGCAACACTTCAAATTTGATATGATGGATAGTGATTTTAATGGAAATTTTTTCCTTTTTAAGTTCAAAGCTGAATAATGTGATCAAGGTTTATTATAGACTCAGGTATCTTTCATGTATAAGTGAGTTTTAGTATCATGAGACTGGACACATTTCCTGAGACAGAAGCATGCTAGGAGAACAGAGGGCAGAGACCAAGGTTGGGTTATCCTATAAAATAAATATATTCTTATTTAGCTGTTAAAAGGATAGAGCACAGAGAAATGTTGTCCCAATAGGGCTTAATGTCTGTCAATGAGTAGGTCTCAGTAAATATTTTTATAACTAATGAAAGAATGGAATGAATGAAGATGTAGTTGAGAGGAATAGAAATAACCTGAGCAGAATCTGAGAAGGAAAAGTCAGAAATCCAGGGACAGAACCAAGGAATCCAACACAGCAGATAATTTTGAGAACCTAGAAATTATTTTTAGTATAAAACGAGGGAAAGTAATTCCATTAACAGTGCATCAATATCCATGGTTCATTGTTGACCTTGACTAGAACACTTTTAAGAGCATGAAGTAGAATACTAGGGAGCATAGATAAGCAATGAATCTAGGAAGCAAAATGAGGGTGAGTCTCTGAAGGCTTCCTGGAAGAAGTGATATTAGGTTTGAACATTAACCAGGAAGAGTTTCTCAGGAAAAATAGGAGAAGGCTCAAGAATACTAGTTAATATTTTAAATATTTTTTAAGCACTTTGTGTCCGTTTCCTTCTAAAATAATCTTTGGCATCTCCAAGGATTATAATCCTCATAAATATTATCTTTCATTGGTCAACTACTAATAATGCCTACACAATTCTTTGAGCACTTAATGTGTACTGGACTCTGTAAAGTACTATGGTAGATACAAAGTTACCAGAGACATAGTCCAGTCCTCAATGCTTATGATGTGTAGATAGATTAAAAAAAAAAAAAAGAAGTTCCTTTTAGAGAGAGCAGATTATGTGTCTGGTCTTATGCTCTGCTTTAAGAGCCCAGAAATAAAACCCACAGCCATATCTAGGGAATTCATAGTCTCCTGGTGCTGAGACATACAAACAAAGACATGATTATAGTTTCTTGTAATAAATGTTTTGACAGGTGCTGTGGAAGCAAAAACAAGAGACAGGTTACCTAGATCAGGTGAGGGGTCTTGGAAAGGATGGAAGAACAAGTAAACTTTGAAAGTAAAACTTTCAGTCTTACAAGATATGCTACAAGGGTTGATATATAGATCTGGGGAGCAAACTACATTTGAGTATTTAGAATAAATACCTAAAAAGTAAGATGTGAGAATGAAGTGATAAGAAAAAAGAGAAAAAACCCTAAAGAGAGCGAATTTGGGGCTAGAAAGTGATGGCTTTAGATTATTCAAAAAAACTTGGCTTCCTAACCTTTTAATAATTCCTTATTTCCTGTGAACCTTCAAATAACATCATCTTTATTAACAGCTTCTACAAACTACTAGTACGTTGGAGTTCTGCTTCAGCACGTCTGGATCCCAAGTGGTAGTCATTAGTCATTTTGAAGCCTTAGCTTATTTTATTTATGACTTGCTCCAATAAACACAATTTTCCTACATGGAATTTAATGTGAACTTATGTCAGTGATTACTATTCAACATGTGGCTCCTAATCTCCTCTGCACCCCATAGTACTTAATGAGCACTCATTCAACCAGAATTTATTGAGCACTTGCTACATGGCCAGAACTGTACAAGTAGGACTTACAGCAATATTTCTCAATCTCTTGTATTCATATTTCTTTTTACTGAACATCAATATTATCCTTTCTTTTAATATCAGTTGGAATTTCAAAATATTCTAAAATAACAATAATATTTATAGAAACATTTATTTTGCTCAAGGGAGGCACAAGGGGCTTTCCTGGTTCATATAATGGCAACAGATAGACAAGGATGAACCTTCTTCTTCTTATTATTATTTTTTTAAAGATTTTATTTATTTATTTGACAGAGAGAGATCACAAGTAGACGGAGAGGCAGGCAGAGAGAGAGAGAGAGAGGGAAGCAGGCTCCCTGCTGAGCAGAGAGCCCGATGCGGGCCTCGATCCCAGGACCCTGAGATCATGACCTGAGCCGAAGGCAGCAGCTTAACCCACTGAGCCACCCAGGCGCCCGAACCTTCTTATTATTAAAAGCATTCTCCCCTAAAATTATATATTCATTTAACAAATATTTACCAAATATCAAATATGTGCTGAGCACTGACCTTATTTGGGAAGTATCAATGAATCTAGCATATTAAAAAACCTGAAATGGTGTTTATGTTTCAGCAAATTCCAACAGATAATATACACAAGCACATTGGGTGATTAAATGTAGAATATATTCTAAGGTGATAAGTACTATGAAAACAATAAAAGTTAAGGGAAGTAGGAGGATTAGGTGGGGGTAGAGTTGCAACTTTAAAGAGGGAGATCATCATTGGCTTCATTAAGAAGTAATATTTGGGCAAAGACTTGAAAGAAGTCAAGAGGAGATATTTATGGGGATATCCAGGGAAGAGTATTCCAAGCACAGCAAGCCCTAAAGTAGGATTAGGCCTGGTGAGTTGAGGAATAGCAAGATGTCCAGTAAACCTGGAGTATGTTGGGTGAGTGTCAGCCAGAGTAAGAGGAGATACGGTCACAGAAGTTGTCAAAGGTGAGAGGAGACTGTGTGTGAGAGAGAGAGATTGAGAGAGAGGGAGAGAAAGAGAGAAGAGAGAAGGAGGCAGAGAGGAGGTGAGGGAGGGAGGGAGTAAGAGAAAAAGACAGGAGGGAGGGAGGGAGGGAGTGAGTGAGAGAAAAAGACAGGAAGGAGGGAAGGAGGGAGAGAGAGAGAGAGAAGGAGCTTTAATGAGGTAGCTAAACAAACAAACAATGAGGTAGCTCACTTTGCTGTTCAAATGGTCAAGTCTGGGGTGCTCTTTACAGTCATCACCAGTGCAAATAATGGTGTCAAACATGGATGTGGAAGAAAGAGGGACACTACAATCAAATCTTTCAAAATGCCCCCCTCAAGTTTTTCTGCCAAAGACCGAGCAGTGGTTAATTAAGCTCAGCAGTGTACAGGTGGATACAGAGAAGGTAGAGTTGTATCTATATCAGATAGTCAATATGGTTCAAGTCCTGGCTCCACCACTTCTAGGCCCAGTGTTTCCCCGCAAGTACCCGAACCTGTTTCATTTCCTTCCATGAAAAAATATAATACTAGTCTTTCTGTCATAGTGATGGTGTGAGAATTAAGTGAGATAATACATGTAAGACACTTAGAGGTTTTGAGGATCCAGATGGTTGATGGTTGGTACTCATGTCTGACACACATTAAGTTCTCAATTGATATCACCTAATATTATAGCTGAGAAGTGGGTTTCATTCATGTGTTTAGCAGAAATTTTTAGCTCCAATGTCAAGAAAATATCTTTTGCAGATAAAATAGATGAGATTTGATGCTTTCCTTCAAATCATTTTAAAGAGTTTTGTCCTTGAGAGTCTCATCAATCTGAGAAGATGAAGAGTTGTTTTAGTACCACTTCTCAGAGTCCATAGATATATTTTGGCTATAAATGGTTGAAGTATATCATAATGAGCAAAGGTATTGGTATTTGTCCCCAAGGTTTTTATGTTCAGTGTATTTGAAGCTTCAAAAATATGTCTTTTTATGCTGAACATAGTTGTTAAGTATAATTTTGAGGAGTTTGACACAAATGCTTGTTTTAATAGCTTGCCCCAAATAGCTTATTAGCTTATTTCACATTGACTACTAATGACTCTATAATACAGGAGTTTTGTGATTGGTCTTCAAATCTGCACAGAGAAAGGCAAATATTCTTGTTTTTAATATACTTGTCTTCAATGTCATTGATTAAAGGCTGTTACGCAAGGTTGAAAGCCTCTTGTGGATAGGTGGGCAGAGTTTTGGTTGTCACAGTGAGGTAGACAATGATGGGAAATACTTTTGAAAATTGAAGTGCACTTTTATATATTTAAAGTGTTTTGTTTTTATTTTCTCTTCTTCTCTTTTATCTTTTTTTTTTCTTGTTGAAATCCTGACGACCTTGCTAAAACATGGCTGATTCATGGTTTGAGCCTGCATTCATTATTAATTTCCAGCTCAACTCATTCATTCCAGGACATTTGAATTCTTTCAGGATCCTTTTTATTTAAAGGGGAAAAAAAACCTGGCTTTTTAAAAATCTTAGCCTACAGAAAGCATCTTAGTAATATCTTAGCCTACAGAAAGCATCAATTTTTCTCCATATAGTTGAGCACAATTCCTGCTATCAGTGGAGGCATTAAAACTAAAAGCAAAAGAGAGTGACAAGCATATATTTGAAAAACATTGTTCATCTCTCTGGCTCTATTACTGATTTGGCACTTAACTGAAATTTCTTTTAAAATTTATAATCCAAGAGATCTTTTCCAAAGCATTTAGTCTATACATCTTATAAGTTCTCCAATGTTGTGATTTCAAATTTAAAAAACAGTTCTCCACTATTTCATAAAATTGCTTTTAGCCCATGGATTTCTGATATTATTTACTCCTGATATTTTTAGTTCAGTATATCAATCTCCATGTATAGGGGAAATGTTCTATAAATAAACTAATCAACAAACAAAGAGACAAAAAAGTCCCACATCTATTTAGAAAATATAATATAGAGACATTTTTGTTCAAATCATTTTGAAGTCAAGAGCACTTGGCTCAGGTTTAAGATATACAACATACAGAAGAATTTCTACACTATTCTTTGCAATGTAGGTAAGTAAACACTCACCAGGAATGCATTGGTGTTGATGTTTCACCAAAATCAGGTATTTGACTTCTACTTCAATCTTCAAAAGGCTGATTGTCTACTTCAATGTGATTTTGATGATTTTGTGATCAGATTACAATCTAAATACAATATAGTCATTTGTACTATAAATAATACAATCAACTTAAATTTGATAATGCTTAAATATTCTTTTTCAGATAGAAGAAGATTTCTACCTGTAACTTAAAGTGAACGTTTTTCTGCGTACTTTATACATAGATATTTTTCATGCAGTTGAAGTATAAACATGCTGCACAAATAATTACAGCTGATTCTAAAGGCAGTTGATTTTATGTTAAAAACGAATTAAGATCTCATCAGTGGGAACAAATAGTGGGACTATTTGTTCCTGGGCTTTTCTTTTTGGGGAGGTTTTTGATTACTTATTCAATATTCTTATTTGTTATTGGTCTGTTCAGATTATGTTTCTTCTTGATTTATTCTTGGTAGGTTGTATCTTCCAGAAATTTGTCCATTTCTCTAGATAAGCCAATTTGTCCATATATAATTGATCATAATTATGTCTTATGATCCTTGTTATTTCTCTGACATCATTTGTAATGTCTTCTCTTTCAGTCACAATTTTATCTGAGTCTTCTTTTTTCTTCATTAATCTAGATAAGGGCTTGTCGATTTTGTTTATCTTTTCAAAAAATTGACTCCATTTCATTGTTTTTTTTCTATTTTTTTCCCCTACTTAAGCTTTATTTCTGCTCAAATGGTTAATAGTTTCTTCCTTTTGCTAACTTTGGGCTCAGTTTGTTTATTTTCTAATTTCTTGATTTATAAAATCAAGTTGTTTATTTGAGATCTTTCTCTTTTTTTAATGTAGTAGGCATTTATTGCTTAAACTTCCCTTTTAACCTGCTTTTGCTGCAGTCCATATGCCTTTGTATATTGTGTTTACATTTTCATTTGTCTCAAAACATTTTCTAATTTTCCTCTGGTTCTTTCCTTAATTCATTGGTTGCTCAGGAGTTAATTGTTTAATTTCCACATAATTGTGAATTTTCCAGTTCTTTTGTTATTGATTTCCAGTTTCATTCCATTGTGGTTGGAAAAGATACTTTTTATTATTTTAATCTTCTTAAATTTATTGACACTAATTTTGTGAACTAAAAAGGTATCTATCTTGTACAATGTGTCATGTGTTTTTGAGAAAATGTGTATTCTATTGCTGTTGTGTAGAATGCTTTGTTTGTCTGTGGGTCTTTTTGGGTCTATAGTTTTAAGAAAAATTAATATCAATATTTCTTAAACTCTTCCAAAATATTGAAGAAGAGAGAATATTTCCAAACTCATTTTATAAGGCCAGCATTACCCTAATGCCAAAGTTAGATAAGACTATACAAAAACAGAAAACTGTAGGCCAGGGGCACCTGGGTGGTTCAGTGGGTTAAAGCCTCTGCTTTCAGCTAAGGTCATGATCCCAGGGTCCTGAGATAGAGCCCCACATTGGGCTCTCTGCTCCGAGGGGAGCCTGCTTTCTCCTCTCTCTCTGCCTGCCTCTCTGCCTGCTTGTGATCTCTGTCTGTCAAATAAATAAAAAAACCTTTAAAAAAAAAAAAGAAAACTGTAGGCCAATATCTTTGATAAACATACATACAAAAATCCTCAATAAAATACTAGCAGACTGAACTCAACAGCACATTAAAAGGAACACACACCATTATCATGTGGGATTTGTCCCTGGAATGGAAGGATAGTTCAATATGTGCAAATCAATTAATATGACATATTATATTAACAGAATGAAGTATAAAAGTCACATGATCACCTCAATTGATGCAGAAAAGGCTTTTCACAAAATTCAACACTCTTTCATGATAAAAACTTTCAACAAACAATATACAGAAGGAAGTTACCTCACCATAATAAAGACTATATCTGAAAATTCCACATCTAGCATCATACTCAATGGTGAAAAACTGAAAACGTTTCCTCTAGGATCAGGAGCAAGACAAAGATGACCGATCTTACCACTTCTATTAAACACAGTACTGGAAGTCTTAGGTAGAAAAATCAGGTGAGAAATGACAATAAGAAGCACCAAAATTGGAAAAGAAGAAGTAAAATTATTTTTGTTTGCAGGGGATGATCTTATATTTAGAAAACTCTAAAGACAACATAAAAACTGTTAGAATAAATAAATAAATTTGGTAAAGTTGCAGAATATAAAGTAGACATACAAAAAACCAGTTGTGTTTCTATATACTATTGACAAACTATCCAAAAAAAGAAGTCAAGAAAACAATTTCATTTATTTATTTATTTATTTTTAAAGATTTTATTTATTTATTTGGCAGACAGAGATCACAAGTATGCAGAGAGGCAGGCAGAGAGAGAGAGAAGAGGAAGCAGGCTCCCTGCTGAGGTGAGAGCCCAATGTGGGGTTCGATCCAAGGACCCTGGGATCATGACCTGAGCCGAAGGCAGAGGCTTTAACCCACTGAGCCACCCAGGCACCCCACAATTTCATTTATAATAGCATCAAAAAAAATAAAATATTTAAGGTTAAACTCAATCAAGGATATGAAAGGCTTATATACTAAAAACCACAAACGATTGGTGAAATAAAGAAGACACAAATACTAGGAAAGGCACCACATGTTCATGGATTGGAAGACTTAATAATGTAAAAATGTCTACACTATCTAAAGTGATCTCTAGATTGAAAGCAATCCTATCAAAATCTCAATGACATTTTTTCTTTTGCAGAAATAGAAAACCCATCCTAAAATTCATATGGAATCACAAAAGTCCTTAGAGCAAGAAAAACTGGAAACAAATAACAAAGCTGTAAGCATCACACTTTCTGATTTTGAAATATATATGTCTCTAGTAATTAAAACTGTATGATGCAGGAAAAACAAAGAAACAAGCATATAGACCAATTGAATGCAAAGTCCAAAAATAAACCCACACATAGATGGTCAACTGAGTTTTCACAAGGGTGTTAAGGATACACAATGAGGTTGTCTCCCTAACAATGGTACTTAGAAAACTAGGTATCCAGACGCAAAAGAATGGCAATAGACACTTATCTTACACCATACCATTAAAAAAAATACAATGGATTAAAGATTTAAACGTAAGACCCAGAAAGACTGAGAAGAAAAAAGCAGGGAAAGTTTCATGACTGGTCTGGGCAATAAGCTTTTAGGTATGACACCAAAGCACAGGCAAGAAAAGCAAAATTCAGTAAGTAAAATTATGTCAAACTAAAAAGTTTCTGCACAGCAAAGTAAATAATCAATAGGGTGAAAAGGGAACCTTTGGAATGGAAAAGAATATTTGAAAGCCATATACCTGATGAGGGGTCAATCTCATTGATGAGGGGCTAATCAAAATATATAAGGAACTGCTACACCTCAATAGCAAAAACAAAACAAATGAACAAGAAACCCAAATAATTTTATTTAAAAATGGACAAAGGACTTGAATAGACATTTATCCAAATTAGACGTACACATGGACAACAGGTGCATGAAAAGATGTTCAATATCACTGATTATCAGGGAAATGCAAATCAAAGCCAAAATGGGATATCACCTCACACGTGTTATTGTTAAAAAAAAAAAAAGTAGGATATATTAATGAGGATATGGAGAAATTGGAACTCTTGTACATTGTGTTGGTGGGAATGTAAAATGGTGCAACCATAATGAAAAAAACAGTATGGCAGCTCCTCAAAAAATTAAAAATAGTACTACCATATGATCCAGCAAATCCACCTCTGAGTATGCATCCTAAAAGAATTGAAAACAAGATCTCAATGCACTCCCATGTTTATTGTAGCATTTCACAGTAGTCAAGATATGGAAACAACCTAAGTGTTCATTAATGGACAAATGGATAAAGAAGATGTGTGTGTATATATACACACACAATGAGATTATTCAGCCATGAGAAGGAAGGAAATTTTGCTATTGGTGACAATATGGAAGTACTGTGAGGCAATATGCTAAGTTAAATAAGCCAGTCACAGAAGGAAAAATATTTCATTATCCCACTCATATAATGTATCTAAAATAGTTGTCTAACAGAGAATAGAATGTTGGCTACCAGGGGCTAGTGGGAGGGAGAATCAGGAAATCTCATTTCAGGTATAAAGTTTCAGCTATAGAGATAAAGATGCTCTAGATATCTCCTGTACAACATTGTGCCTATAGTTAAAAATTCTGTATTGTACACTTAGAATTTTGTTAAGAGTATATATTTCATATTAACTGTCCTTACTACAGTTACAATAGTAATAAAAAATAAATCAAAAGTTGGGCACCTGGGTGGTTCAGTTTGTTAAGTGTCTGCCTTCAGCTCATGTCATGATTCCAGAGTTCTAGGATCAAACCCCACCTCAGGCTCCCTGCTCAGAGGAGAGTCTGCTTCTCCTTCTGCCCCTCCCCCAGCTCTCTCTCTCTCTCGCTCATTTTCTCTCTCAAATAAATAAATAAAATCTTAAAAAAAATAAAAAATTAAAATTAAAAACCAATGAGAACTGTCAGATAATTAAATGAATAGCAATATAAATTGGTTTTATTATACATATTAAGAAAGAGTACATTAGTTAAGTTAGAGAATTATGTGTTTTTGTGTTAACAAATATTTAGAAAATATTAAAACATCATTAACATTTGTTGTAAAATATTTTAATAATACTTTAAAAATAAAATTCTGGATTATTCCTTTTCAAAATATAATTCTTGAAGTGAAATTCACCTAAAATAAAATTAACCATTTTAAAGTGAACAATTCAGTGATGTTGTATACATTCATACAATGTTCTACAGTCACCATCTTTATGTCATTCCAGAACATTTCATCAGGCCAAAGTAGAACCCACTATCCATTTTATAGTTTTCCCCATTTCCTTCTGTCCTCTGCCTCTACTGCCAATCTGTTTTCTGTCTCTATGGTTTTAACTATTCTTGATATTTCATTTAAGTAGAATTATATGATATGTTACTTTGCATATCTGGCTTCTTTTGTTTATCATAGTGTTTTTGAGATTCATCCATATTTTCACATGCATCAGTACTTAACCTCATTTTTATGTCTAAATACTTGTAATATGCTCCTGAATTCAGTGGGCTAGTATTTTGTTGAGGGTTTTTGCATCTACATTCATAAAAAACAGTGTTCTGTAATTTCTTTTCTTGCGATATCTTTATTTGACTTTGTCATAAGGGTAATGTAGCCTCATGGAATGATTTAGGAAGTGTTGTCTTTATTATTATTATTTTTTTAAGTTTGTGAAATATTGTTTTTAATTCTTTATTTGTTAAAATTCACCAGAGGAGTCATCTTGCCTAGGGCTTTTTTTTTTGGGGAGGCTTTTCATTACTGATTCAATCTCATTGCTTGTCATAGTTCCATTCAGAGTTTCTACTTCTTCTTGAGTCAGTTTTGGTATTTTACATATTTCTAGGAATTTCTTCATTTGAACTATGATATCTAACTTGTTTGCATAGAATTATTTATAGTATGTTTTAATTTCTGTAAGGTTGGTAGTGATGTCTCCACTTTCAAATCTGACTTTCACATCTGTATTTGTATCTTCTCTATTTTTTTTTTTAGTTATTCTAGGCGATTGAAAGTTTATTCTGTTGATATTTTCAAAGAATCAAAATTTCTTTTATTCGTTCTATTGTTTTTGTATTCTTTATTTTGAACATGATTTTCTAAATTCAGCAGCATTTATACTGATACTTTGCATCCCTTAATTTCCCAAATAAAGTGTTTCCTAAATTTTTCTCCTAGACTTTAGGGAGCCAGCAGATGGGTTAGAATAGACAAATGCAGTAATTTGCAAATAAGGTCTGCTCAGCTCCATCTGGAATTAGAGACCAAAATCCTATACTTTGAATGCAGGGTACCACCTTCAAGACTTGATAGCTAAGGAGGGTGACCAAGGGAAGTGAAAGCTCCACAAAGCTTTGCTACCACTCTAAGTTGCTTTTTTTCTTGACTCAACATTCAATTCATTTCTATAAATCTTTTATTGTTTTCCAGAGTTTTGGTAAAGTAAATTCTGGGAATTCCTGCTTACTTTTTGATATTTTGTGGAGGGGCAGGAGCTTGGAGCAATCTACTCTATCAGTTTGCTGACTCACCCATCCAGATGTATTCTTGATATCAGAAGTTAATTTTATGATAGTGATATCCATTTTAACCTCAAGGTTCAGCTAGTTTAAAACAAGTAGATCTTTGACTATGGTCAAACATACATATTTTCTGTACTTTATTATAAACTGTAAAATGTTTATTCTTGCCAACAACTTTATTTATTCTTACTTCTTTTAAAACATAAATATGAAGAGTATTAATGAGGTTGTCTAATTTACCTTTTGGAGAAATGAGTGGAATTGTTCTTGGCTTGGCTCTCTGCAGTGTTTACTGAAGCCTGAACTTAGAGAAACAAAATTTTTTTTTTAAAGTACTTATAAAATGTTCCTTTATTTTTAATCTTTTTATCTTTTTAAAATTCTTTTCTTTTCTTTCTTTTTGCTGAAATAAAATTAATACACAATGTTATTTTAGTTTTAGGTATACAATAACAGAACAAAAAGACAATCTACAGAATGGAAGAAGATATTTGCAAGTTATATACCCAATAAGGAGTTATTACCCCAAATACGTAATTTATACAACTGAATACCAAAAAATCCAAATACTCTAATTGGAAAATGGACAAAGTGTTTGAATAGAAATTTCTCCAAAGACATACAAATGGTCAACAGATACATGAACATATGCTCAATGTCATTAATCATTAGGGAAATTTTTAAAAAATTGAAAAAAATAAAATTGTCATATGATCCAGTAATTCCACTACTGTGTATTTACCCAAAGAAAATGAAAACACTAATTTGAGAAGATATATGGATCTGTATGTTTATTGTAGCATGATTTACAATGGTCAAGATACAGAAACAACCCAGTGTCTAACCATAAATGAATGGATAAAGAATATGTGGTATGCACACACACACACACACACACACACACACACTCACACACACACGAGTATTACTCATCCATGAAAAATAAATTATTGCCATTTGCAACAACATGGATGGGCCTAGAGGGTGTAATGCTAAGTGATTAGCAAATTCTTAAATAAGTTTCACAACTAGGATCTGCTGTTTAACATCTGACTCAATTTAATGATGTCTAAAAGCATATTAAAATGCTCTTGGTTTGGGGTGCTTGGGTGGCTCAGTCCATTCTGTATTTGGCTCAGGTTGTGATCCCAGGGTCCTGGGATTAAGCCCTAGGTTGGACTTTTTACACAGTGAGGAGTTTTGGTCTCTCTTTCCTCTCCTTTTGCCCCTCTTCCCCTCTTGTGCTCTCTCCTTCCATCTCAAATAAATTAAATAAATAAATAAATAAATAAAATATTTAAGAATAAAATAAAAGAGTAAAATGCTCTTGCTTTAATAAGCTCTTCATTTATAGCATAGAGGCTTCAAGAAGATTTAAAGAATGGAAGAGGTAACAAAAGTAATCTTTGAGTTCAAACCCAATATAGCTACTAATAAACAAGAAACGGTTTGTCTTTAACTTAGTCACACTTAAAAACAAAAATCTTATTTACATTGATAATATACAGCAGCATTCTAAAATTGAACTGTAATGCACAAAGGTCATGATCCAGAATTAACAGACATACATCGTGCCCCTTGTTAACAATAGGTCATGCCTGGAAGTACTCTTCACTCATCTCTTCTATTTCTTCACTATCACATATGTATTTGTGGTATTTGTTCTTCAAACAGTAAGTGTATGTTTATCATAAGTACATTTCTCAGTTATCCCCAGTTAAATTCACACTGCAATGTAGAATAGACTTGTTTAAACTGAAAACACCCTTCTCCATCAAAGAAATTTTGATAGATTTCTAGGGGATTGTAGTTTTATCTCTCTCTTTCCCACCTGCCACTCTAGATAAGTGGTAGCTCTGTGGAATGTGAAAGTAACATTGTAATATCCCTTTCTAGTTCAAAAGACAATTTATATAGTTATAGGATCCTGAAAGTGTAAAATATTAGTGCCAAAAGTCCCTTAGAAACTGAATGATCTTTTACAAGACTTCTATCTAAAGGCCACGAAACTGAGGGTTAGTGAGACATATTGACTTTTCCAAAGACACATAAGGAGGCAGGGCATGGGATGCTTACACAGTAATAATGGGGAAAAGAGGGATTAAATGCTGAAATTGATACTTAGAGGTAACAATTGGAAGGAAAGAAGGAAAGAAAGAGAGAAGGAAGGGGGGAGGGAAGAAAGGAGGGAGGGAGGGGGAGAAAGCTTTTGAATTACTTAAAGGCTGGTTAATATTGTACAGCATCCAAACTTCCACAGCACAGAAAAATAAAGGAAAGCATTCTATATAGGGGCACCACAGCTTGAAAAATAGGTATGGGTAGCTTGTTCTCAAGATCTGCTCAGCCATCTAGAAAATAAGTATTGGAAAAGGTAAGGAATTAACACACACATTAGGAAAGAGATCCCAAGTCTTGTGCAACATTTGTTTTCCCATGATTAAAAAGAATACAAGGAATTAGTGCCATGAAGCCCCTCTGATTTCCACAAGACCTCTACCATAACACACTGCCTTCCAAGAGGTGAGCAATAAGAGACTGAATCTGTCTACAGTGGAGAAAAAACCTCAAAGCAACAAACTGATTATTTTTGCACTACTGGTGGACATTTTGATTTTTAATGATTATTTCTTGATACCAACAATTCTAAAAATAATGTGTTACATCTCTCCTTGTGAAAATATTTTGAGAATTTCTCTAATGTAGTTAACTAATGATGTAAGGTGTGTACTTTTTAAAAATTATGAGATATTGCCTCAAAGCTGTCCAGAATTGTTATTGTGTCTTTTGTGTGCCAGATTGGATAGATATTTGTATGTAATAGTTAAATTAACAGCTAGCCAAGTTCTAGGTCATCATTCAGAGCTTGGCAGGTGACAAATCACATTTTACAGCTGTGTTCTTTGTCATCTTTGGTTTCTCCCTACTTAATTGGTACAAACACTCAAGTCACAGCTCCCTATAAAATACATTTATTATTTTTGTGTGCAGCTCTTTGCTGCTTTTCCTGATGTCAAAATATGGGGTAGAAAATTTCTATATGGCTTTGCCCTATGAATATTTGTTACATGTAGGTCCCATTCATACTTGTGATATTCCACAAGAATGCAGTCAGTACCAGAGGAGGTACCTTTTCTCTCAAATCTCCTTGAAGGGTTGATAGAGATTCTTGAGTCACAGTTCTGCTGACTGCTTGAACTCACCAATGGACAAGATACAGGGATCTTTTGAGTAGACTAATTTGTATCATTTCACATGCCAAATAGACTAAAAAATAGGAACTATACAAATATGATGGGAGCCATGTAGGCAGAAGCCATTCAAGCATCAGGCAACATCATCTTATTTCCCCAACTTTCCCCCAGGCAGGTAAGGGTGGAAAATGGACCCTGCAGATGGTTATGTGAAGCCAACTAGTTGATTCTGATTGCATTGTTTCTTGATGTATCACATCTTTACCTTTCCAACCAAATAAACCCATGTCTGTCAAAGAAGGGAGTTGAATTGTGTTTGAGCCACAGAATTCACAGAGAGCAAACTTGCTCTTCTAGAGGTAATGCTGACTCACCAGCCATCACCAGGTGGTATGGAAAATGTAGCCTACAGCTGCAATCCCTCACGTCAATCTCCGTACAGTCAGAATCTCTTGAATGGTGCAACTACTCGTCACAACACCCTGTCTGTCACACACTGTCACTTCGTGTCAGTAAGGCAAATGTATCTCCCTACCTCCACCCCACATGAATGCAGTCCTCTTCTGAGTGAATGACTTAGTGGGAAAAACGTTGGCTGGGTTTTGGCCTTTTAATACCCTGAGCAAAGCAGTGAACACCCCGTCTGGCCATCTGCTGCTGCTCTGTCTGCTAAGAATTCCATTTGATAATTTGCATTCCATAGAGAGTTTTGGGAAGGGAGAGTGGGAAACGTGAACTCAGATTTCCAACTTCTCCGAATCTTCTCCAATATGTTTATGTTTTCCCCACAAGGGTAATTAAAGTGATTTTATATAAAATCTTGTTTGGTTGTATTATATCAAGTCCATTTTCTAACACCATTATATTTTAATAACTTGCAAATCCTTGGCTGTGTATTTTATTATATAGATAAGATGTTAATCATAAGGCCTACTAGTATTCTTTTTTTTTCTAATGTTCTGTTTTGAAGAGCTTTATTTCCAATGGTTTTTATCTCAGTACTTGATGTTCTGGTAAACGTTTTTGTACATCAGTCTTGGTCTACTTTGTACCATGTTTCCCCATTCACACATTTCACACATATATATGTCAGAGGTTTTTCTTAGTGCTTTTAACACATTCATTAGTTATCAGTAATTGAAAGGAAATCTGGTATTCCAGAAATGTAAACCTTTCAATGCTCTTTATAAGTATTTTTTATAAGTATTTTTTTTTAAGATTTTATTTATTTATTTGACAGACAGAGATCACAAGCAGGCAGAGAGAGAGGAGAGAGCAAAGAGCTGGATATGGGGCTTGATCCCATCATGACCTGAGCTGAAGGCAGAGGCTTTAACCCACTGAGCCACCCAGGTGCCCCCCTCCATTTTTTTTTTTTTTTTTTTTGCCTGGGAAGACAAGCTTTATTTCAGTTGCCCCAGCCTGGAGGTATAGTTAGTGGCCAGAGGAAGACGGTCGAGCAGGGACTCAGGAGGGAAACCAGTATGTGAGCTGTGTCCTCAAAGTCTAGGAAAGCATGTTGGACAAAAAAGGGAAGGGACCAGTGCTACTAAATACTGCCATCCAGCCAAGAAGGATGAGGTGTGAGCAGTGGCCATTGGTGACAAATCAACATCCATGGTTTTAAAGTTTAGATGGTCTTAGAGCACCAAAGATTCTGAGAAGATGGCCTCTGGTTTGCTGGAGTTGCGTGTCCCAACACACATCTTTCTTTCTTTCTTTTTTTTTTTTTTAAACATTTTATTTATTTGGGAGAGAGAGAGAGCACAAGCAGGGGGAGGAAGAGGGAGAGGCAGACTCCTCACTGAGCAGGGAACCCCATGCGGGGCTGGATTCCAGGATGGCTGGAGCCAAAGGCAGCTGCTCAACCAACTGAGCTACCCAGGCACCCCAACTAACACCCATCTTTCTTTTGAGTTCAGAATATTGGAAAGATACCTTCAAACAATTGATGGCCAATAGAGGGTAGCAATATCAGCTTTATTGAAATAAAGATGGCTAGAGAGCATGACTTCCATCTAGGGTCTATTTTCTGTCCCTCCCTTTCTAAAGAAGAGGCCCAATAAGGGGTAGTGAAGAAACTGGGCCAGAAAGTGCAGATCCCTGGCTAGCAGAAGTACAGGCCAGAAGTTCTGAAGGGCCATGGCAGTTCTACTTATTTCTGAAATAAGCACCAAAAGACAAGATGCAACTCGTTTTATGCATAGAAATCGTGTGCACCCTTACCAGTGTCCAGGGCAGTAGGGCTCTTCCCAGTCAGATTACCTATATCTCTTTCCAGTTTCCTCCTCTCAGGAAAAGAGTAAGTGGGTCTCTCTTCTGAAGGAATATGAGGTTGCTGATTTAAGGGTAGTTCTTTTGAGAATACTCAAGCAGAGTCATAGGGAGCAGTATGGTTTCCTAGAAAGAACAAGACAATAGGTATTGATTTCTGACATTTAACCAACTCTGTAAGTTATAAAAATTCCTTAAATGATTTGAACCTCAAACAGGGAGAATATAATACCCATTTCATCGTTTTATTACATATATTAAAGAAGATAATGTCACTGAATAATTTTCCCTCCCTATGGAGTTGCCAGTTCATTGATGGACAGAAAAGTCAAAAGACTTGTTTAATATCTTACCTCATTGAATACTATAGCTATAAAGGTCAAAATGGTTAAATAAGCAATGCTATATAGACATTCTAGTTATTAAGCCAATATTTATTGAATCTCACTGTTCTTCTAGTCCTAATTTACACAAATCAACTACACATAATTGTCCACATAAGCTCTCCAGTCTTACACTAATATGAGCTTGCTTATTTGATTTATACATAGGATTAACAGATTTATTTCTTACTTGACAGACTTTGGAGATGTGTTTTAGTTATTGAGTTCAATAGCTGTGTTTGTTTTAACGTGCAGCACGTGTGTCTGGCTCATACATCTGGGCATGCTCAAGGTTTGGCGGCCATTTCAATGGACTCTAAAGCTAAAGATTTATGTAATGGCCTGTCTATATTCACTATGGCTGATTTACTGAAAAATTAAAATCTGTCCTGTGAGGTGTTATGACAGCTTGTCATAGCAATGTTTCCCCATTGCTGCCAAACTGGAAACTGAGGAATTCAGGACAGGGTTTGGTGCTATCCTCATGGTCTTAAGACCAGGAACCCCCAAATTTCCAAATCCTCTTTCTGTCATCAGCTTTCCTCCCCTCTGGATTCCAGAGATAGTAGCAAACAGAAGGAACAATACCATAATGAGAATCTGGGATAGTAATTTCGGTACAGATTTCTGACAAAAAACTTGGCCAGAGCACATGGCTATGCCTCGAAGCTTTATTGAAGCCCCAACTCCCTGCTTGCTTCCCTGTCTCCACTAGAGGTTCTATATCCAGCAATGACATCCTTCAAACATTAATGAGAAATTAAAACATTCTCAGGGAAACAAAAATTGAGATAAATTGTGGCTAGAAAATACATTCTAAAGGAACTATGAAAGGGGTCCTTTAAACTGAAGTGAAAGAATGTTGACTAGTAACTGGGATCCCCATGAAGAAATAAAATAACACTGGTTTAGTTACATAGATAGGTGAATTAAAAAGACCGTATTGATGTATTTTTATGTTTGTAACCCATTTTCCTTTCCTACCCAATTTTAAAAACAGCTCTATAAAGTAATTATTTGTATTGATGGGCAAAGATGTAAATTGTATGACAATAACAAAACAAGAATAGAATAGACCTATGTAAAGAACAAACTTTTTAGTAAATCTGTGTTAATCTGAATTAAATTGCTATAAATCAACATGTTAATTGTAGTTCCCCAGGGAAACCACTGAGAAAATAACTCAAAAAAGAATAGTCTAAGAAAGGCTTATGTTACAGGATTCAGGGTCCAGAGATAAAATCTTACGTTCTTATACAAGTCATTGTTGGCAATTTAGGCCTAGAGAATTTTGCAAAACAAAAAACGAATACACTTGTGCAAGCAGGAGAGCGGTAATGAGAAACTGTGCATGTGAGTATGTAGAAGTGTGTGTGTCTGTGAATTTTAAATTAAATGTGGCCAAAGAAACCAACACTCTAGCAATAATCTCAATATTTATTAGACTTAACAGGAATTTAACTAAAAGCAAGCTCTTGAGGACATTTTTATCAGATGCCCAAAATGTGGCCTTGAAGCTTATCTGAAGCCTACTTAAAGAAATCTGATGAATAAGGAGTATAAAGAGCTTTCAATAGGGAAGATAAGAGATGAAGATCACCATCTGTGACTGAAGAGAGCAAAGTCAGCTACTATGGAAGCACCAAGGAAAGTGACACTCATCTAATGAAAAGGCAATTCGAATGTGAAGACAATGGGGTTGTCATCACCCCCTGTGGAAATTGGCCACCCATTGACAATAATATGGAAGGAATAAAATAAATGAGAGTCAACAAATGTATAAAAACAAATGTTGCAGTAATTTGTTAAGCAGGTTGCATTTTGAAAACAAACTACATTAGTTTGTTTGCCATAACACTGCTGTAATGTTAGTAATTATTTGTTCCTCTTTTCTCTTTTCTGTTTTTTCAGGGTGTTTTAGTTTTAAAGCAGGATAGCTTTTGACAACATGGTAGGCGATGGAGGTGAAGGAGAATAAAGCCAGACTGGGAAATTTCTGTTTTCACTGAAGGGCCGACTCCAAGGTGGATGGTCAGTGGTTTTATAAGCAGTGTTATTCAGAGATAGGCAGTAAGTTTGGATGGGATTCATAATCATTTGATTTATGAGGAGGGTCAATTCTAGGGGACTCAGCACAAGAAGAGTATGCACTATGAAAGGATATTCTATAAAAGCTGGGGATGGGGACCCCTGGTGGAAAATACATTCCAAGAGCAAACAGAAGTGAGTTCTAGTCCACTGAAAGGATATTTTGTAAGAATTAGGAACAGAAGTGGGATTCCAGCAATATGGAGTAGGATTGGTCAATCTACTCCTAGTGATGATCTGAAACCAGTAGAAGTGGGTAAGTAGAAGTCTGTAGCTCAAGCCAGGGTATAGAGATTTACCCACAGTAGAGTGTAATAGAACAATGTATGGTTTAACCATAGTAGAAGCCTCCATAGATCACCATAGTAGATAACCTCCATAGATAACTACCTAGATGGGTGAGTGAATTCCAGATTGGACCAGTGAGGGGGGCAAGATTTGAGTCTTGTAGCTGCTCTTAGGCAATGTCCTAGTTCAGTGTTTCCCAAACAGATTTCCGAAGTTACTTATTGTGGTCAAATAAACTTGAAAGCAATGAATGCTATATTTTCATCTGATGGATTTATAAAATATATTATCCTATAGGAAATTTAAAAAAAAACACAGAACTTTGACTATCCCAGCATTTTCTAAATTTACTTAAGAAAGGAATGCTTGAATGTATTTTGAAAAGTCCTGCTTTAATCCCCTACATTTTTTCTCAGCGCAGAGACCCAGAGATCTGCCCCAGAGAGTTTCCAAAGGCTATACTCCTTGGTAAAAGAGTTTGCTGCACTCTCCACCTCTCTGTTCAGTCTTTGCATTTGGCCCCTGCAGCCTGTATACCGAAACTGTGCAAGTGTTTTCTTTCCCAAGAAAGGGAACGCCCAGACTTACTTAACTCTGGCTGAGCTTTGCAAATGCTGTCCTCCAAGCCATCGCTTACCACCAGACTAACCCCTACTTCTCTTTCTGGTTTTTCTTTAGATAGTACTCCCTCTCAGAAATGTTCACTTTGTCCCCCTGAACCATGTACCACCCACCTGCAGGCGATGTGCCTCCTAGATGTTCCCTGGATCTCTTTTGTTCAGTATGTATTGCACACCTATTTTGTGCGAGGTACTAGTTACTGGGGTTACATCAGGGAACAAAACAAAACTGCTGGCCCTGGGAATCCATCATTAGATGCCTGCCTTATGTATGTCTCATTAGATTGTAAAGTATCTACTTTCCTTGTCTGTCTCTCATGCTTCTTCCACTTTGACAAGAACAGGATCCATCCAATTATTTCAAAGTTTTATTCCCCAGGCCCAGAACAGTTTTGTCATGTAAATGCTTGTTATGGATATTAAAAAAAACCAAAAAACACATAATTTCTTCCTCACCTTTTCTTTTGTTTGCTGTAGCTTCATACATGGAAATCTTATCTGGGAAGCTCCGTCTAGGAGGTCAAAGTAATTCAGTGTGCAAATCTCATTATCTGGTCTCAGTGATGATGGAGAGCAGCTCCTGTGACTTTGCCAGGTTACCCTTGGCCTCCCCTCTGTTTTCTGCCCTGTTTACCACCTCCTGCTAATATTCCCCAGAGCTAGGAGGTTGCAGCTTTGTTAGCGTCTCTAGCAACTTTCTGCACAATGTATAACATTAGTAAATTAAATTAAAATCAATGAATTTCATTTTGCAGTTTGTGTTGAAGATACTCAAATAGCCTTGTCACCTAGAATTGTCAGTCACCTTAGGCTGGGACAGATAGAACAAGATTGAAGTCCGGACCTTGACCAAATTGAATGAAATCCTCCTTTTGCCCTGGTTGGGTTATGTGACTTTGGGAAGCTTACTTAACATTCTTGAGACTTACTATCCTCATTTGCAAAACAGGGATGACCACGCTCATTGCTGACCTCACAGAACTGTGTGAACATTGAGAGAATGAGGACTGTGATCTACCTCATGTTGTAGTGGGTCTGACAGAGCACAGAAACTCTGTCAATGTGAGTTCCTTCCTTCTCCACAAAGGGTGACTTTCCTTTTACTGAAGGAGAAGGGGAAAGAGATATGAGAATGTCAAATTTTGGTGAGCGTGTTAAATGAAGACACTTGAACACACAGATTTTAGGTCTCCCTTAGCTCAGCCTTAATTATTCAAAGGACAGAGTCGGACCAACTTGAGGCACATGAATCATTAAAAAAAATGCCTACTTCACCTACGTTGGCTCTTCCACTGGCTCTGGGCCCATAATTAAGACTTGTCTGAATAAGCACTAGTATTTTAATCGAGGTATAAGAGGAGGAAGATGAAATGCAGGGAAGATGGAGCTTCCAGCTTTCTTCTGAGTGAAAGATTGCTCACTTTAGAGAATAGAGTGAGCCTTTGAAAAAATGCTTGCAATGGGAAAATTTTAACATTTCCTTTTAACTACACAAGTAACATCAATGCGCTAATTATTCTAAAATGAGCCCAGAATTTGTTGTATGGTTACAGTTTATGAAATACTTGAGCTCCATTACACCAAGAAATAAAACGCTGCAAGTTCATTTCTGTTAATTCATGCATAATTGAAGCAGGAGCTGGTGTGAAGCCGCCAGAATATGCACATTTTCGTTCCTTTGTTCTCTATGCGTTTGTCGTTAAAGGTTTGCAACAACAAAAAGGGGTAACTACATTGGACTCATAACTTTTACGAACTGTTTAAATGCATAATGAAGATGAGTCATAAAAGTCTTTAATTATATAAGCACATCACTAAATATGGATTGTAAAATATCTTGTTTACTTTTTATATAAACCCACCGTAGACAAAAGAATATTGCAAACATAGCATGTATTTTGTGTAGGATGGAGATTGGATTTAATTTTCGCTTTAGCGAAGTGGCCCTATGTTACTGGGGCTGATTTTCCTTCAACTGTCTTTTTACCAAAATCAGAGAAGTCATTCTGGCAACTTCTTGGTGAACACGAATGAAGGCGTTGGCTTGTAGAATTCCTTAGTTAAAACTTGAAGCTAAACTACTTTAAAAATAATTCCTTCTTGAAAGTCTTGCTAAAATGTTGAAATTTTAAAAAATACTGTTGAAATCAAGCCCTCATTGTTTCCTGCCTACCTTATGGAAAAATGCAA
Organism: Lutra lutra; assembly: GCF_902655055.1. Classification (NCBI taxonomy): domain Eukaryota; kingdom Metazoa; phylum Chordata; class Mammalia; order Carnivora; family Mustelidae; genus Lutra; species Lutra lutra. The sequence continues at coordinate 107,680,176 of NC_062280.1, forward strand.
CATGGCCATCATGATTAAGTATTTATTTGTCTCACTAAGGATTTCAGGTATTATGAAGGAAGTCATAACAACCATTATCTAATGATTAGGTATTATGGGCCAAGCATATTGGCAGTTGCTTTTTCCCCTGTTGCTTGTTCCCTCAATGCTCCCTATCCCCATGTCCCCATTAACCTCAGAATGAACTTCCCTTACATCAAGGCACCTACGAGGCACTCAGAACTGTCTGCGACCCATTTTGTGAATTCATTTGTGGATGAGTTTATTGTGTAAGGACTTTAAAATAAACATCTCTGAGGCATCTGGGTAGCTCAGTCAGTTAAGTCTGCCTTTGGCTCAGGTCATGTTCCCAGGGTCCTGGGATCCAGCCCCACATTGGGCTCTCTGCTCAGTGATGAGTTTGCTTCTCTCTCTTGCCCCTCACCCCACTCATGCTCAGTCTTTCTCTTTCTCTCTCAAATAAATACATAAAACCTTTTAAAAAATAAAATAAACATCTCTATCTGCAAACTCTCTGTGGCAGTATTACCTATTGCTCCCATTTTACAGATAAGCAACTGAGGCTAAAGGGGTCTGAGACATATTTAGCCATTATGAGAAATAAGGAGATTGATTTCCATGCCAGGTTTTCAAACTCCAACCTGAGTTTTGTCCAGTGTTCAACTACAGTACAGCTCCACTTGCCAGAGTAGCCTCACTGGCCTGGATGGCAGGAAACTCAAGAACGTACAGGGGATTGCATGGGTGTGGGTCAATCTCTGAAAGATGTGCATCTGTATCCACAAACTTTGTCTGCTTCTGAATTGTTTTTTGTTAATACTTTGGGTTGGCTGAGGCTGTGCCTTGTTGCATTCTTATTAACCAGTTGTTTCCCCACAACAATAATGCCTGGTATTTGAGATTCTATAGTCTGGGGTTGGAAACTCCAGGGCTTATAGGACAATACTGTGTGAGAAGAATCCCAGCCTAATACAACCAAGACAGGTGGAGGTTCTTCCCAGACGGTAAGAAACACATAGGTGACTGCGGTCAGAATCGGTGGTTCTAAGAGAAATGCCTAGAGACTGAAAAAGCAAGTTCCCCAGCTTCCTTCACTAAATCATAATGCCTTGGAAGGCAACATTTTCTAGAGGAAACTATCCAGGTTTCAGGGTCAGACAAGTCTAGATTCCAATCCTAGTACTTATGAACTGTGTGATTTGGGGATTTTTCTCATCCTCAACTTCCATCTCTATTGTTAAAAAGAAGACTGCAGGCCCCAAAATGGCACTCTGTAGATTAAGGCCCCAAATCAGTAAATCAAGACTTAATACCTACCCCAACTGCAATTTTAACATAAGCTTTAACTAATCGACATGGGAATTTCCTGGGCAGCACTAGCAAATTTACTGAGAGGCTCCTTTTGGTTCTCTTAGGGGGGCAACCTTGCCTGAAACAATGGATCTTTGCTAAGATTTTCCATTTTCCACTCCCTCTCTATCTCTAAAAGTCTTTCCTTTTCTGTGGCCCTTTGGAGCTCCATCTCCTTATTGGGTGGGATACTGCCTAATTCATGACTTAAGTAAAAAAGCCAATTAAATCTTTAGAATTTACTCAGTTGAATTTTTGTAGTTTAACACTATAAAATGGGAACACACACCTCATTTCTCCGACTGGGATAAAAAAATTAAATTATATGTCTGGAATACCTAGACATAGGTTATTTTGGTCTTATTCTTCAGCTTTTTGTGCACACTGTCTTTCCAAAGTCTTGGTTGAACTTACAAAATTATTACCATTTGTGATTACAGTCATCAAAACTTTACATTAGGGATGCCTGAGTGGCTCAGTTGGTTAAACGTTTGCCTTCGGCTCAGGTTATGATCCCAGGGTTGTCAGATTGAGCTCCACATTGGGCTCCCTGCTTAGTGGGGAGCCTGCTTCTCCCTCTCCCTTTGCCTGCTGATCCACCTATTTGGGCTCTCACTCTCTCTCTCTCTCAAATAAATAAATAAAATCTTAAAAAAACCCCACAAAACTTTATATTAAATTTGGAGGAATCACACATGATCTAAAGGTTTTTAACTTGTATCATCAGTGATCTTTGCCAACACTGTGAGAGATGAGGAGACATCTGTGTCTCCACATTGTGGTCCCTGGAGCCAGCTAGCAAGCCCATTGGAGGAGTTCTGAATGGTATTGATTTCCTTCCATCCTTGAAGTTATAGCTGAGCCTAAATGATAGGTGCAGAAATAGGAAAGCAGGGAACAGACACCATCATGCTGTTACCAAGGCTCTCTCCTCTGGAAATTGGGGGTGTGGCATATTGCTTTAATATACTTGGACTGAGAAAAGTAGACAAAATTTTCTAATGCTGTAATCACATTATTATTCAGATATTTTCTTAGAAATTAAAGCACCCCTAATATTCAGCCAATATATAGGTTGGTTTGTCACTCAGAAAACAGTGTAGACATGTATATACAATAGGAAATCTTCAGAAAATTCTCCTGTTTTCAGTGGTATTAAACATATAAAGAAATATATAGAAGTGCCTACCCTGTCTCCCTTTCCATCAAACCTACATTATAATAATAACTACAATCAACAACTGTAAAAAATTGGAAGGATTCCCTTCCAGAAATATATGTGGAGAAATATATATGCTCACACAAATACAGAGAGATATCATTCTACACATATTGTTCTGTCACCTGAGTTTTGCAAAATAATACATGTGTATCTGTGAAGGTTTTTTGTTCTTTTTTATTAGTTGCATAGTAGTCTTCACATGGATACATCATGAATTATTAAAACTATTTTTTATTGATTACATCCACACTAGTATGGTGTTCTGATGTTCAACTATCTGACAGTGGATATTTTTGAAGACACACTTTTATGCATTTGCATGAGAACTTCTGTGGGAAAAATTCCTTGGGGTAGTTATAGGTTAAAGGGTATGTGCAAGTTGCCTTTCGAAAATGCATTCCCACCAAGAGAACATGGAAGTGCCCCATGCCTTTCCATGTTGACCAGTTCTGGATGCTTGTTTAATCATCAGTTTGACAAGTAAAAGCAGCATGTCATTTTATTAAGATTCACATATTCCTAATTACTAATGAGCCTGATATATTTGTAATATCTTTCTGGCCAGGACGTGAAAATAGCCCAGAGTGAGCTTTCCTCTGGTCCATGCGCATACTCCTGAACTCCACCAGATGTGCAGAAAGCCAGTATTGCTGATCACAGGGACCCTGGGGGTTTTGTGCAAGACCAATTGTGTTGTGTGTGTGTGTGTGTGTGTGTGTGTGTGTGTGAGAGAGAGAGAGAGAGACACATATTGCAGACCAACAAGGCCACATAGACAAATTTTTGGCATTTCCTCTGGGTATTTATCTCTGTAAAAGCATATATTTGCCCAAATAAAATTAAATGGGCCCTAGGTCTTTTTTTTTTTTTCTTAAACTGATTTGAGAAACTTTAATTTCCCAAAATATCTTAAAATCATTTAGAGTTTCCTTAAAACCCTAAAGAATGTGAGAAAAGGATGATTATAAATTAAGAGCCTGGGGTCTCTCCTTTAGACATTTTTTATTTTGAATTCATACCTAGTCCTCAATTCCAAAGAGTAGCTAACCATGAAGCAGGCAGCATTCAGTCCAAAGTTATTAAGCATTTGTGACATACCATAAGCAGGTTGGTTCTGGGAGTTTTTTTCCTTACTTTGCAGGAGCTCACAGTCAAGAGAAGAAGGTAAAGATATGAGCACAATACAGTGAACTGAATATTATAGAACGAATAATATTAAGTGCAATGGGAACTCAGAGTTTGGGGATATTTTGGGTCTATTGCCTCTGCCTCTTTTATTGTCTTCATAAGAGCTATACAATCATCTCTGGAAAGAATTTCCTGTGTATGTGTGCCCACACACTAAACCTTTATTGAATTCACTGATCTACAAAATATGGCCATCTCCTACCCAACAATTTTAATGATTGCACCATGTTGAAAGCTGGAGAATGAAGAGACAGATTATAGACCATACCATAATTCAATTATAGAACAACAAAAAGGGAGAGAATTAATAGTCTGAAGTTCCACATTTTCCAATGAGTTGATGCAACTGGCAGAAAAATTAAGGCTCTTTCAGATGCCAGTGCTCACAGAGGTGAAGGTGCAGGAAATAGCATGGAGGGGTCGTCAGGGGCAAAACAAGAAGGCAGACACTAAGGCAAAATGAATCATCAAAGCCCATAACACCTGAAGCCCCTGTTCTCAATTCCAATGATTCCTGGCATGGTTGAAAATAGTTGACATATTGCTCCTCTATTATATTTGTGTTTTCATGCTGTCTTTGCTGTTTCAGACACAGGGAGTACAGCAACAAATATAAAAAGGGAAAATGCCTTTTTACAGCATTTTGCAAAAGCTAAGAAGTGACAAATACTGAAAATTCACAAAACCTTGTCCTTGATCAGTTTTGCACACTCAAGGGTCCTACATAATTTGGGTAAAAAAAAGAGAACACTTTGTGTTGGTCTTTCTAATTCCTCCTTTATTCTATCCACTCACGCTCTGGCCCTCAGGTTCCTGAAAATCTTCCCTGGACTCCACTGGTCCTTTTCCTCACTGATCTATTCTTCTGCTTTATGAACTTCTTAAAGGACCTTTGTACTGTCTGAATGACTGCACAATGTGCCTCGGGGAATAGATGGAGACTTAATTGACTATTGCAGATGGTTTGTGCAGAAAAGCAATGTTTGGAGAAGTAGATTGGGGTCTCAGTATGGGGGATTGGGATGTTTGGCTATGAAGTTTGGAACTTATTGAATAAGCTCTGGGGCTCCACGTGAAAAATGTGATGCTTTGGTGAGATTAATCAGATATAATCCCAAAGGATGGACAGTGGAGAGGGATAGGAAGAGATACTAAAAGCAGAAAGGCTGTTACAGAAATATAACTGTGAGGTATAAACTCCTATTTGAGCTAGCATTGTAACATTGGAAGTTTAGGGGCATATATAGATTTACCCTTCATTTGATCATCAAATTTTTGTTGGACATGTGTATTGGATACATTGTGAAGATCCAAAGATGTATTAAGCAACTTTCATCCCCTAGCACCTTCTACAATGAATTATTCCTTTATTTTTAAGATTCACTCCGAATGTGACCTGCTGGAGAAAGTCTTCTCTGACAACATCTCACTTTGAGGTTGGTACCTAGGTTCACACTTTGACTGTCCTGATTTCTGAGGTTAAGTGCTCTTCACATGGTTGTAATTACCTCTTTACATTCATCCACTTTATACTATGAGGCCCTTGAAGTCAGGGACAGTCTCATTCATCTTTGTCTTCCCAGGAAGCAGCGCAGTGCCTGCCATGGAGTGGGTCAGCACCAGCTTAAGCAATGGTGACCTCAAGTATGGGGAGGAAATGTGGTTTTGATACACAGTCTTGTCATGGATGGTAGCTTTTTTGGGAAGAAATTGAGTTCTTTTAATTACATGTTGTTCGTGAGAAGAACATGTAATATTCTTCTGGGTATCCAAAAGGGATATAAAGGAGGCAGTCATAGTATAGTCAAGAAGGAAAGGTTCTGTTCAGGAAAAGGAAGATTAAGTATTAGGTCTGAATAGAGAGAACAAACAGTAAATGAGGCAAGAAGGAGAAGCATTCAAAATCAAAGAGACTGAAAGTATGTAGGAAGTTGAATATTAGATAAATTGGGCTCAACAGTTTAGTTTGGAGACTGAAAACATTAGGAGGGTTTGGGAAGCCAATTTTTATGTAGGTTGACCTTATGACATATTATAAACTACTGCTTTAAGAGTTTGGTGGAACAAGGGCATGGGGCATCAAATATATGATTTAGCATTTGTCAGATTTGGATTTTGCAAGATTTGCTCTCCAGTGAATGGTCCTGGATGGATTTATAGATGCCATTCATTTATTCATTCATTAATGCACCCTTGCTGAATGTTCAATAAGTGACTCACAGTGTGAGGAACAGAGGTGGTTCTCGATGCTTGCTGAATAAGTGCTAGGTGCTTTGAGGGTGGCTGACCTAAGATAGATCATGTAGAGGGACAGAGAGGACTGGATAGATCCCACTGAATAGTTACCAGTTGATTTTATTCTGGGAAGATGAATAAGCAGATGGAAATGGGGAATGGTGGGAGGAATCTAGACATTGGGGAAAGCATGGACTGGCATTTACATCAGAAATCAGAAGATATACTTAAGAAAATGTTAGCAGCCCCATTTGTTATAAGAGTAGAGCATGGGTGCAGCCACTGTTACAATGAAGATGCTCCCATTTCATACCAAGTGCAAGGTAGATATAATTCAAAATTCTATAAATATGTGTAAGTATGTATTCTAGGTTCCTGTTGATGAGACTGCACATAAGGTTTATCTGAATATATGCCTGGAGAATTCAGAATTCACTCTTGTGCCCTGGTTCTTCATCTCCTATTCCTACTGGACATCTATTTTCTTTTCAAAGATCATGGCAAAAAGCCACCAGATAATAAACCTAGTAAGAACTCTGGGTCAGGTAGAGAACCAGGAGCAAGCTAAGTTTTATGGCTGCTTAACAATCTGGTTTTGGGCAATTTGCTTTCATTTTGGGTCTCAGTTTCTTCATATATTAAAGTCAATATTGAACTCAATGATAGCTCCAATTCTGTCTGGCCCAAAGAAGCTTTACATTTGTTTCTGTCATCTGTTCACATTTAGTTAAAGCACAGTGAAAGACAGACAGCATGACCTGGCCAAGGCAATACGTTATGACAATTTAAATTACTACTGTTAAAGAACAAAAATTCAACTGAGTAAATTTAAAGATCAAATTGGCTTTATTCAATGATTCATGAATCAGGCAGCATTCCATTTAGCGATAGAAGCCCTGCCAAACTATAAAAAAGGAAAGTTATTTATTTATTTATTATTTTTGTAAGGCAGAAAGGGGGTGGGAAAAGCAAACTACTAACAAAGGATGCATTGTTTCAGACATGGCTGCCCTTCTAAGGGTGACAGAAGGGGTTTACTGGACAGATTATCTCATAGTGCCAACTGGGGCATTCCATGTTGACTGGTTAAAGTTTCCACTCCTAGGGAGTTGAGATTGCAGTTCGGTTAGGTTATTATGTCTTAGTTTGCTGATGTAGAGTTTAGCTGACGCAATGCCCTGTTGTCTCCTTTTTAACACTACACAGTAGGTATTTTTAAAACCAAAGAAAAACATCAGCAAAAATAAGGTAATCCCAGCATCCTGAAAGTCTCTAGTCTGAGCAATGAAACAGTAACAAGCACCTGACACAGCACTGGGGCAAGGGTTCCTCTCCCCATAAATTAAATCAACTCAAGTCATCAGATCTTTCATTTTCATTGGAGGTGAGACAATGCAAAATCGTCTAAAATGTAAATACAGGTATAAATGGATAAGGCTGTGTGTGTGTGTGTGTGAGTGTGCGCGCGCGCGTGCGTGCGTGCACTTGCTCCTTTGTTTTAAATTACGCTTTTCAGAATAAATGTTTCTGCAGAATGAGTTTCTCCACTACTGATGAGCCTTTTCTCAAATGTAGTCAAAGTTAGGTGAAAATCAATAACTAAAAGCACATTTTTCAGTGCCCAAGTAATTGGCAATCAGAGATAAAGATAGATCTCAGCCATTATGCTGTTAAAAAAGAGACAACAGGCCCAAAATGAAGTCACTTGTGTTAAGTCTCACATCACCAAACCAAGACTTAATGCCTCACTTAATTACAGTTGCAGTCCCCCTCCCCAGGAATGGAAACTTAAACCAGTCCGTCTAGAATTACCTGGTCAGCAGCAGTGTGGTAATCAGCTTGATAGAATCCTGCCATCTCCTAAAGAAAGGTGACCTTGCCACAAACAATCAACAGTTTGCTAGACTAACTTACTTGTCCCGCCCCCCCTTCTCCCTATAAAAGTCTTTCTTTCTGTGTAGGTCTTTGGAGCATGTTCTAGTTTGCTAGATGGGATGATGTCTGATTCATAAATCATTCAATAAAGCCAATACAATCTTTAATATGTACTCAGTTGAATTTTGTTTTTTAATGGTGTTCACACAATGTGTTTGATTGGCAGAGAAAGGAGACATCTTAATTGTTCCTATGAGAAAATAGGCTAGATTTTTTTTTTTAAACTATGGATTTTTCATGAAAGTGCAGACTTGCTAACTCATTCTACCGTTACAATTCAGAAATGGCATAAAGTCTTCATTAATTGATCCTGAATGACTGGGAAGCAAATTGGTAGATGCCTTATTGGTGGAGATATAAGGGGAGCTCACCAAACATTTGATGCCTGGAGGTGTGGGGAAGTGTGTAGCAGGCATCACCTGTACTGGGCACTATCATGCTATGAACAAGCACGCATACAGCCATAGCTTAGCCTTTGTAGAGTACCCTTTCCCAATGTAATGTGTGCAAACAAAAGCAATGGAATCAAAGTACAGCCCTGTGTGTTCCTACAACTTCCCATTTTGTGTGTAAGGGAACATGGGACAAAAATGACAATGGCAGTGTCATGTTAAAGTCATGGCAAATTATTTAGCAGAAGCTGATCCTTTCTCTCTTAAAAATTGATAGTCAAACTTACAATGTTCCATCTCAGAAATGCAGGAACTTCTATAACATTTTGCCTGAAGGTTTGTATTTGTCCCATAGAGAGAGAAGGGATCTTCTTGAGAAGATTGGGGTGAATGTTCATAGCAGCAATGTCGACAATAGCCAACCTGTGGAAGGATCCAAGATGCCCTTCAACAGATGAATGGATAAAGATGTGGTCCATATATACAATGGAATATTACTCAGCATCAGAAAGGATGAGTACCCAAAATCTGTATCAACATGGATGGAACTGGAGGAGATTATATCAAGTGAAATAAGTCGAACAGAGAAAGACAATTATCCTACAGTTTCACTTATTTGTGGAACATAAGGAATAGCATGGAGGACATTAAAAGAAGGAAGGGAAAAGTGAACGGGGGAAATCAGAGGGGGAGACAAACCATGAGAGACTATGGACTCCAGGAATCAAACTGGGATTTAGAGGGGAGGAGGGAGGAGAATGGGTGAGCCTGATGATGGGTTTTAAGGAAGCATGTATTGCATGGAGGACTGGGTATTACACACAAACAATGAATCATGGAACACTACATCAAAAACTAATAATGTACTGTACGATGACTAACATAGTAAGAAATTATACATAAAAAATATTGGGGTGATGATGTAGAGGACAATAGCATTTCTCTTGGGCATGTAAACTATCAGTATAATTCTGCAAGTCAGCTTTAGTATGTCAAATACTTATATTGACAAGTATATCAAATACAAGTATGTCAAATATTTGCAGATTTCTGGGAGGTTTTAAAACAGATGGGCACAAGTTATTTAAAAATATAAGAATATACAGTTTATGTGAACTTTTTCCTTGGGTCCAAATCCACCAATCACTGCAGAAGTTTATACAATCTAGATGCATACAGATATTCAAACAAAAAAATTCCTTCCTTCCTTTCTTCATTCATTCTACAAATATTTATTACATAGGTGGTATAACAGAGAAATCACTCTATATAGTCCTGCTTTCATGAAGTTTCTATTCTAGTAGATCTCTAAAATTTTAACATTTTTATAATTTTTACACTGTATATGGAGTTTATGCTTACACTCCACACATATGCGCGCGCGCGCGCACACACACACACACACACACACACGATGTGTTTTCACCAGATAGGGTTCGTAATAGAAAGAAGTGAAAGAAAACAAGCAGTAACAGAAATTTACTACAGTTTGCTTGAGTTACAAACAAGTTCCTGAAAGGTTATGGCATTGCTCATGAAACTGGGAAATACTAGGGAACCAGACTTAGATACAAGGCAGGAAAAAGGAATCATGGCCAATAAACTCCACGGGCACAGCATGGTGAGGCATTGCTACTGCTACAGCTAAGTCAAAGACACGGTAGTTCCCAGCCCTGGAGACTGCATGCTGCCACTGAAAACCATGATTCCTGCATCTGGCTCCCAAAGCTATTGCCTCCACTGTCTCTGCTTCCTAGGGTCAGAACTAGTGCTGCAAGTCCCAGGGACACGTTTGATTGGTAGAGCTAGTCCTAGTGATCTAGAAATTGAGTCCTTGTGAAATACACATTACACTTAGTCAAATGTTAATAACTATACAGTAGTTAGCTAGTCTGTTCCTACCTCCCCCAATTTAATGGACACATCACGAAGACAGGATATTTTTGATTTTGCCTTTATCATCTCAGTTTCTAGCATAATACAGGTCACATAGCAGGGACTCATTAAGTATATGAATATATTACATCTGGTGGTTAAGTCAGCTTTTTACTCACTCTACACATTTACATTTCCTTTTTATTCTGTCTCAAGTATGAGTCAGCTCCTCATGGAAACAAAACAAAACAAAACAGATGTTTTATGTAAGTTTCCGAAGTCCATTAATATAGGATGAGTCTTTGGTCTCTCACAGATCATCCAGGTACTCAGAGGCTACTGAGATCCTTTTAGGGATGACTAAGAGTTGAGAGTACCCAGAAAAGCATAACTCACCTAGGGCAAGAAGCCCACAGTGGGAATGAGGCAAAGCTGCTTGGCTGCCCGAGTGCTGAGAACAACCAGCTCTTCCTGACTTTCTCGTGAGACCAGGCAACGACTTTGGATCCATACCTTTCTAGTAAATGTTTAGTAACGATAAATTATGCTGTTCTGAAAAAGTCACCTTGAAATTCATGGTGGTCCACATAGGAAGAAAAAATGGTATGTTATCAGTGTCCCATCCATCTGGACACTTGGTTCTTGGAAGACTCATTACTCAGAGCAAACATTTAATTGGGAGAGTTGAGTGTCAAGGTCAAAGTCCTTGAGAACCTATGTAAGGACACTCCTCTACTTCTCAGGCTAATTTCATGTTCATCATAAATTTTAGAAAGTTAAAAAGACGGTGGGACTTGCTAGGTATTAAACTTAGCAACATTTTCTTATAGCTGATAAAACCCTTTTCCTTCTTTGCCATTAGAAAACTATTCTGAACATTTAGGAATCTAATTACCACACATATAGCCTGGAAGAAATTAAAATACAAACAAAGATCAGGAAGCATTAAGTTTGAAAGATAAAGCTAGAACAATTTAATTTCTAAACAACAACAACAAAGTATTATTTTCTGTGATACACACTCTTTCCCCCTACCTTCTAACTGTAACAAACACCAGCCCTCAGGTACATACCCAGAGGCACATATGTACATGCATGTACACACACATACACATACAGACTACATTCAGAGGAACTAAGGAACAGGAGGGTGCCTATGACATCAGATAAAGCAGAAGTCTTCTTAATTATTAATCACAGTAAAGGTGGTAGTCATGTACTCAAATTACTATTGTTTTTTATTTTACTAATGATGTAGCCAAAGCTCAAAGAAGTTACATATGTTTACCAAACTAATACAGATAATGAGGGGCAGAGTCAAGACTTGAACCAGAATCTCTTGAAACAAAAGCCCTCTTCCTTAAGCCATTTGTGCTAGCTCGCATGTTCTCTATCATTTAGCATCCATGGTCTTTAGTATTATTCTCTTATCATGATCTTATCATTCAAGTTGAATGGGAGGGTTGCATTATTTTCTCCAGATTTGTTTTGAACATATTTGTAAATGGTGTTCCTGACATAGGCCATTTTAATGTTGCTAATCTTATCTTTCAGCATGTACTAGATCTTGATTAAGGGCATTCTTCTATTGTGTGCTTGAAAAAGTTTACCAAACTTAAAAGAGTAATTGACCATGCATAGGTTTGGGACCCAGACGAGGTGAGCTGTGCAATTGCAGACCAATTCCTTAAGGAATAGCTAAAATTTATCTTTTCGGTTTTAAACCTTGCTTCAATTTCAGACTTTCCATCAATTCCAGATCATTTCAGTACCTCCTCCTGGAAAATTTCCCCCACCCTTCTATGTCCAAGCAGTGTACCACATCTTCCTATCAAGTGTGAGCACTCATCCACCCCTGCTGGTTTCCAATATATCTGGATGAATAACAAACAAACAAGACTTCGAACCTCCAAATTCACTCTTTAGGGGAAAAAAAATCACATGGATTTCTCAATAGCTAGCCAAGAAGTCAAGTTCATGTATTGACTACTGCTAAAATCCAGATGAGAGATATTGGTTGGTTAAGATTAAGTTTTTAGCCCCAGAATTGGAGAGTCATTGAATAATTAAAAATATACTTTGTAAATAGAGTTAAAGGGATTTACCTACAGAATGAATGATTAAACTTATGGGCAGAGGTGAGTGGTTCCAGAATGTGAAGCGTCACGGAACTGAAGATTTTTTTTTTTATCTTTTTATCAAATATACAAGAAAACAAGCCTGGAAGAATTTTAGAAACAACAGATTCCAAACTGAGGTCCCCTGAGACACAAGGTATTAAAATCATCAAAAGAATTTGCTGCTGCATCATGCAGCAAATATTCTAAGATATTAAAAACAGAATCACGGGATGTCTGGGTGGCTCAGTTGGTTAAGTGTCTGCCTTCAGCTCAGGTCACGATCCCAGAGTCCTGGGATTGAGTCCCACATTAGGCTCCCTGCTCAGCGAGAAGCTTGCTTCTCCCTCTGCCTGCTGCTCCCCGTTTGTGTTCTCTCTCTCTCTGTCTCTGACAAATAAATAAAATCTTTAAAAACATACTCTTTAAATGAGTCAATGTGTAAAAGACTATAAACATGATTAAATTAATAAGGAAAATAAATCATTGGCTTAAAAACTTAACATGGATTAGATGGTGGGCTCTCATGATTTGACAAGTGAGCCATCCCAAACTTTGAAGAACACATGATTTCAAATCATATAAAAAGTCTTTTAGATATCAAAGAAATAGGAAATGTGCTCTAACTCATTCTATGCGGATAATGGAAGTTTGAAAAGAGAAATACACAAGGATAATATAAGAAAAGATGAGACAATCTCACTTATAAACTCAAGAACATATCATAATCAAATATTAACTAAACAAATTTTGCTGTGATAATATGAGACTATGAGATAATATGAGATAGTATGATATAATATGAGAAATCTGTCTTTATCTCATAATGCAAGAATGGGTCAGTATTAGAAAAATCTCTGGAAGTTATTTTCCATAATTACAAATTCAAATAGAAAATATTTAAGATACAGGAACATACTTTGATAAAGTTTAAGATTATTCATGCCATCTTACTAGTTTGGAAATAGATAAGTATCTCATTAAGTTCATAAACCACATCAATTGAAAACCTACAGCAAATATTATTCTTTTCAAGTGAAACGCATTAGAAGTATTTATCTCCATTGCCTTAACCTGTACAGTAAAAGAAGAAAAGTGATTGAAATGTGTAAGGAATAGAAATATTAGTCAAATATTAGTCAATGATGATGTAATTAACTGTATTTTTTAAAAAAAACCTCAAAAACACTATAGGCAAATAATTATAACCAAATAAATGAAGTTAGCAAGAAGCTAATAAGAATAATTTCCATAGACCCCAAAGAAACAGATGACTTTAAGAATACATAAAAACAAAACAATAAGAAAGAAGGGAGTGTCTCATAAACAAAGGCAAATGACCAGGCTCATATTAGATGTGCTGAAACAGTGGTTTGGGGGAAAACACTCATGAGGATCAGTTGGTATCAGTGTTCCCTTGTGCCAACCACATTTCAGGGCAGTGCACTTCAGTCTTGCACTTCAGACTCTGATAAAGAAATCCTAACTGGTGAGCTGTAAGGATTAGAAGATGTGCCTATTGTATCTGACCATTAGGAAAGTACCAGTTTTTTCTGTGGCTTGATGAGTAACCAGGACACAACAGAAGCATGAATTGACTCTAGCTCTATTCAGCCAATTCAGCATTCACAATTAGTGACTCACTTTATGTTATCAGGAATCAGGGGTCCAAGATTCTAGTGGGTGATCAGGGGACTAGCTTAAACCAGTGATTTTCAAAATTGAGCACCCATCAGAATCACCTGTACGGTTTACCAAATTGCAGATTTCTGAGTCCCCACTTCCCAGTTTGTAATTCATTAGATCTGTGGTGGAGCCTGAGAATTTGTATTCCTAACAAATTTCCAAGTAATATTGAAGCTGATTGTCCCAGGAACACATGCTTTAGAAATGACTGCCTTAAAGCTTTGGTCATAGAGAGTTCTGATGAACCTTACACAAAGGCCTAACATTTCTGAAGTAAGGGAGTAAGGTAAAGAGAACATACACCACTAGATAGCAAAGATTATTATGAAGTCATTGTAAAGAATTGGAAGGATAATCAGATTGAGCAATGATAGTGAATTTAGTTACAGATTCATGTGTGTATAAAATTTCATATATTAGAGATATGGCATTGAAGATCAATAGAAATTGGTCTATCTAATAAATAGAGGGGGGAAATATTACCAGTACAGGAGAAAAGCAAGGAAAATAATGTCTACACTATATCATACACAAAAGAAAGACATGTAAAAGGTAAAGGCTTAAACTTTTAAAGTAGATATGGAAAATATCTTAGTGAACTCATAGTAGGGAAATATTTCTTAATTAAATACAAAAATATAAATCATAAATAAAAAGACTGATACATTTGGTTACATTATAATTAAAAGTCCCTGATTATAAAAAACACTTCCATTCTAAAAGTTCAAAGAGAAACCAAAAAATGAGAGGAGATATCTGAACTTTACATATATGAAAAATGAAACTAAATATAACTCTCACAAATCAGTTTAAAAAAACAGCAAACAATTCACGACATCCTAAAGCCTCATCCACAACTATATTTGCATTAGATTTGAGATTTAGATAAAATTTTGGACTTTGAATTGATGCTAGGTGATGATTAGAGGTGATGAGAGTCTTTTACTTTGAGCTAATGCTGTAGTAAGATGAGGCTCTTGGGAACTTTGTGAGAAGACAGATGTACTTTACATTTGGAAAGGATGTGACTAGATGGGGACCAGATGTAGGACAGTAGAAGGAAGAATCTGAACATGGCCTCCAAGGTTCCCTAGACTTTGTAATTGTACACATTCTCATAGTTCTCCTGCTCCTTTGCATATGGATGGGAGTTGAATATATAAGGGGATAGTCAGTCTCTTGAATAGGTTACGTGATATGGCACAGTGACTTTCATTTGTCTCAAGATATTTTTTTAATTTATTTTTTAAAGAAAGATTTATTTATTTTGGGGAGGCACAGAGAGGGGCAGAAGGAGAGGGAGAAACTTAAGCAGACTCTGTACTGAGCACTGAGCCTGATATGGGGCATGATCTCACAACCCTGAGATCATGACCTGAGCTAAGCCAAGAGTAGGTTGCTTAATGGACTGTGCAACCCAGGCACCCCTATTTCTCTTTTGATTTCTTCTTTGACCCAGTGATTGTTCAGAAGCAAGTTTAATCTCCACATATTTGTAAATTTTCTAGATTTCTTCTTATAATTGATTCCTAGCTTCATATCATGGTGGTCAAAAAAGATGCCTGATGCAGTCTTCTTAGAAATTTTGTAATATTCTTTTTGTAGACTATCATGATCTATCCTAGAGAATGTTTTATGAGTGTTTGAGAAGAATGTGTATTCAGCTGCTGTTGGATGGAATGTTCTTTAATCATTGCTAAGTCTACTTGGTCTAAAATATAGTTTAAGTTCAGTACTTCCCTATTGATTTTCTGTATGAAGCATCCATCCATTGTTGAAAGTAGTGTACCCTCCCCCCCCACTATTGCACTGCTGTCTATTTCTCCCTTCAGATCCATTAATATTTGCTTTATATATTTAGGTGCTCTGCCACTGGGTGCATAAATATTTACAACTGTTATACTCTTTTGATGAATTGACCCCTTCACTGTTATATAATGACTTTCATCTCTTGTTAGTTTTTTGCTTACAGTCTATTTTGTTTTATATCAGTTTAGCTATATTTGCTTTTTAAAAAAAAAATTCCTCTTGCATAGAAATATTCTTTTTCCCCATCCCTTCCCTTTGAGCTTATGTGTGCCCTTAATGCTGAAGTGAGTCTCTTGTTAGCAGCATAGAGTTGGGTCTTGCTTTTTATCCATTCAACCACTTATGTCTTTTTTTGGAGGATTTAGTGCATTTTCACTTAAAGTAATTATTGATAGCTATGGACTTACTATTGCCATTTTTTTCCTTGTTTTCTGGTGGTTTTATAGTTACTTTCTTCTTTTACTCTCTTTATCTTTGCTGTATTTACTGTAAGTTTTTGTCTAGTAGTTATGAGATGTTTAAGTAAAACATCTTAAAACAATTTAAGTTGATAGTAACAACTTCAAATGCATGTACAAATTCCACATTTTTACATCCCTTCTCCCCCATTTTATGTTTTTGGTATTATAATCTACCTCTCCCAATAGGGAGAATTACAGTCAGCTCCTAGACACGGGCTAATTAGAAGCCAGACTCAAAGACAGTGGTTATGAAGATGTGCATTCAGACCACTTTTGGGGAGAAAATATGAGACTGGTGTTTTTGCTTGCTCCATCAATGCTGACCCCAGCTGTATAGCTATAGGGTCCCATTCGAAACCTCTTCTTTGTTTCCTATGTCCTATGGGTTGTGTGAATGCAATTGTTGTTGACCTTCAGAAGTAGGTGATTTGGGGCCCAGTCCCAAGATGGCAGCCTTAAAAACTAGGACACTAGATGGTTAAACAAGCTCTTTCCAGGTAGATATTGGTGATTTGGTTTTAGTTTTGGAGTGACCCAAGGCATGGGGCTTTTAGGCTCCAGGGATGATTGCAGTCAGCACCTCAATGCATGCTTCTAATTAAGAAGCTGGACCTTAAGGAACAGCCTATAAACTGTGCAGTCAAATCCCTATCAGGAAATGACTGGAAGATGAGCATTTTTGCCTGTAACCTCTTCTCTGACCCTGGAGAGATAGCTGAACCAGATGTTTGCACATCAAATCAGAACGGCTTCTTTGCTATAGAACTGTGGTACTCATAAATACAAGTCCAGTGAGTTTTCAGAGCTAGGTATTTTGGAAGTTCATTCCTTGGGTAAGCATCTCAAAAGTTGGGTCATTACACAGTACAAATCCTTTGCTTCTCTAGGATAAGAGGGAGTTAGGGGCTCCCTCCTGATTTAAAGGTGCTGTGGCATCTGTGGGCTTTATGGTAAAAGTATGTCCCAGACCTTCCTGCTTGTTTTGACATGGATATGTTTTCAGTCACCTAATGTAGAGGAGTCACTTAGCTAATTTCTCTGTTTCTCTCAGAGGGATTAGCTCCATCTGTAGCTATAAATTCAGGGTGTCTGTGGGAAGAGGGAAATTCAAAGTCCTCCTATGTCACCATCTTGGTCCATAGTCTCTCATAAATGTTAGTAATTCTGAGGTAGTTCAATTTACCTATTTTCATTTTTGTTGCATGTACTTTGATGTCAAATATTAAAAAAAAAAAAAAACTATTCAAATACCATGCCATAACAATTTCCTTTAGATTTCTTCTTAGAGTTTTACATTTAGATCTTTCATCTATTTTTGGCTAATTTTTTGATGTGGTGTAAGGTGAGGATCCAAGTTCATTCTTTTGTTTGTGAATATTCAGTTTTTCTAACACCATTTACTATAAAATCTCTTCCTATTGAATTATCTTGGTATCCTTGTCAAAAGTCTTTCAACCATAGAGGAGAGTTTATTTCTGGGCTCCCTATTTCATTCTATTATTCTATATGCCTGTCTTTATGTCAGTAACACATTCTTGATTGCTGTAGCTTTCTAGTAAATTTTGAAATCAGGAAATGTAAGGCCTCCAACGGTTCTTCTTTTTCAAGATTGGTTGCCTATTCAGAGAGAATCTCTTTAGGTTCCATATGAATTTTCGATGGATTTTTTTTTCTATTTCTGCAAAAAACATCATTGGAATTTTGATAAGGATCACATTAAATCTGTAGAGGTCTTTGGATAGTATTAACATCTTGACTATATTAAATGCAATCTATGAGCACAATATGTCCTTCCATTTATCTGAGCCTCTAAATTTCTCTCATTAATATTTTGTAGTTTTAGTTTTACAGTGTTTCAGCTTTGTAGTAAGGCTTATTTCCAAGTATTTATTCTTTCTGATGATACTATGTATGGAATTGTTATCTCAGTGTCCTGTTTAGCTTATTCATTTTAGCCTTTGGGACTACAACAAATCATTCCTTAGTTCTAATAATGTGTGTGTGTGTGTGTGTGTGTGTGTGTATGTGTTGAATTTCAGGGTTTTCTACACAATATAATTATGTCATCTTTCAAGAGATAATTTTACTCCTTTCTTTCAATTTTAAGTGCCTTTTATTTCTTTTTCTTGTCAACTTTGTCCCGTACTATGCTGAATAAAAGCAGCAAAATGACATTCTTGTCTTGTTTCATCTTAGAGCAAGTATTTCAGTCATACTGTATAATATTGTGTTTTTTCTCATATATGTACTTTATAATATTGCAGGGTTTCTTCCTATTCCTAGTTTGTTAATTGTTGTTATTATGTAAGGGTGTTGGATTTTGCCAAATATACTTTTCTGAATCAGTTGTGATAATAATTTTTTTCATATATTCATGTGATATATTACATTGACTGATTTTTATGTATTGAACCATCCTTACATTTCAGGAATCAATTCCACTGGAGCATGGTATTTTTTTTTTCCTTTTAAAAATGCTAAAATGGATTTGGTTTTGTAATATGTTGTTATGATGCAAAAAATCATTTATCATATTCTTAAGGGATATTAGGGTATGGCTTCTTTTATGTCTGAGTCTGACTTGGTTTCAGGGTAATACTGTCCTCATATAATGAGTTAGGAAGTGTTCCTTCTTCTTCAGTGTTTTTAGAAGAGTTTGAGAGGGGTTGGTATTAATTCTTTATTATATATTTGGTAGAATCTACCACAGAAGCCATTTAGTCATGGGTTTTTCTTTCTTTTTCTTTTTCTTTTTTTTTTTAAGATTTTATTTATTTATTTGCCAGAGAGAGAACACAAACAGAGGAAATGAGAGGCAGAGGGAGAGAAAGAAGCAGGCTCCCGTTGAGCAGAGAGCCCAATGTGGGATTCAATCCCAGGACCCTGGGACCATGACCTGAGCTGAAAGCAGAGGCTTAACCCTCTGAGCTACCCAGGTGCCCATTGGTTTTTCTTCCTTGAGAGATTTTAATTACTGATTCAGTCTTCTTACTAGCATAGGTCTATTCAGATTTTCTATTTCTTCATGATTCAGTCTACATAGGCTATGTATTTCTAGAAATTTGTCCATTTCACCTCAGTTCTCCAATTTCTTGATACTATTTTTTTAAATTTTTATTTATTTATTTTATTTTTTTACTTCTTATTGACATATAATATATTACTAGCCCCAGGGGTACCAGTCTTTGAATCACTAAGTATACACACTTCATAGCACTCACCATAGCACATACCCTCCCCAATATCCATAACCCAACCACCCTCACACTCCTCCCTTCCCCCAGCAACCCTCAGTTTGTTTTGTGAGATTAAGAGTCTCTTACGGTTTGTCTCTCTCCCAATCCCATCTTGTTTCATTTCTTCCTTCCCTACCCCCAAGCCCCCCATTTTGCCTCTCAAATTCTTCATCTCAGTGAGATCATATGATAATTGTCTTTCTCTTATTGACATATTTCGCTCCACATAATACCCTCTAGTTCCATCGACGTCATTGCAAAAGGCAAGATTTCATTTCTTTTGATGGCTGCATAGTATTCCGTTGTATATATATACCACTTTCTTTATCCATTCATCTGTTGATGGACATCTAGGTTCTTTCCATAGTTTTGCTATTGTGGACATTGCTGCTATAAACATTCAGGTATACATGCCCCTTCAGATCACTACATTTGTATCTTTAGGGTAAATACCCAGTAGTGTGATTGCTGCAACATAGGGTAGTTCTATTTTCAACTTTTCGAGGAACCTCCAGAATGTTTTCCAGAGTGGTTGCACCAGCTTGCATTCCCACCAACAGTGTAGGAGGGTTCCCCCTTCTCCGCATCCTCGCCAGCATCTGTCATTTCCTAACTTGTTCATTTTAGCCATTCTGATTGGTGTGAGGTGGTATCTCATTGTGGTTTTGATTTGTATTTTCCTGATGCTGAGAGATGTAGAGCACTTTTTCATGTGTCTGTTGGCCATCTGGATGTCTTCTTTGCAGAAATGTCTGTTCATGTCCTCTGCCCATTTTTTGATTGGATTATTTGCTCTTTGGGTGTTGAATTTAATGAGTTCTTCATAGATTTTGGATACTAGCCCTTTATCTGCTTTGTTGTTTGCAAATATCTTCTCCCATTCTGTCAGTTGTCTTTTGGTTTTGTTAACTGTCCTTTGCTGTGCAAAAGCTTTTGATATTGATGAAGTCCCAATAGTTCATTTTTGCCCTTGCTTCCCTTGCTTTGATGATGTACCTAGGAAGAAGTTGCTGCGGCCAAGGTCAGAGAAGTTGCTGCCTGTGTTCTCCTCGAGGATTTTGATGGATTCCTTTCACACATTGAGGTCCTTCATCCATTTTGAGTCTATTTTTGTGTGTGGTGTAAGGAAATGGTCCAGTTTCATTTTTCTGTATGTGGCTGTCCAATTTTCCCAACACCATTTGTTGAGGAGAATGTCTTTTTTCTATTGGACAATCTTTCCTTCTTTTTCGAAGATTAGTTGACCATAGAGTTGAGGGTCTATTTTTTGGCTCTCTATCCTGTTCCATTGATCTTGTGTCTATTTTTGTGCCAGTACCATACTGTCTTGATGATGACAGCTTTGTAATAGAGCTTGAAGTCTGGAATTGTGATGCCACCACCTTTGGCTTTCTTTTTCAAAACTCCTCTGGCTATTCGGGGTCTTTTCTGGTTCCATATAAATTTAGGATTTTTTGTTCCATTTCTTTGAAAAAAAAAAACGATGGTATTTTGTTAGGGATTGCATTAAATGTGTAGATTGTTTTAAGTAGCATAGACATTTTCACAATATTTGTTCTTCCAATCCATTGGCATGAAACATTTTTCCATTTCTTTGTGTCTTCCTCAATTTCTTTCATGAGTACTTTATAGTTTTCTGAGTATAGATTCTTTGCCTCTTTGGTTAGGTTTATTCCTAGGTATCTTATGGTTTTGGGTGCAATTGTAAATGGGATTTTGACTCCTTAAATTTTCTTTCTTCTGTCTTGTTGTTGGTGTAGAGAAATGCAACTGATTTCTGTGCATTGATTTTATATCCTGACACTTTACTGAATTCCTATGCAAGTTCTAGCAGATTTGGAGTGGAGTCTTTTGGGTTTCCCACATAAAGTATATCATCTGCAAAGAGTGATAGTTTGACTTCTTCTTTGCCAATTTGGATTCCTTTAATTTCTTTTTGTTGTCTGATTGCTGAGGCTAGGACTTCTAGTACTATGTCGAATAGCATTGGTGATAATGGACATCCCTGCCATGTTCCTCACCTTAGCAGGAAAGCTCTCAATTTTTTTTTTATTGAGAATGATATTCACTGTGGGTTTTTCATAGATGGCTTTGATGATATTGAGGTATGTACCCTCTCTTCCTACACTTTGAATAATTTTGGTCAAGAAAGGATGCTTTAATTTGTCAAATGCTTTTTCAGCATCTATTGAGAATATCATATGGTTCTTATTCTTTCTTTTATTAATGTATTGTATCACATTGATTGATTTGCAGATGTTGAACCAACCTTGCAGCCCTAGAATAAATCCCACTTGGTCGTGGTGAATCATCCTTTTAAGGTACTGTTGGATCCTAGTGGCTAGTATTTTGGTGAGAATTTTTGCATCTGTGTTCATCAAGGATGTTGGTCTGTAATTCTCTTTTTTGATGGGGTCTTTGTCTGGTTTTGGGATCAAGGTGATGCTGGCCTCATAAAGTGAGTTTGGAAGTTTTCCTTCCATTTCTATTTTTTCAAACATTTTCAGGAGAAAGGCATTAGTTCTTCTTTAAATGTTTGTAGAATTCCCCTGGGAAGCCATTTAGCCCTGGGCTCTTGTTTGTTGGGAGATTTTTTTTTTTTTTTAAGTAAGCACAGGTAGACAGAGTGGTAGGCAGAGGCAGAGGGAGAAGCAGGCTTCCTGCCGAGCAAGGAGCCTGATGTGGGACTCAATCCCAGGATGCCGGGATCATGACCTGAGCCAAAGGCAGCCGCTTAACCAACTGAGCCACCCAGGCGTCCCTGTTGGGAGATTTTTGATGACTGTTTCAATCTCCTTACTGCTTATGGGTCTTTTTAGGTTTTCTATTTCTTCCTGGTTCAGTTGTGGTAGTTTATACATCTCTAGGAATGCATCCATTTCTTCCAGATTGTCAAACTTGCTGGTGTATAGTTGCTTATAATATGTTCTTACAATTGTTTGTATTTCTTTGGTGGTGGTTGCAATCTCTCCTCTTTCATTCATGATTTTATTTATTTGGGTCCTTTCTCTTTTCTGTTTGATAAGTTTGGCCAGGGGCTTATCAATCTTATTAATTCTTTCAAAGAACCAGCTCCTAGTTTCGTTGATTTGTTCTATTGGTTTTTTTTGCTTCTATTTCATTGATTTCTGCTCTGATCTTTATGGTTTCTCTTCTCCTGCTGGGTTTAGGGTTTCTTTCTTGTTCTTTCTCCAGCTCCTTTAGGTGTACGGTTAGGTTGTGTACTTGAGACCTTTCTTGTTTCTTGATAAAGGCTTGTACCACTATATATTTTCCTCTCAGGACTGCCTTTGTTGTGTCCCACAGATTCTGAACCGTTGTGTTTTCATTATCATTTGTTTCCATGAACTTTTTCAATTCTTCTTTAATTTCCTGGTTGACCCATTCATTCTTTAGAAGGATGCTGTTTAGTCTCCATGTATTTGGGTTCTTTCCAAATTTCCTCTTGTGATTGAGTTCTAGCTTCAGAGCATTGTGGTCTGAAAATATGCAGGGAATGATCCCAATCTTTTGACACCGGTTGAGACCTGATTTAGGATCGAGGATGTGATCTATTCTGGAGATTGTTCCATGTGCACTAGAGAAGAATGTGTATTCTGTTGCTTTGGGATGAAATGTTCTGAATATATCTGTGATGTCCATCTGGTCCAGTGTGTCATTTAAGGCCTTTATTTCCTTGTTGATCTTTTGCTTGGATGATCTGTCCATTTCAGTGAGGGGAGTGTTAAAGTCCCCTACTATTATTGTATTGTTGTCAATGTGTTTCTTTCATTTTGTTATTAATTGGTTTATATAGTTGGCTGTTCCCACATTAGGGTATAGATATTTAAAATTGTTTGATCTTCTTGTTGGACAGTTCCTTTGAGTATGATATAGTGTCCTTCCTTATCTCTTATTATAGTCTTTGGCTTAAAATCTACTTGATCTGATATAAGGATTGCCACTCTTGCTTTCTTCTGCTGTCCATTAGGATGGTAAATTTTTTTCCACCCCCTCACTTTAAATCTGGAGGTGTCTTTGGGTCTAAAATGTGTTGCTTATAGATAGCATATTGATGGGTTTTGTTTTTTTAATCCATTCTGATACCCTGTGTTTTAATTGGGGGCATTTAGCCAATTTACATTCAGGATAACTATTGAAAGATATGAATTTAGTGCCATTGTATTGCTGTAAGGTGACTGTTACTGTATATTGTCTCTGTTCCTTTCTGGTCTACTAATTTTAGGCTCTCTCTTTGCTTAGAGGACCCTTTCAATATTCTCTGTAGGGCTGGTTTGGTGTTCACAAATTCTTTCAGTTTTTGTTTGTCCTGAAAGCTTTTTATCTCTCTTTCTATTTTCAATGTTAGCCTAGCTGGATGTAATATTCTTGGCTGCATGTTTTTCTCATTTAGTGCTCTGAATATATCATGCCAATTCTTTCTGGCCTGCTAAGTCTCTGTGGATAACTCTGCTGCCAATCTAATATTTTTACTATTGTATGTTATGGACTTATTTTCCTGAGCTGCTCTCAGGTTTTTCTCTTTGTCACTAAGACTTGTAAGTTTTACTATTTGATGAAGGGATGTAGACGTATTCTTATTGATATTGTGGAGTTTGTCTGTGTCTCAAGGATTTTCATGTTTGTTTCCTTTGCCATATTAGGGAAATTCTCTATAATAATTTGCTCCAATATGCCTCCTGCCCCCCTTTCTCTTTCTTCTTCTTCTGGAATTCCAATTATTCTAACACTGTTTTGTCTTATCATATCATTTATCTCTTGAATTCTCCCATGGTTGTCCAGTAGTTGTTTATCTCTCTTTTGCTCACCTTATTTATTCTCTGTCATTTGGTCTTCTATATCACTAATTCTCTCTTCTGCCTCATTTATCCTAGCAGTAAGAGCCTTCATTCTTGATTGCATTTTATTAATAGCTTTTTTGATTTCAGCTTGGTTAGATTTTAGTTCTTTTATTTCTCCAGAAAGGGCTTTTATTTCTCCAGACAGGGTTTCTCTAATATCTTCCATGCCTTTTTCAAGCCCAGCTAGCACCTTGAGAATCATCATTCTAAACTTTAGATCTGATATGTTACCAATGTCCTTATTGATTAGGTCCCTAACCATAGGTACTGCCTCTTATTCTTATTTTTTTTCTTTTTCTTTTTTTTTATGGTGAGTTTTTCTGCCTTGTCATTTTATCCAGCTAAGAATATATAAAGGAGAGAATAAAATACTAAAGGAGTGGCTAAGACCCCATAAAAATGTGTACTAACCAAATCAGAAGAGACCCCAGATCATGTGGAGAAGAATGGGGTAAAAAGAAATTAAATATGTACATACATTATATATATATCTATGTATAGATATATATATTAGGCTGGTAATAGAACAGAGCCACTCACTTGTTTTGGGGTGCATTTTGATCTCTTAGAAGAATCTACCTCCCAAAATTTTAAAGAAAGAAAAAGTTATATATATAAACAAAAATAAGGGTAAACATGGTGAAGGGATGGAATATGACTGTAAAGATGAAAATTTTAAAAAGATTATAAAAAGGGAGTTGATAAGATAAGTTGGTTTGGATAAAAAAGAAAAAGAAAGTAGAGGGAATTTGCTCAGGCTGGAGACTAAAATAAAGCTCTGTGCTAGATTTAGGGCATATTTTGTTCTATTAGAAGAAGTTTTATCCCAAAATTTTTTAGAAGAACAAACCCTTTCAGAACGTGGTTGATTTTCTGTTTCTAGTATTGCTTCTCTTCTTCTCTTTGATCACCTGTTGGATTTGTAGGTGTTCAAAAGGTTTCGATAACTATGTAACTGAACTCCTGTGACCTGATATCATCTCAAATGGCTATTCCTCCACCATCTTGACTCCACCCCTCTACAAAATACTCTTATAATCCTTTCTATTTCTGTGACATTGATATCATATCTCCATTTCATTTGTCATTTTATTTATTTATTTATTTATTAAAAAATTTTTATTTTTAAAATTTCTTTTCAGAGTACCAAAATTCATTGTTTATGTATGACACCCAGTGTTCCACGCCATACATGCCCTCCATAATACCCAAGACCAAGCTCACCCTCCGCCCCTTCAAAACCCTCAGATTGTTTTTCAGAGTCCATAGTCTCTCATGGTTCATCTCCCCCTCCAATTTCCCTCAACTCCCTTCTCCTCACCATCTCCCCATGTCCTCTGTGTTATTTCTTATGCTCCATGAATCAGTGAAATCATAGGATAATTGATTCTCTCTGCTTGACTTATTTCACTCAGCATAATCTCTTCCAGTCCCGTCCATTTTGATACAAAAGTTAGGTATTCATCCTTTCTGATGAAAGCATAATTCTCCATAGTGTATATGGACCACATCTTCCTTATTCATTTGTCCGTTGAAGGGCATCTTGCTTTTTCCACAGTTTGGAGACTGTGGCCATTGTCACTTATGAACATTGGGGTAGTAATGGCGGTTCATTTCACTACATCTGTATCTTTGGGGTAAATACCCAGTAGTGCAATTGCAGGGTTATAGGGAAGCTCTATTTTTAATTTCTTAAGGAATCTCCACACTGTTTTCCAAAGTGGCTGTACCAACTTGCATTCCCACCAACAGTGTAAAACTCTTCCCCTTTCTCCACATCCTATGCATCACACATTATTTACTGTATTGTTAATTTTGGCCATTTTAACTGGTATAAGGTGGTATCTCAATGTGGTTTTGATTTGAATCTCCCTGATGGCTAGTAACAATGAACATATTTTCATGTATCTATTAGGCATTTGTATTTCTTCTTTGGAGAAGTGTCTGTTCATGTCTTCTGCCCATTTTTTGACATGATTATCAGTTTTGTGTGTGTTGAGTTTGAGAAGTTCTTTATAGATCCTGGATATCAGCCTTTTGTCTCTACTGTCATTTGCAAATATCTTCTTCCATTCTATGGCTTGCCTCTTTGTTTTGTTGACTGTTTCCTTTGCTGTGCAGAAGCTTTGATCTTGATGAAGTCCCAAAATTTCATTTTTGCTTTTGTTTCATTTGCCTTTGGAGACCTATCTTGAAAGAAGTTGCTGTGGCTGATATCGAAGAGGTTACTGCTTATGTTCTCCTCTAGGATTCTGATGGATTCCTGCCTCATGTTGAGGTATTTTATCCATTTTGAGTTTATCTTTGTGTATGGTGTAAGAGAATGGTCAAGTTTCATTCTTCTACATATAGCTGTCCAATTTTCCCAGAACCATTTATTGAAGAGACTGTCTTTATTCCCTGTATATTTTTTCCTGCTTTGTTGAAGATTATTTGACCATAGGGTTGAGGGTCCATATCTGGGGTCACTACACTGTTCCACTGGTCTATGTGTCTGTTTTTGTGCTGATATCATGCTGTCTTGGTGATCAGAGCTTTGTAGTAAAGCTTGAAATCAGGCAACGTGATGCCCCCAGTTTTGTTTTTCTTTTTCAACATTTCCTTAGCAATTTGGGGTCTCTTCTGATTCCATACAAATTTTAGGATTGTTTGTTCCAGCTCTTTGAAAAATGCTGGTGGAATTTTGATCAGAATGGCATTGAAAGAATAGACTGCTCTAGGCAATATAGACATTTTAACAATGTTTATTCTTCCAATCCAAGAGAATGTAATGGTCTTCCACATTTTGCTTCTTCTTCAATTTCTTTCATGAGTGTTCTGTAGTTCCTCAAGTACAGATCCTTTACCTCTTCAGTTAGGTTTATTCCTAGGTATCTCATGGTTCTTGCTGCTGTAGTAAATGGAATCAATTCTCTAATTTCCCTTTCTGTATTTTCATTGTTAGTGTGTAAGAAAGCAACTGATTTCTGTACATTGACTTTGTATCCTGCCACATTACTGAATTGCTATGAGTTCTAGTAGTTTGGGGGTAGAATCTTTTGGGTTTTCCACATAAAGTATCATGTCATCTGCAAAGAGAGAGAGTTTGACTTTTTCATTGCCAATTTGAATACCATTCATTTCTCTTTGTTGTCTGATTGCTGTTGCTAGGACTTCTAATACTATGTTGAAAAAGAGTGGTGAGAGTGGGCATCCTTGTCATGTTCCTGATCTCAGCAGAAGGCTATGAGCTTTTTCCCATTGAGGATGATATTTCCTGTGGGTTTTTCATAGAGAGATTCAATGAAGCTGAGGAATGTTACCTCTATCCCTATACTGGGAAGCATTTTAATTAAGAACATATGCTGAATTTTGTCAAGTGCTTTTTCTGCAACAATTGAGAGGACCATGTGGTTCTTCTCTCTCTCTTATTGATTTTTTCTATCACATTGATTGATTTGTGAAGGTTGAACCATTCCTGAAACCCAGGGATGAATCCCACCTGGTCATGGTGGATAATCTTTTTAATGTGCTGTTGGATCCTATTTGCTAGGAACTTGTTGAGAATCTTAGCATCCATATTCATCAGGGATATTGGTCTGAAATTCTCCTTTTTGGTGGGGTCTTTGCCTGGCTTGGGGATCAGGGTTATGCTCGCTTCATAAATAGAGTCTGGAAGTTTTACTTCTGCTTCATTTTTTTGAAACAGCTTCAGGAGAATAGGTGTTATTTCTGCTTTGAAAGTTTGGTAGAATTCCCCAGGGAATCTATCAGGTCCTGGACTCTTTTTTTTGGGAGGTTTTTGATCACTGCTTCAGTCTTGTTACTAGATATTGGTCTATTCTGGTTGTCAATTTCTTCCTGGTTCAATTTTGGAAGTTTATAGTTTCCCAGGAATGCATCCATTTCATCTAGGTTGCTTAACTTATTGGCATATAACTATTGATAATAACTTCTGATGATTGTTTCTATTTCCTTGGTGTTAGCTGTGATCTCTCCCTTTTCATTCATTCATATTTGTATGAATGAATGTCTAATTTCATTCATAATTGTATTAATTTGGGCCTTCTCTCTTTTCTTTTGAATTAGTTTGGCCAATGGTTTATTGACCTTATTGATTCTTTCAAAAAACAAGCTTCTAGTTTCATTTATGCATTCTACTGTATCTCTGGTTTCTACCTCATTGATCTCTGCTCTAATCTTGATTATTTCCCTTCTTATGTGTGGAGTTGGCTTAATTTGTTGTTGATTCTCCAGTTCATTAAGGTATAAAGACATCTGGTGTATTCTGGATTTTTCAAGTTTTTTGAGGGAGGCTTGGATGGCTATGTATTTCTCCTTTAGAACTGCCTTTGCTGTATCCCACAGGTTTTGGATGGAAATGTCATCATTCTCATTTGTTTCCATGGATTGTTTTAGTTCTTAGATTTCCTGGTCGATCCAAGCATTCTTAAACAAGGTGGTCTTTAGCTTCCAGGTGTTTGAATTCCTTCCAAACTTTTCCTTGTGGTTGAGCTCCAGTTTCAAAGCACTGTGATCTTAGAATATGCAGGGGATAATCTCAGTCTTTTGGTATCAGTTGAGCCCTGGTTTGTGACCCAGTATGTGGTCTATTCTGGAGAAGGTTCCATGTGCACACGAGAAGAATGAGTATTCTTTTGTTTTAGGGTGGAATGTTGAGCATATATCTATGCAGTCCATCTGGTCCAATATGTCAATCAATGCTCTTTTTTCTTTATTGATTTTCTGCTTGGATGATCTGTCTATTACTGAGAGTGGTGTGTTAAGATCTCCTACTATTAATGTATTCATATCAATATGAATCTTTATCTTGGTTAACAGTTTTCTTATGTAATTGGCTGTTCCCATATTGGGGGCATAAATATTACAATTGTTAGATCTTGGTGGTAGTCCCTTTAAGAATTATGTAGTGTCTTTCTGTATGTCTGACTACAGTCTTTAGTTTAAAATCTAATTTATCTGATATGAGAATTGCTGCCCCAGCCTTCTTTTGAGGCCTATTGGCATGAAAGATGCTTTTACATCCCTATACTTTCATTCTGGATGTATCCTTAGGTTCAAAATGGTCTCTTGTAGACAACATATGGATGGGTCCTGTCGTTTTATCCAATCTGCAACTCTACCATTTTATGGCTGCATTTAGGCCATTTGCACTGAGAGTGATTATTGAGAGATACGTTTTTTTGACATCATGTTACCTGTGAAGTCTTTGTTTCTATAGATTGTCTCCATATATTTCTGTTCAATGATATTCTTGTTTTTTTTCCTCTTTTATAGAACCCCCTCTTAATATTTCTTGCAGTGCCGGCTTGGCAGTCTTATACTCTTTTAAACCTTGCTGGTCTTGGAAGCTCTTTATCTCTCCATCCATTTTAAATGTTAGTCTTGCTGGATAAAAGTATTCTTGGCTGCATGTCCTTCTCATTTAGTGCTCTGAATATGTCTTGCCAGGCCTTTCTGCCTTGCCAGGTTTCTATGGACAGATCTGATGTTATTCTGATGGTCCTTCCTTTGTATGTAAGGAATCTCTTGCCCCTAGCTGCTTTGAAGAGCTCCTGTCTAAAAGTATGATTCATCATTTTCACAATCAGGTGTCTCGAGGTCTTTCTAGATTCTAGGATTTTGGAGGGATGCCTTTCTGCCTCTAGTACACGAACACTGGTTCCCTTCACCAGATTGGGAAAGTTTTCATGGAGGGTTTGTTCAACTATATCTTCTAGTCTTCTTTCTTTCTCCTCCCGCTCAGGGATTCCAATAATTCTGATGTTGGAATGTTTCATGGTGTCATTTATTTCCCTAATTCTGTTTTTATGGCTTCTAAGGTGTTTGTTCCAGGCTTCCTCCTGATCCCTTTTCTCTATCAGTTTGTGCTCTAGATCACTAATTCTATCTTCTGCCTCAGTTACCCTAGCTTTTAGAGAATTTTGATTAGATTGAAAATCATTGAGAGCATTGTTAACATCATCCCTGGTGGCTTTTGCTTCTGCTCTAATGAATTCCACTTTGTCATCAAAGGCTTTCTCCTACCTAGTTATTGCCTGGATAATTGTTAGCCTGAATTCCCTTTAAGACATACTATTTATGTCCATATCCAAAATTTCTGATGGTGAGGGCCCAGTCTCTGAACTTTTCTTCTGTTGGGCATTCCTCCTCCTAGTCATTTTGGTGAGAGATGGCTGAAAGGATGTGTAGCTGAATGTATCAAGCATGGTGCAGGCCAGGTACACTCTGGTATACTTCTGAGCAATCAAGAGTCCCCACCAAAAAGAAAGAAAAAATGAAAAAAGAGAGAGAGAGTGAGAGACAGGAGGAAAAAAAAGAAAAAAAATCAAAGAGAAGGCCCAGCCCAAATGGGCCCCAAATCGGATGTGAGGGCGATCTGGCTGTGACATCTGTCACCCCATTGGTCGCCAGGGTTGATTCGGCTGATCTGGCTGGCTAGGCGGGTGTCCCCTTCCTCCCTCACCGCTCCATGTGCGTCCCTCCTGAAGCTGCGCGCTCGGTCGAAGAGGACGACCTTCCCCGATAGAGGAGAGGACTGTTCTTTGGTCAAGGGTATACGAGTAGCTGTGCTCCCCTGCTAGAACCTCCAAACAAGCTCTCAAGGTCCAAATGGGCCCCAAAGGTATGATTTATAAAGTATACAAACAAAGAGAGACAAACAAAAAGACTGACAAAAGTAGACAAGAGAAAAATAAATAAAAGAACCCCATCAAAATGAACCCCAAGTATAAGATTTATATATTACCAGAACAAAAACAAATACGCAGAAACACTGACAGAAGAAAAAGATGGGAGGGTGGTTATAAATTCTCAGTGTGGGTGAGGAAGGTTATTTTCATTCTTCTTGGATGTATCTTTATATCTTTGTTAAAGGACTCAACTTTCCTGAGATAAAGAGGGATTAAAACTGGGTTACATATAGGGGTAACATTGATTGGGGAAAGGGGATTACCTTGAAGCTTATCTCTATATGAATATTAAAAAAAAAATTAAATTAAAAAAATAGAAAAGTAAAAGAAAAACGCAGGTATATGTATCAAGAAAGTTCAGGTTAAAAGGTTATTATGGAATTTGATGTACTGAACATCGTATTGTTATGGTGAAAAGGTTAAAAAGTTACATAAAAAAATGAAAAGAACCAGAATAGTGGGAACTAATTAAAAAAAGAAGTTGTATCTATGAAGTAGTGGTGGTTGTCCTCTTGTTGTTTTTTTTTTTTTTTTTTTTTTTTTTTTTTTTTTGGCTGGCTTTCTAGGGGAGGGGCCTGCCCTGTGGTTTTTCAGGGAGCCTTGCTAGAGTTGTGTCCTCCTACCCCCATCAAGGGTTGGGATCTGAGAAAACCAGTTTTTCTGGCTTTTGTTCTCTGGAGGTTTTTTTGTTTGTTTGTTTGTTTTATCTCCCCTTGGTGGCTTTTGGTGGTTCTTTGGAGGTTTAGAGGAAAGCAAACTGCACCCAGACCTCCATCTCAGAGAGAGGCCTCAGTCTGTTCCCCTCTGGGTGCTCCAGAGCATAAATTTCCCCTCGGCTGCTGGAAGAGCGTCCCCAGTCACAGTCTCTGGGGTCACAGGAACTCCCGCTTGTACCCAAAACCATGAGAAATACTAGCCACAGCTGTCTGGGCAGCTCCAGACCACCAGAGAGGTCCCAGCTAGAGAGCACACTGAGATTTCCATGCTGGCCTGGGCTGGGAGTGTTCAGAATCTCTCAGTCCTAGAGAGTGCCTGCTAGCTCCTGCACGGACCTCTTAGGGAAGGGTGTGGAGCGCACCTCAGACCCTGTTCATGCAGCGTGCATGCAAAGTACCAAAGGCTGTGGTTCAAGAGAGCACAGGCTAGTGTCCAGACCAGACTTCCTCATGGGCACCGCCACCCAGTCACTCTTAGGCATGCCAGAGGCTCAGGGACCAAGACCTGGCTTCTTCACTGCGCTTTCTGGTTCCTGGCCAGCAGTGGCCATCTTGGGTCCATGGGCTTAAGTCCCTGTCCCTAACTGACCAATTCCACCAATTTCCCCTTAGGATCTTTTGCTCTTTTTGAGTGCTTTCAACCAGACTCCAAGTTAATGCTGGTCCCCAATCATAGGGCACTTTCGTATTGGGGTACTACTTTCCAATGGGTCACTTCTGGTGGCTCCCTCCCCCTTTTGTTTATCTTCTGATATCAGTCCGATGTCCACTGGTGTCTTCTGCCCCTATAGAGATCCAGAAGTGTATAATTCTTTTTTTTTATTTTATTTATTTATTTGACAGAGAGAAATCACAAGTAGGCAGAGAGGCAGGCAGAGAGAGAGGAGGAAGCAGGCTCCCTGCTGAGCAGAAAGCCCGATGTGGGGCTCGAACCCAGGACCTGGGATCATGACCTGAGCTGAAGGCAGCAGCTTAACCCACTGAGCCACCCAGGCACCCCAGAAGTGTATAATTCTAATCCCAGTCTGATTTCATTGGTGATCAGAATTCTTTGGTAGGTAATCATCTCATTTTATGGGACAGGTTGAAACAGTGCCTCCTACTTCTCCTCCAGCTTGTCTCCTCCCTCATTTGTGATTTTAATTATTTGATTCTTTTCTTCATTTTTTGTATCTAGTTGGTAAAAGTTTGTCAGTCTTGTGGATGTTTTTGAAGAAATGATTATTGGTTTATTTGACTTTTTAAATATTTTTCTATTCTCTATGTTACTCATCTCTTCTCTAGTCTTTATCATTTCCTTTCTTCTGCTGGCTTTAGGTTTAATTTGTTCTCTCCTTCTCTCTCTCTCTCTCTCTCTCCTTTGTAAGATTTTTAAAATACATTTCTTTTACTAAAAATAATATGTATGCAAAGAAAACACAAATAAGCAATAATAAGAACATAGATGTTTACATTTCAAGCAGTAAGTAAAACTTCTGGGTCAGTGTTCAGGCTTTTGACATATTCTGGCTCAGCCCATTCAGACTGCTGTAATAAAATACCACAGAATAGGTGGCTTCTCAACAAAAAAACATTTATTTCTCACAGCTCTGGAGGCTGAAGATCAGTATGCCAGCATGGTCTGGTGAACATTTTCTTCCAGGTTGTAGATTTTTCACTGTATCCTCACATGGCAGAAGGAACAAGGGAGCTTCCTCAGGCCTCATTCATGAGGGCACTAATACTGTTCATTAGGGCACCACTCTTATAACCTAATCACTTCCCCCAAACCCCACCTCCTAACCCCATGACACTAGGCACTAAGGTTCTAATATGTGAACTTTGGTGAGAAACAAATATTCAGACCATAGATAGCACTGTGGTTTTAGTTTTTTTCTTTAAACAACGCACAGTGCTATGTATGGTGTTAGTGTTCTAGTATGTTTCTTACTTTTCTAGTTCTTGAAGTGCTAAGTTGTGTTACTGTTTTGAGATCTTTTTTTCTTTTAATGGGCATGTTCACAGCTATATATTCTCTCTTAGCCCTACTTTCACTGCACCCCAGGAATTTTGGTACATTGTGTTTTCACTTTAATTTTTCTAGAGATATTTTCTAATTTTCATTTAAATTTCTTTGACTGATTGGTTGTTTAAGATTGTGGTATCTAGGAGTCCCAGGGTGGCTCAGCTGGTTAAGCACCTGCCTTCGGCTCAGGTCCTGATCAAGCCCCATGGCAAACTCCCTGCTCAGCAGGGAGTCTGCTTCTCCTTTTCCCTCTGCTTCTCCCCGCCAACCCCCCTCACTATTGCTCTCTCTGTCTTTCTGTCAAATAAATAAATTAAATCTTTAAAAAAAGACTGTGGCATTTAATTTTCACAAACTTGTGAACTTTTGAATTTTCCGTTAGCTCCTGACTTCTAGCTTCAACCCATTATGATTAAAAAAGATATTTTGTGTGATTTAAATCTTTTTAACTGTTAAGACTAGTTTTGTGGCCTCTTACATGGTTTGGTTCAATTGTTCCATTTTCTTCTGGCATTTACTGTTGGTGATAAAGTAACTACTTGTCTTGATGATGCACATTCTTTATGTTATCATTCACTGGTAAATAATCTGTCTTTTCTTCATGGAATGTTAAATATTTGTTTATTTTTGTTTTATTTTGTAGGGTTTTTTGGTATCATTGATGTTCTGTAATCTTATTAGTATGTGTTTATTTTAGGTTTATTTAAATTTATCCTTTTTAATAATCAACATGTTCTTTCAATCTAAGCCCCATGATCCTTATAAATTCCAGAAATTCTCAGTTAAAAGCTATTTTGAATATTGACTTTTTGTCATTACCTTCATTATCTTTTTCCGGAAT
This sequence comes from Lutra lutra, assembly GCF_902655055.1. Classification (NCBI taxonomy): domain Eukaryota; kingdom Metazoa; phylum Chordata; class Mammalia; order Carnivora; family Mustelidae; genus Lutra; species Lutra lutra. The sequence goes on from NC_062280.1 coordinate 107,714,777, forward strand.
TCTTATTAGGCCAATGTAAAGTCTCTCGGTCTATCCTTCTATTTTGTATCTTCCTTTTCATATTTTTTATTTTTTTAGTTTTCTGATGTGATTTTCAATGGTACCCAAGATCGCTATTTATATATTCTGGATTTTACATTATCCTTTGAAAATTTTGGTGTGGGTCATGCTTTTCTTTTCCAGATTTCTCTTTGGCTTGCTTTCTTCCTTTGTTCTGGTCATTTCTCATGTCACTGTCTCAGGGAGACCTCGTCTTTCTTTTTATGGGTTGGGGGAAACCTTTTCTTAAAGCCTTATCTGGGAACATCTTTCTCATCTCTCATCATTTTTTTTCCCTTCATTTCTCTTCATAGCTCTTCCTATTATATGAAATATTTAATTTCCTTCCTTCCTCCCTCCCTTTCTTCCTCCCTCCCTCCTTTCTTTCCTTCCTTCCTTCTCTCCTCTCTCCCTTCCTTTCTCTCTCCTTCTTTCCTTTTCTCTTTCCTTTCTTCCTTTCCTCCCTTCAGTCTTGACTCTCCCCCTTACTACAAGTCAGTAGTAGTAGACTTCTCTGTTTTATTCATTTTACATTTTTCTTTTATTTTTTTTCCTTTCTCTCTCCTTCCTTCCTTTTTTCCTTCCTTCCTTGCTTGCTTTATTCCTTCCTTCCTTCTCAGTTAAGTTAACATCCTGGCTAAATCAGTTGGCTGTGTTACTTTGCTCAGCTTTATCCAGTTAGGATACACAGAATCCAGTTTGTATGCTCCATTTATGCAACTGTTCTTTTCTCACTTGCTCCCTTTGTGCCCTCCTTTCTCTCTGTATAGTGGTTTAATGATTCTGGACATATTCCAGAATCAGGATTTAGAGGGGCGCTTTGGGCTTCCACTGTCAGTGCCACCATAGTTCATTCCTTAACCTGAGGGCACTTGGCAAGGTTGTGATTATCAGGCTTTGTCAGCCATTTCTCATCATTCTGGTTGTGCAGGTTGGCACAAAGCAGCCTTAACAATAGCAACTATTTCTTCCTCCCACTTTTTCATGGATGGGAGTACTCATTTAGTTCCTCTTTAAGCTCTGAGTCTAGATCTCTTATCCTTCATGCATGGACTCCCATGAACCTATTCTGGGCTTCAACTCATTAACTGATGGGAATTTTAAGAGTAGTTCAGTCTTTAACAAAAAGACAACCTATCAGTGTTATGTGCACAGAGATGTAGGTCAAGCAGGGAATTGAAAACAAGAATTTATGCAAAGTTTAAAAATGTTACACATGATATAGGACTGTATAACATAAGTGTACAGATTAGCAAGTTATTATAATATGAACACTAGATTAAAAATCATTCAGAAAATAAAATACTGCTAGCACCCCCAAGTCACTCTCATGCCCCTTCTGTTTTATATAGAACTATAATTTGCTTGCATTGCTGTCAACTACATTAGGGAAAAATATGGCCTGTGTGCTAAATCTACCCTGTTACTTGTTTTTTAAATAAAATTTTATTGGAACACAACCATGCCTTTACATTTTCATATTATTTATAGCTGAAAATGTCAGAGTTGACTACTTTTGACAGAGATCAGGTAGCTCAGAAGGCTGAAAATATTTGGTTTCTAATCCTTTATAAGAAAATTTGTCAATCTCTTCATTATATGGTTACACTACAGTATTTTGTCTGTTCTAATATTGATAGAATATGGATTATTGCTAACTTTTGATAGTTCAAGTAATGTTATCATGAACATTCCTCTATACTTCTCCTAGATCACACATGCATGTCTCTGTAGGGGCATATTTAGGAAAATGATTATATTCTAGTATATATGCCTTCATTGTTATGAGACAATGAACTTTTCCAAAGTGACTTATCAATTGGAATTTCTACAATCAATGTGCTGGAATTCTTTTTATTCTACATCTTTATAACACTTAATATTATCAGGGTTTTTACTGTTAGTCATTTTGATAGGTGTATAGTTTTTATTTGCATTTTTCTGATAGCTAATGAGATTGGTCATCCATTCACATGTTTATTGGCCATTTGCACAATCTGTTTTCTGAGGTCTGTATTCAGATTTCTTGCCCACTTTTCATCTGGATTGTTCATTTATTTCTAGGTTTTGAGTGTGTAAGGTATTTGTTAGTTATATATATGACAATACTGTATTCCACATTGTGCATTGGCTTTTCATCTTTTAAAGTTTTGATGACAAAATATTTTAATATTGCCTAATTGATCAAGATTTAAGATTACTGCATCCCATTTGCTTTGTGTTCACAAAAATATTTCTCAATCTCAAAGTTATGAAAATAGTCTTCTATGGTATGTTTTAGTTCTAGAAGCTGTGTTGCTTCACATCAAAACTTTCCCCCACTGTTCCATAGCGCCGTGTTCATAAAAAATTAAATGTACATAAATTCCTGGGCTCATCATAGCAGACTAAATTCTGTTCCAATACTATGCTGTTTTAAGTCTTCATAGCCACAGGAGAAAAATCCTCCTGACTTGTTCTTTATGGGAACCTTGGGTTTTCTTGAGTCTTTATCTTTCCATTGCAATTTTAGAATTAGCTTTCAGTTTACACACACACACACACACACAGACACACACACACACACACACAGAGAACCTTCTGTGTTCTAATGTAGATTATATTTATAGACCATTTTGGGGAATCAATCAAATTTGGGTAATATTTTCATTAACCTTTGTGCTTTAGGGTCCAGGAAGCCCTTAGAATATTGTTTGATTAAGCTTGAATCCACATATTTGTTTGAACTTTCTCCCTGTTCTTGACCTTTTATTCTAGTTTTGCATGTTTCCTTAAAGTTGCTTTAAATTATATTTAAAGTGAAGCAAGGCATATATGCAGTTAAAAATGGAACAGAGGGGTGTGGAGCAATGCAATATCATCCATGTTTATCTGATTAGGACAATAATACTCAAGTTCATGTCATTTTAGGAAATGTAGATGTAATTTTTTGATTTGAAGTATAGAGATTCTAATTTATAGAAACCTGCAATCTGATTCAGCTTTCAATATTTTTAGAAGCTTATCAGGTACTTTTAATAGATAAGTCTAGGTTGAGCATTGTTGCTTTAGGATGTTGTATGGAGAACAGGGCCTCTTTAAATGCTAGCAGCAGCATTCTTTCTAGCCTGGGACAATACATGGAGACTTTTTTTTTTTTTAATTTTTTATTTTTCAGCATAACAGTGTTCATTATTTTTGCACCACACCCAGTGCTCCATGCAATCTGTGCCCTCTACAATACCCACCACCTGGTGCCCCCAACCTCCCACCCCCCACCCCTTCAAAATTCTCAGATCGTTTTTCAGAGTCCATAGTCTCTCATGGTTCACCTCCCCTTCCAATTTCCCTCAACTCCCTTCTCCTCTCCATCTCCCCTTGTCCTCCATGCTATTTGTTATGCTCCACAAATAAGTGAAACCATATGATAATTGACTCTCTCTGCTTGACTTATTTCACTCAGCATAATCTCTTCCAGTCCCGTCCATGTTGCTACAAAACTTGGGTATTCATCCTTTCTTTCTTTCTTTTTTTTTTTTTTTTTTTTTACAGCTTTATAAACATATATTTTTATCCCGAGGGGTACAGGTCTGCGAATCGCCAGGTTTACACACTTCACAACACTCACCATAGCACATACCCTCCCCGATATCCATAACCCCACCCCCTCTCCCAACCCCCTCCCCCTATCAACCCTCAGTTTGTTTTGTGAGATTAAGAGTCACTTATGGTTTGTCTCCCTCCCAATCCCATCTTGTTTCATTTACTCTTCTCCTACCCCCTCAACCCCCCAATACATGGAGACTTTTGTTTGGAGTCACACTTAATTAATTTCCAAATAAATGAATCATGAGCCTATCTGCCTAAATCTTTGTGTACCATCATAAAATTCTGCCACCCTATGGAGATGGATTGATGTGAACATGGCACTTTAAGCTTGTTTTGCTCTGTTTTGTTTTTCTTTTGTGTGTGCATGAATGTAATTCTCACAAATAAATTCAGTCCTTGGTGAACAATTTCCCAGGTATGTGTTTGTTTTCACTGAACAAACACGGAAGAAATATGCCAGACTAAATTAATGAAGAGAAAATGCAACATATTTGATGTCTCCATAAATTTCCAAAAATGGATTAAAAACCTTCCTTTCCTCCCTTTGTATCTTCAGATGTATCTGTATGAGAAAAACTCAAAGGGGAAGTTTTAAAACACTTTTAAAGTAATATTTGCTGTGTTTGTGTATTGTGTTGGGCATGTTATCTGTTACAATTTAAATACCTCAAACAGCCTATGTATTAAGCAGTGATTTCTATTGTGAATTAAATGAGCCAGAGACATGGGGTGGAATGGAGAGGAGAAGCAGACCGGTTTTGGTAAATATATGAGGAAAGCTGTCCTTGCTTATGACTGTACCATTAGGGCTGTAGCTAACATACTCAGCCCCTGCAGAGGATTATTCTTATACACTTCATGGTCTACCCAACAATAGCTTATTCAGTAACAATTACTTAGGTACCAGTAAAGATAATTTTCTGGCTAATTATTTCATTTTAAAGTGACTAAGAACTTTTTAAAAAGGGGGACCATTTAAAGAGAACATTCAATAAAAATATTGCCTGCAGAATTAAACTTGCCACTTACAAAAGTTATTACACTTTGCAGTTTGCATTCTCCTTGAATGTGTGACGTTTTAAACAGAAATTTAAAATGGTCACTAAGAATGGCAGAATGAAAGCCACTTAGCTTCTATCTCTTCCTTTTCATAGTTCTGGACAATGACTGTCTTATTTAAATACAAAAGTATATAGTACTATAGTCATGGACACGTGAACTGCACCCTGAATGAATTGTGTGCAGAGTGAGGTCAAATTACTCCAAATTGTTTGGCACTTGCTCTCAAAACAAAACCTGAAAAACAAACAAACCAAAAAACCACCTGCAGCTGAGGATGTGTGTATCAGCTGTTGACTGTATAAGGGGAAGTTCTTAAACCAACTTCCATGTAGAATATGATGTTTATTAAAAATAAATAATAAAAATGTGCTCATTTGATACTTACATATGTAATATCAAAACAATGGAAATTGCAACTTATTTTTGGAACTTATGCTAAGAAAATATGTTTTTCAAGGGGGGAATATTTTATCTCCAATATTGTTTATCATCAATGAAGCATGGTGATATTAAAAGGAGACTGATTTTAAGCCAGTATTATTTTTAGTTATCTTCAGACAATGCACATCTTTGTTGCCTATGTTTGGGGCAGATCACTCCCCACCTCTCATCCTACCTCTCCAAACAGCATTTATTATTTTTTTTCCATAACTGTTCTTTTACCCCAATCCTGAAGGTCTTGGAAAGAGACAATCCCTTACATATAAGCTTCAAAGAAACCAGGCAAAGATACTAAGTGTGCATGGCACATGACAATTTTAAGCACAAGTGGACCATGATTCTTTAGTAAATTGAGAAGATACAGAGTATGTTAGCAAAAGAATCTTTGAATGAATACAGGGCTAAAAGCAACATGTGGGGGGCCCTGTGTTTTACAAGAAGCTAGGGAGTCCACTCTGAAATAAGGTTACGCACAGATGACTGGAAACAGCAGATAACTCAAATTCCTCCCTCTCTGCAGATGCTCTACAGATAATCCAAGTGGATATTGGCTGAGCACTCAGACTCAAGGTTCAGAGTCCTGCATAAGGAAACACAGTACATGGATATCATAAGCATAAACAGTGGGGAAAGCCAGGCAGACACAGAAGGCAGGACATTCTGAAGCATGCCAGCCGAGTGGCAGCATGGATTAGTAAAATGATCACAAAATAGGGTATTAGGCAGAGCTGGGCTCCAAGCCAGGCTCTACTATCTATTAGCTGTGTCCCCTTGGCCAGTTTATTTCATCTTTCTGACCATCAGAGTCTCTGTCTGCAAAATAAAGTAATGATATCTAATGTTCCTGGATTGTCAGAAATATAAGAAAGTAATAGATGTAAACCACCTGCCATGTTGAGTAGATTCAGATAATGTTACCTATCTAGCTGAAAGCATGGTACAAATATGATCATGGCAGGCCAGAGACAGAAATGAAAAGGGTAGTACAAAGTCATGATTGTAGATCTAAAAGAAGGTGGAAACCAATAGTGAGGGGGCCCTGAATGATCCTTCTTTTGTGCTGAAAAACTGGAACTGGATTCAGGAGAATAGATTCCAGGCCCATCTTTGCCACAGGCTGGCAGTGTGACCTTGGGTCAGAGACCTCTTTTTTCTAGGTCTCAATTTTCTCTACAGCAAGGTCAATGGGTCATTGTCACTGGGTTGGGCCATCTTGAACAAGCGATTTAATCACCATTTTTTAAAAAATTACATATAACTCAAGTAATAATTGTTTCCTTGTTTAAGCTGTGATACTTAAAACAGACTTCCTTAGTATTTTGTTTGGGTGACTGCATCACATTCCCAGCCCTTATTATATCTGACCCCATGTTAACCTCACCGCCTACTGCATCCCAGAACCTCAGTACACTCTCACCCCTCCACCGATGTAGGCTTCAAAGATTGCTTTGGACTATCTTTTGGGGACTGTAATTAGTAATAAGAGAAAAAAATGGTGCCAATGATTTACTCTCTAGATATTAGAGCCTTTGAGACTGGGGAATTGGATTTCCTCTGGATGGTGGCCTTTAGGGATAGAGAAAGTTCAGGGATACTGTCAGGATGCCCCTTGTCCATATTATTTGGTCATAAAAAAATCTCAGCGTCCTAAAGTAGTGAAGTTGTTAAGATTCCCCTGGTATTCTTCAAAAAGCGTAGTCTTATTCTTGAATCCATTTGTTTAAACTGCGTTCAACAAATATTCATTCAATGCCTATTATGTCCTTGGTGTTGTCACAGGGGTTAACAATAGAGCAATAAGGCAACAGTGAAGAAAGAAAATAAAAAGAGATACCCATATACAGCATGTTACAGATTAACTGTTCCTGAATAAACAAACCAGGATAAATAGTTAACTGTCTCTGCTGCACTACAGGTGTACAGTATCTTCAACTTGTGTGGCTTACAGTTACAAACTGAGCTCTTTTGCTCACAGACCTGGAGTTGGCTGAAATGAGTGATTTCAAGTTGATTTCCTGGTTCATATTTGCCCCAGCCTTGTCTCCTCCCCCTTGTACCAGCAGCCATCCAGGGCACATGCTACTCATGGAGAATGATAGAAATGTAAGGTGAATGGAAATTCATAATACTCTAGCTTGGGCCCACAATCTGTTGGTGAAATCAAGCCACATGGGCAAACCCACAATCTCTGGGAATGTTGGGGGAGTACTTTCAGTCCACAGTGGGTGGCATGGCAATGTCACATGACCAAGGCATAGATTAAGGAAAGGGGTAAACAACTAGAGGCCACAGCGCAATCTATTGAACATGGTAAGGATGCTCAGGGGAGGGAGGATTTTGACAGAGTGGCCAGTGAAAGCCTCACCTAATAGATGACATTTGAGCAGATACCTTAAGAAATTGAGCTGGGTAAATACTTGGGAGGAGAATGTTCTGGATGGAAGTCTCAGCTGTTATGCAATATCTAAGGCAGAGGTTTGCTTTTGAGAGGCCAGTGTTGCTGGAAGAATGTCTGAGCTGGAGAGCTGGAGGATATAAAGTCCAAGATATCTCAGAATGGGGGAAAAGTGTGATGGGGAACCAGAGCAGGTAACAAGGAAACTGTGTAAATTTCTCTCAGTCTTCATTCTGAGTGAGATGGGAAACTACTGGAGGACTCTAAGAGGAGAGATGTGATTTGATTTAAGAGGTAAAAATATAAGCCTGATGGCTGTATTCAGGAAGAATGCTAAGAGACAGAGTTGGAAGCAAGGAGGCTAATTAAAAGTTTACAGCAGTTGTCCCCACATGGAGTGATGATAGCTCAGTCCATGGTGGTAAAAAGTGATAAGATACTGGATAGGTTTTGAAGGAAGAGCTGATAGGGTTTACAGATTAATCAGATGTGGAATATGAGAAAGAATGGAGTCAGAGTTGATTCCAAAGTTTTTGGCTTGGTACTGGAAAGGTTCCTTGTCAATAGTTGAGGTGGGGAATGTCAGCCATATTTTGGGACTCTGATTTTCACTGGGAGTGATGGTGGTTTCTCTTACCCTGATCCTCAATGCTGAGAAATTTTGTCAAAACAGTGCTGCTAACAGAATAAAATCATCTTTTAAGTTTTTATATGTTCTACTTAAAACAAACCACTGTATTGTATCAGCTGGAATTATATCCACCTTGAATTTTGCTGTACTTTGAATTTAAAAGTCATGGAAAAAGGATCCTAGACATAAATAATTCATGGCAACTGTATTATAAAGTTAATTCTAACCAATAGCGTGCCATTAAAATATGAATGTGCAAATAGTTCAATTTTATTTTTTAATTAACTCTTCAGAAGTAATAGCTGACAATTGTCCTTGGACAGGTCAAATGCTATACTGAAATGCCTGACAGTTTTTGAGTCTTTAATGGAAATCAATGGGAACAATTTCCTGAAGTGTATTATTTACTTTTATCTTTCCAGTCTACTTTTAATAAGGACCAGGACTTAAAAATAACTTCCAAAAGACTTTCTAGTTAGAGTTATCTTTTGTTTCTCCAATGAATAAGTAAGCACAGTGGGCATTTATACCTCAATATCCAGCCCTAATCACCAATTCTTTCTTCCTTTTTTTCTTACTATTTATACATTCAAGGGCCAACATAAATCCCACTTTACAATCAATGACCGTTCCTCCAGACCACACTAATCTCATATACGTTGATGTGATATTTTATATGTAAATTATTAATTTTCAATTAATATTGAAATACACTTTGGAAAGATTGTTGAAAAACAAAACTTCTAAGTAAACAATATTGAAATTTTGCATATCATTTCTCCATTGTATCCTTTATTTCTAGTGATTCTTGGAATTAGTGTCTTAGAGTGGAAATATGACTAGCTCTAGTTAGTCTTTTCCTGGAATATTCTGAACCAGTAGACCATCAGAATGCCTGATCCTGGAGTGTGGAGGGAAGGTGGAGCTGGGAGGCAATGGGAGATAGTTGGGGTGGGCAACCCATGCTCCCATCATTTGGTGGGGGCCTGGTCTGTTATGGGATGAGCTTGAGCTATTTTTCTGGTGTCTATGACATCAGTGACTGTGTGGAACTAGGAAGAAGAGGCTGAGATATGCATAAGGAAAAGTTGAGCTCAAACTGGCTCTTCTTTACTCGTGGACTGCACATGAAGAGGAAAATAAATACAAGCTCATGCACTTCAAGAGATTGTTAGTGTTATTGTAGAAAGGAGAGTAGTGTGCCAGCTGCATGGTCCATGAAGTAAGGGTCTATCTGTTCATTCTTCATGTCTCTACTTCACACCAGGGTATGGGATATGAGGAGAAGGTGAAGAGGTACTGAATAGAAGATTCTCTTCCTCCATGCCAAGTTACTAGAGCCGCAAGGCTAGAGATAGTAAATAAGATTCAAGTTTGTAAGTGAACAACAGTGAGCCTTATGAAGCAACAACTCTTCAAACAATTGGAAACGTCTTAACTTCTTGAACTCAGGACGAAGTTTTGTTAAAGGAACCCACTATCCAGCGATTACAAGAGAATTTGACCTAAAGTAGTTAATGGTACTTACTAGGACAAATGAAAACATGTCATGCTTGGGCACCTGGGTGGCTCTGTCAGTTGAGCATCTGTCTTCTGCTTGGGTCACATCTCAGGGGCCTGGGATCAAGGCCCACTTTGGGCTCCCTGCTCAATGGGGAGTCTGCTTCTCTCTCTCCCTTTGCTACTCTCTGTTTCTCTCTCAGTGTCAAATAAAAAAATAAAATCTTAAAAACAAAACAAAACAAAACAAAAAAACCAAAACATGTCATGCTTATAGTCTGATTTCTGCGACCTTTGTTCAATGACCATACAGGTTGTCTGAGTCTCAGCCTGCCTTAGGCTAAGCATCATACCATTGTATTCAGCAGGACATACCTATGATGCCTGACCAGGCTTGTTGGAAGGTCACTGGTCATGGATGATTTTTCAATACATTTATATGTGCCAAATCCCCTCATTAACACCTAGAAAAGATTATGGTTTTAATACTCACAATGAAAAAAAAAATGTTTGCTACTTTTTAATCTGCTTGTGATTATGTTGTGAAGTTTTCCATGTAAACATAAGGAATCCTAAACACATAAACAAAAAGATTCAACACCAGTTTTATAACATTAATGGAATGGAGAAAAAAAAACATTCAATCTTGTTATAAGTAAATTAAAAGGGAACCACAAGGAAAGCATATTGTCTTTACCCTTCAAGTTTCTTTCTCCTCAACTCTTGTTTGGCAATGCCATTTACAATTTTTCAGGTTTAGAAATGGCCACTCTCTGATTATTTTAATGTAAGTGGCTTTTCTATCTCTCTTTCTCTCTTTTTAAGTAGTTAGTTTTTAGGATTGAACATCAAGATGCATAGGGCAAATTCATCATCTAATCATTTATGGCTGAAACTCCAAATCAAAATGATTAGATGTACTGACTCCAAGTGTATACTTTGATTACTGCTTTTTCCAATTTGTTCTGCTGAATAGAACACTATTTCATTTCTGAATTTTTTTTGCTCTACTCTTTTAGTTAAAGTCTTATAAATAAAAAAAAAAAGATTTAATGGAGAGAAAATGTGGTTCCTTTGGCACAAGGGAAAGTTCTTATATAAATTGATAGAAAAAAATCTAATCAACATTTACAACCAACATTGTTTTGGTTGATTCTCTGGGATTATATTCACCCATAGGGTTAGCAAGTAGAGTTTTTTGTCTCATACTGATATTAGACTAATTCTTGTCCCAGTGTGAAATAAAGAAAGATAAGATAAGCTTAGGATGTTGTAAGAGGCAACATGGCAGGTGAAAAATCAGTCTTTGGAGTTGGCCAAATATGCATTGAGTTTGTATTTATTACTTTATAATTGTTTTTTTTTTTTCTGGGACCTTTTTGAGTCCAGTTTCTTATTGACCAAATGGGGCTATTAATGACTATTTTTCAATAAACATTGTCTACTATGTGACAAGCCTAGGACATTTATGTGGCATGGAATCATTTGGGATATGCTTTCAAATATATTCTTGAACACACAAAATGGATATATCATATTTTGTCATCACCATTTTGAAGGAGCTGATTTGATAGAGACATTTCAATGTAGCTGAAATAGACAAGCCATTACACATTAACCTTGATGGATAACACAACTAAACCTTAGAGAAGTAACAGACTTGCTCAAAGACACATACTAGCCCAGCAGAGATGATGGAGAAAACCTGGTCTCATGGAGTAATATTTTCTTTATCCTGATCTCATGCATGTTTAATATAGGTTATGTATGTCCAAAAATAGTACAAAATTTAGAGAAGAGTAAGTCTTGGTCACAGCTGGATGGTAGATGATGTGACTAGCTCTTTGCATTGGTTAAAATTAGCAAAAATCTTTCCAAAATAAAATATTGAAAAACAAGGTCAGAAAACTAAACCAAGTGATTAGAATGGTGTTTATGATTATATTCACAATCTACATATTATATTTAATATCTTATATGTAATATATTTGACATTTTATTTAATCTTTAAGTAATACATATCAAACAAAAATAGTAATAGAGTTAATGTGTAGTCATTTTAGCTTGCAGGTGCTTTTTTCCTTTATTGAGAGGGTAGTTTGGGCTATTTGATCTGTAAGGTTTCTTTTAAGTTTGTCAGTCTTGATCAAAATATTTGGGGCATCTGTCTCTGGATCAGCCGGTGGGGGAACCCTATCTATTGTTGACTGTCCCATCATGCCCCTTTCTTAGAAATTTCTTTCACCCCTCATATTCCTGAAGGTCTGCTGCATTTGTATCACATAAAACCAATCTTCTGATCATGAGTGATTACCCCAGGATAGAAACCTGACAGAGAGTGGAACGAACCCATGGCATGCACTGAGCCTTTCAGATAATCTTTCTTGAGAAATTGAATTGGATCTATTCACTGGATTACAACATGATAGAGAAATAAATAGATACAGTTGACAGAAACACAAATGAAAGCTGCTGATATTGGTAGGTTATGGGAGGGTAGTTTCGAGACTTAGGAAGAGTCATTCTGAAGAAGTGGGATTGGAGCAGTTGTGACAAGAGATGCACAGGTCAGCAGGAATCCTGTACCTTTAGAGAGAGAAGAGAGATCAGGGAGGAAAGAGAAACAGAAAGGTTCTAGTTCCCACTAGACACAGCAGAAATTCCTGCTCTGTGTTTTCTTGACATTTCAGTTAATCTTTCCAATAAATCCTTAAGGGTTAATATGAATCTGTTTTGGTCTTTGCAAATAAAAGTGCACAATCGTAAGAAAATCTTTTGATTGCCAATTAAACATATGGCTGTCTTTTAAACTCAGTGGAGAGAAAAAATGTTACATAGTTCTAGAAGTTTCTTCATTTTTGTCACAGAACCTTGAACTGAGTAGTTTTCCAGTAAATATTTGATTTGATTCCTTAACATTGTAAAGAAATATGTTCTGAAATGATAGGGGCGAAGCATTCATGTAGTGGCCATCTTTCCAAGATAATTTCTTCGCAACACACAACAGAGGGGTCTTTCATCAGTTGGTTATTACATCAGTTGGTTAGAACCATAGAATCATTACCATGATTGGAAAAAAAAGACACAGAAAGAAGAGTGTGAGGTCTTATTTTTGTTTTTGTTTTTGGTTTAACCAGCTTCAAGGAAATTGGATATTCTGTTGAGTAAAGGATAGAGCAATTCAAATGTAAAAGTCTGGGAAAAGGTTGTTTGTTAAGAAAAAAAAACTTTTTTTTTTTTTAGTTTGAAAAATGTCTAGTAAGTACTAGAACATCTGGTTAAAAAGTGAAATCTTCAGTGACACATCTGGCTGTTTGCTCCATAAGATGTCAAACATGAGGATAATTGAAAATATGGGGCTAAATTACTTAAATGTTAAGCTTTCATCCAGCTGTTTGATGCTATACTAGACCAAAAAAATCTTCATGTGTCAGACACTAAAGCAATCAGGAATATCTAAATGCCACTATAGATAAAATAACATTTCTAATATGGTTCATTGGAGAGAAAGTATTAACCAATGATTAGAGACTACACAAGAAATTTGCTTCTTAGTTATAAGCTTTTTTCATTTAATCCACAGTAACAAGTAAAATGTGGAAATATTATAATGAATATCCCTGGAGGAAATTTACCCAGACTAGCTGACAAATAAGCAAGTGTATTTTATTGCCAAACTAATTTTTTGTTCTTGTTTTTATACACAGACATATCAATGAGGTAGAATTTTAGTTATTTATTAGAGAACAAAGGAGTAGATTTTTGGAAAGGCATTAGAGTAATGGGACACAATTTTGAATTTCAATCCTTTGGCAATGTTTATTAGTGAGGAATAAAGTGCAAGTAGGTGTAACTTGGAGCTATAACTCAGTTTCAAGAAATACCCAGTAATATAGCTAGGGTTGGCTCACAAATTATACCCTGTGGGAGAATGGGAAGAATGAGGCTCAGGGAGTCAAGGCTAGCAGAAGGCATTTGGCTGACACTGCAGGTTGATACGGATGAAGTATTAAATCTGGGCAGGAGAGCAAGTGCAGAGAAGGGAGGACTGTACAGGTCAGGTGATAACAGACAGGAATCAAAAGGTATATTCCAGGGAGCCAGAGGACATTAAATGTGCCACCAAGTCATTCTAGAGGACAGAACCAAATACTACTCAAGGGCAAAGACCCAATATTTCCTGTTTGATTTTTTTTAACTGGCTTTTATTTATTTAGGTTGAATTAAAATATCTCCCATCAAAACAGTTCCATCAAAATGTTGGTAACAAATTATGATATATCCACATGAGTGTCTTCTCATAATAAAGAATAAGCATTTTAAACCCCATTTACCTAGGAGGAAAGTGGGGCTCAGGCAAGTCCAGTCACACATCCAAGAAGAGCCTTCAGTTATGAAACAGCCCAAATATGGACACAAAATCAAGTTTGGTCAACTCCAAAGAGCACTTTTTTTTTTTTCACATGTCATTCTGCCTCTTAAAATATCAGTTGTCTTTTTCTACACAGAGTTGAGAATTGCTACACTGAACCATTTTATGGATTGATGTAGATATCTAGATTAAAGATATACATCACAAATTGACTTGAGAAACAAATTTGATTACTGGAAAGATTGAAAATGTACAGACCATTTTATGTAGGAAAAATGGCAAGTAGAGAATATGATAAGATGGTAGATTCTATGATCAGAAAGACAGAGGTTCAAGTTTCAGTTTCCACTCACATTTTAAATAGATGAACATTTATTTCCAAAATGAAGGTAACTAATACTACTTTTTCTCTAGCTGGGCATCCATTTAAAAATATATATATATTTTTTAATGTGGACCTTCATAAACCTGACTCAGTATGTGCCTCATAGACTCAATAAATACAGAATGAATGCCCATATGTGGAGATTAATTTTATATCTCTGTCTATTGCTGTAGACATATTCATGCATCTGTTGACCAATATTTTTCTCAAAGGCAAGGTCAGGATCATGTGTGGTGTATTAGAGTCCATATATAGCATCTCATTCAAAAAACCTGTTTTGGCTTAGGTCAAGAGTTAAACATCTTGCCAGACAAGGAATGGTTTTGAACATTCTAGATTCTCCTTCCTGGTTTATGAGGCTTTGGGAGGAGTTCAGGCAGGGATTTTTGTTGCTTGGAGCCAGTGCCTTTAGTTAGGCCAATAGCACAGAAAGATTTGAAATTACAACTCTCTGGTTCAGATCCATGACAGCATAACTCAGATGACTTCTGGAACCTCTCAGCCCTTCAAAACAATATTAGAATATTTTAACATGCAGTATTCAATGATATCTTCCCACATTTTGTTTTCCTGTTTGATGGTTTTTAGTAGCAATGGAAGTATGCTTGGGAGGGTGGAGTGAGGAAAGAATTGTTTTTATGGTGAACTTTGGATGATCAAAATCTGGCTTATGCCAATTTAAATTTATTGATTTTTTTTTCTTCTCATGATGCCTGAGTTTTATGCTAGTAAACCCAGATGTAAAATATAGCCTTTTCTATAACAATTGGCAAAATATCCTCACTTACAAACATCTGTGTTTTGCTGCTTATACTAGTGATACAGTAAGAGGGGAGGGTGGAAGAGGTGGTGTTCATGCAGAAGACAACCAAAGTCCTTATAAGTGGTTCTAACATAGATTCTGTTCCTTAAAGTCCCATGGTCATGGCCTGCCATTTTATCTACAGCTTCAGAACATGTGCCTGGTCTGTTCTCTCCCCTTTTGTGTTCTCCACCCTCCTTCTTTTCTCCTTTTCTTTTCATTTTCTCATGGAGTACTATCTATCCATTCTTTGTGTTCTCTTGGTTGTTATCTTGAGGGTTTTAACTTCTACTACAAGGTGATTATCAATTATATTCTTAAAGAAAGATCTTCTTAAACAGATTTTTGGCAAAGCTACTTTTATTATTTTCTCTCTGCCTTGGTATAAATCATCCTATGCTGATATTCACCCAGATAGTTTTCAAATATTTAATATGTCCAACCAGTAACTTCCAGATTTTCCTTTTTTAAAGTTAAGTGGTTTAATATATATTGCCACAGTCTGAATACTTAATAACACTTAGACCAACTGGTTTCCCTAAAGAACAAAGAAACAGTGATTTGTTTAATTCCATTATAATTCTATTCTTCCCATTCTAATGCTTAAATATTCTCATCAAAGAAGTTATCTATGAGGAAGAATTCTGCTTCGTTTTCATTCTCATTTGAAGTAAAAAGTGTAAGAGTCCCAGCTATGTTCAGTAATTGACTGTCATACACTAGAATGCTGCTTTGAAAGAGACCCACTTCTTCCTCTTACTGTTCTCTGTTTGCACCACAAAATATTGTAAATGGAGAGATTGAACGGAGTGTTCGATTTTATTGCTTCTCTCTCATTTCTGATACTTTAATCTTTCTTGGAGTGAGAGCCAAACCCAAGGATTTGGAGAATTAAAACCCACAACATATTTTGAACAGAGATCAATTGAGTCTATTAGTTGACCAGGAGACTGAAGCCAGACTTTAAAGAATGTAATACTAGCAAATACTTGTAAAACTTGATTGTCTTCATATAGCTGAAAATAAGAATCTGTCATCTGAGAGAAGGAAGTGCTTGGTCTGGGGAGGGAAAAGGAGAGAAAGATAGTCTCATGGATTTGTTTCTTGGATGATTGGTGGTTATTGATTACATTCCTATCATCAAAAATGGAATTCGACCTCTAAGAGATTGCCTTCACTTGACTTCTGAATACCTGGAAGCAGGGATGTGTCTCTAGAGAGATGGGCTTCACTTTGCAGGTGCAAGAAAGAATTAGTTTACATCATAATGATTCTCCTTGAACTAACATTTCAAATACTTGCCCTTATTTATAGGTTATTTCACTTTGTATGACAGAAAGAAGGTTTTGTTTTGGTGACTCTCACTGAATGAGAACACTTGGTGAGAAGTTTCTCTTCCTCTCTCTCTTGCCCTCCCTTGCCCTCTTCTCTCTTAATACAATTTGCCTTTCTTCAGAATTATACCTGGATCTTCTTTTAAAATGGCTCAACATAAGACTTACTTAATTTTGTTTTTCTCCTCTATTGACTACCATGGGTGAGCTAAATCCTTTTTCTGATAAGCGACTGCCAGCTTCCCAGCCAATGGGGATTTGACCCTGGGATGAGCCTGCCATCATCTGCTTCCTTTGCTATTCTTTCCTGGACTGGTATGTCATCTGTCTGGTGGGAGATCAGCATTAGCACACCTGGTAGGTCATGTGGGAGACATGTCAGGAGGCTCTAGTGACAATGCAGCACACAGAATTCCACACGGAACAGGAAACTGAGCTGATGGGCAAGGAGATCGGCATCTGGTGATTGTCAATGTTGTCAAAGTTGTCAAAATTGACAGACTAGACTACATTCTACTTCTTACCTTAGGGATGAATATGTCATGACCTGGAATGCCAGGAAGAAAATTGGGTGGAGAATATTTCTGAGCAATTGGCTGGTTAAGGGGCAGTTGTCTCCAACTGTTTTTTGATCCCTTTCTTTCTCCTTAGAGATCTCTTAGTTCATCCTCAAGATTCTGCCCTATAACTCAGTCTTGACTGAGTCAAGAAGTAACTTGATTGCCCCATTCCAGTTGCTCCAAGGGAGAGTCAGATGAGTTGGGTCTGGAAATGAGTGCTTCACATGTCACAAATGCTGCAATCAACCATTCAAATCATGACTTGGTGATGTAGGTGTGCACATTCTCCCTTTGACCCTGACTTTCTATTCATCCCTGTGTCCTCAGTGCCACTGTAGCTCCTGATACCCAGGTTCTTAATAAGTATCTGTTGCATGAATGAAAGACAGCACATGTAAAGCTAGTACTTACTAGGATCCAGATTCGACGCTGTGCTCTGAGGATTCAGTAAAAAAGAAGTCACAAATTTGCTTCAAAAGATTCTTTGTATAATAAGGGCTATTTGGTTGTCTGACATGGGGATGGCATGGGTGGTGGCTATGGGAATCACTGGGTATTTAGAAGTCAAGGACCTTCTTCCTGAAATCAGAAAACCTTAAAAATGGAGCCCAGTGGCATATACAGAAAAATAACATAAAAGTTATTAGAAAACCTGTTAGCACCAATTTAGGAGAAGAGGGATCTTACATTCTAATTTTCTTTAAAGATAAAGGGGTGAACTCTGAATTGTGGAGCTAACATTAACCTGCTGTGTTGCACACCTCCCAAGAGCAGTAGCCCTGGGATTTATGCTAAGCTACAAGGCCAGTGCTTACTGCCTTTACCAACTTCTCCTGTCTCACCTAGTCCTAGTTTGGCATGGCCTCCCCACACTCAAGAACTTATCCCACAAATCCAAATGGCAATCTGGCAAAGCTGATGTGGAATTCTGCTTATTGTATTTACATCCATTGATGTTCATGTATGAAGATATTACTGATGTCTAGATATTTTGAATACCTCCAAAACCCCTTAGGGACATAGCTTATACCTGTGTAAAATAATGAGAAGGTGTGCCTACAGAGAGAAAAGAATTTAATAATGAAAAAAATAGTTTTTTAAAAAATCTTTTATTTATTTGCCAGAGAGAGAGTACACACAAGCAGGCAGAGAGGCAGGCAGAGGCAGTAAGAGAAGCAGGCTCCTGGGATCATGACCTGAGCTGAAGGCAGTGGCTTAACTAACTGAGCCACCCAGGCATCCCAAAAAAAATAGTTTTAAGGACAAAAATTGCTGAATTAAAGTCTTACATGAATTTAGGCAAAATATGGAACCTAGATGATCTTCAGATTCCCTGTCTAAACAATAAGAAAAGAACATATACACAATTATTGATAAAATTAAATAAGATAATGTGTAAATTTTTGGCATACTTTATAACAGTTCAATAAATATTTATCCCCCTAAATTTCCATTTTCTTTCCCTATGTAACGGTGCATTAGTTTACGTCAGGACACCTTTCTAGATACACTGGATGTGAAAAGGAAAACCTGGGATATTGGTAAATACATTTTGCAGTTTCTTTTTTTCCATTTTCCTGAGCTCCATCTAATATTTCTAGACCACATCACTCAAAGCATTTTTGAGGAAAGATCGTGAGAAAAACTACACAAGCTAAGCTGACTATGATTGATAAAAATTAAGGTATTGAAGGTGTTAATAGCTATTTATTCTCAGACATTAGTGTACAGATAAATAATCTGGGAAGCTTGTTCAAATCTTGTAGATTCCAACCCTATTCTACTCCCCCTCCCCAAATTCAGCATTAGTTGGTTCCAGTATCAGACTTTGAGAAAACCCAGTTCTAAAGTATATTCTCAAGATCAATAAGTGGAAAAAATGACAGGTACTTTAAACATGTTACTTGAGTGGTGGAAGAAGCTCATGGTTTGGGAACATATTGTGGAAAAGATTTCTTGTAGGTGAAGGGTGTTCTGGAGCCCTTCACACCACCACACAGACTACTGTTGAGTAACGTGCAACCTGAGAACAGCATTTGTTAATGTGTGCCTAGGAGTACATTTCAGATTTGCCTTACTATACTTGTTAATATTATTCTGAAGAAGCATTCTTAATGCTTTCCGAATCAATTAGATTTTTGAAGGAAGGTGACAGGATAGGTTTGAGTAATATACTATATCATATAATGTATAAACATTGTAAGAATGTCAATGCCAATCTTCTTAGAAATACAGTTATTGCCCCTATAATGCTGATGAATAAAAGGAAAATAGATTTTTCTTATATCTGAGAGTTCTAGGTGTTTTCATGTTCTTCACATCCATCACCTGCAATTTCTTCCTCAAGATAATGCATCTGTTTATAACTTGCAGATCACTTTTGATGCATTTTTAATCTTCAGTGGGCCACAGCAAACTCAAAGGTGATTAGAAATTCCAAAAAGAACATTTTTTTTTAAATCACTAAAATGATTTTTACTTTTTATGCTTTGTTTTCTTTGGAAAATGAAATTCCTGATTCCTCCTAGCCATGTCCTTCTAGTGTGTTCTTGCTCTGTGTCATTAGCTAACAGTCAGCTGGGCAAATGTTGGCTCACATTCAAGATGATGATTGCTTTTCATGTGCACTGTCTTTGCTGTTGGCTCTCTGACTAATGGCTTTTGTTTTTAATAGATGGAATTTAGTATGATTAACTCTCAGGTGATTAATAGATGGTATTTCTGAGAGCTAAATAATGAAGAGGCAATTAAACAAATCTGATATGCTTTCTTTACCACAAATCAAATAACACTTTTTCTTCCTGTTCCTCGGACTGTGGTTTGGAGGTCAGAAGACTGTTATAACTCAGGGAAGGGAACCCTAGACAGTAGTTCTGGGAGGAATAAGGACAGAAAATGCAGTAGACCACTCTCTTCAGCATCAGACTTCCTGGGCTTGAACTCTTATAGTACTGCATGTGAAAAAAAATAGGTAACATATTTAATTTGTGAGCCTAATTTCTTCATCTCTAAAACAGAAATGGTAATACAGTTGTAGGTTTAAATGAAAATTAATAAAGATTAAATGATATAATGTATTTCAAACAATTTGCAAAATGCCAAGTACACAATGTCCAGTTAATATATGTTAGTTTCAGAGCCATTCGCTCCTTCCAATCTTAATACTTAACATTTTCCCAGGAGTTAAGAATGTTAGTAGAAGGCTTGTGGATTGGAAGAAGAGTTATTTCCTCTGTGATCTCCTGTAATCCAGAAAAGAAAGAGAGTGGTCTCCCCTGTCCCCTCAAATATCAAAATAGTCACCATTTGCAGACAGGTCACCCTGAAAAATTATTATTTTAAAATAGCATAAGCCATTGATCTCCATATTTCCAGCTGCCAATATAGTTTCCACACTCCTCGTGACTTAACTTTTCATGTATAGAATATTATAGTATCACTAGAAAGAATAAAACAGTTATACAACATAACAAGTTAAAAAAAAGACATTATAGGGAACTGAGAAATTTCATGCTTTAAGTTTTTGAAGATGGTGAGATTTTAAAAGATGGCAGAAACAGGAGGGCAATATGTATTAGAACAAGTTAAGCCTTGATCTGCTTATTAATCACCTTGCCCTGGATATGCCTCAGTAACAAACAATTCCAGAAAATCCATAGTTGGCAGCAATAAGGGTAAATTCTTGCTCATAGCATAACTGAAGTTTAAAGTAGTTTCCAATCTTAGTTTTTTACCAGATGGAGAAAAGAAATAAATGGGCTTATCAAAACTACTGTCAATTAGCTAATTCTTACCTGCATCTCTCTTTTTCTTGTGATATGAATTGCGTATCATAAAATGAATAGTTTAGTGTTCTGAGTAATGTATTTTTACAATAGCATACACCTGTGTCATTAGCACTTATAATAATATCTGAAATATTTTCCACCATCCCCAGAAATGTTCTTTTTTTCAGGCAACCCCTTCTGCTATTGGCTAGTTTCACCTAGTCTAAAAGTTTGTTTAAATAAGATTATAAAATATGGACTTTTAAAAAAAGATTTATTTATTTATTTTGGAGAGAGAGAGAGCATGGTAGGGAGGGGCAGGGGGAGAGGGAGAGAGAGTACCAGGCAGACTCTGTGCTGACCTTACAACCCCGAGATCACAACCTGAGCTGAAGCCAAAAGTTGTTTGCTTAACTGACTGTGCCACCCAGGAGCCCCTAAAATATGAACTCTTTTGTGTGTGACCATTTTCAGTCAACATAATGTCTGTATCTTGCACATTAATGTTTTCATATGTGTCATTAGTTGACATCTTTTTATTGCTAAGAGTTTTCCATCAAATGGATATATTATAAGCAAAATGTGTTAACTCATTCTCTTGTTATGAACATTCTGGTCATTTCCAGGTGGGGCCATTAAGAATAAAGCTCTGTTAATCTTGTGGAAGTCTTTGTGGACATGTTTTTTCTCTCTTGGAATATATGTAGGAGTAGAAGTGCTGAGTCTTAGGGTAGGTATGTTTGACTCTGTGAACAATTGTCAAAACATTTTCCAAAGTGGTTGTACCATTTCACATTTTAACCAGCAATGTAATAGAGGTCTGTTTGCTCCACATTCTTACTAACATTTGCCTTGGTGAGTCGTCTTTTTTATTGAGAAGGAGAACATTATGGTGACTAGGAAATCATGTCTTCCAGGGACAGATCTACTTGGCTATCATGTACATCTTTGCCATATATTGTTGGCTATCGTTTTGCTACAATTTTGTTTAGAATTTTGGCATGTATATTCATGAGGGATATTGGTCTATAGTTTTCTTTTCTAGCAATGTCTATTTCTGGTTTGGTATCAAGGTAATGCTGGTTCATTGGCATTATAAGATGGCAGATATTGTCTAACTCTCCAATTTTCTGAGGAGTTTATACAGATTTGACACTATTTCTTCCACAGTTGTTTGACTGAATTTTATCAGTGAAGCCATTTGGGCCTATAGCATTCTTTATATAAGTACAATTTCTTTAATAAATTTATGATTATTCAAATGATCTGTTTCTTCTTGAGTGTGGTTTGGCAATTTGTGTCTTCTAAGAAATATGTAGGAGCTCCTGGGTGGCTCAGGGCCTCTGCCTTTGGCTCAGGTCATGATCTCAGAGTCCTGGGGTCAAGCCCCTATCGGGCTTTCTGTTCAGTGGGGAGCCTGCTTCCCCCTCTATCTCTGCCTGCCTCTCTGCCTACTTGTAATCTCTGTCAGTCAAATTAATAAATAAAATCTTTAAAAAATAAAAAAAAATAAAAAAAGTAAAGTGTATATTTCATCTAACTTTTGGAATATATCAGCATAAAGGTGATCATTCTTATTTTTTAATTATTCTTTTAATATTGTTAAAACCTGTAGTAATACCACTTTTCTTTCTCTTGCTTTGTTAATCTGTACCTTCTTGCTATTTCCTCATCAGCCTGGCAAACATTTTATCAATTTCACTGATTTAAATAATTACCTTTTTTTTTAAACTTTCTCCCATTTTTTTGTTTTATATTTCATTCCTGTATGTTCTGATAGTTATTATTTTCTTTCTTCTCCTTACTTTGGGTTTAATCAGCTCTTTTTAAAGTGCTTTCTATGATAAATTCTTAGGATACATTTTTGAGCCATTCTTTCTTTCTAATATAGAGATTTAATGCTCTATGTTTCTCCCTCAATATTGTGTTATCAGCATCTTAGAACTTCTAATGAGAACTTCATGATACCATTTTATCTTTCATTGTTTTACTAGCTGTAATTCTTTTTGTTTGTGATTTTAGTGATTTTTTGGGTTTATAATTTTTTTAACTTGTCCAGTCTACTTTCAAGTGATAGTATACTACTTCTGGCATAATACAATAATCTGATAATAGTATGCTTCCATCTGTCCCCCCTTAACATTTGTGCAGTGGATGTCATGTATTTCTTGTCAATGTGTCTCATAAACACACAGTACATTATTTTTTTGACAGTCAGGGTTTTTTGTTTGTTTGTTTGTTTGTTTATATTTAAAGGTTTTATTTATTTATTTGTCAGAGAGTGAAAAAAACAGCATGCACAAGCAGGAGGAGCAGCAGGCAGAGGGAGAAGAAAGCTCCCCACTGAGCAAGGAGCCCGATGCTAGACTCAATTCCAGGACGCTGGGATCATGACCAGACCCGAAGGCAGACATTTAACCCTCTGAACCATCCAGTCATCCTGTTTGTTTTTTAAAATATTACTTATTTACCCATGTAGTTACCAGCTTTGGGGAAACCACTGATGTTCCATTAATTATGAGATTTTCCAATCAGATTGATCAGATTGGTGGAAATAGGTTATTTGTTTCTGGCTTGGTATGGGTACCTAACACTGTTAAATTATATCCTTTTTCCTGCCTTGTGAGTGTCCTCACATGCATGTGCTGGTGAGTACTCTGTTGAATTCTTGAGGGAAACATTCTGCAGATCTAGAGACCCCCATCTCTGTATAGAGCTTTCTCTTCTTTTTCTGGCAAACTCTGGGCACCTTGGTCTTACCTCACTCAGCATTTTCCCCTTAACTCAAGGAGTCAACACACTTCCACCTGGCTTCTCCTCCCTGCAGCATGACCTGGACCCTGTTTCAAGACAAGAAACTGAGAAAATCTTAGGACTTATTTCTTTCATTTTATGTCTATCAGAGATCCTAATCCATTTTTGCTGGATGTCCAGCGTCTTGAATGTTGGTCTTTTAATGAATTTTTGTCCAACTTTTGTGAGTTTTTTCCATTGAAAGGGAAACCAATCCTTGTTAATATTATCTTGGTCTTCAGTTCATTTGCATTTTTTAAGATTTTAATTATTTATTTGAGAGAGAGAGAGCACAAGGAGAGGGAGTGGCGGGCAGAAAGAGAAGCAGGCTCCCTGCCAAGCAAGGAGCCCAATGACAGGAGTCCATTTAGGACTCTAGGATCATGACCTGACCGAAGGCTGACAGTTAACTGACTGAGCCACCCAGGCATCCCTGCATTTTTT
The DNA here is from genome assembly GCF_902655055.1 of Lutra lutra. Lineage (NCBI taxonomy): Eukaryota > Metazoa > Chordata > Mammalia > Carnivora > Mustelidae > Lutra > Lutra lutra. The sequence goes on from NC_062280.1 coordinate 107,738,890, forward strand.
TTTAAAGTCCACTTATTATTATTACCATTTTTTTTAGTAATTTCTAAAGCCAACATGGGTTTCAAACCCATAGCCCTGAGATTAAGAGTTGCACACATTTTGGACAGAGCCAGCAAGGTGTCTTGGTACATTTATGTACTTGGTACATTTTTTATAATTTCAATAAGATTAGGTTTAAGTCTAATATCTTGTCACTTGTTTTATATTTATTTATGAAAATTTTTCATGTTAGTCTGTTCTCTCTTGGATTATTTTGCATTGATTTTTTTTTTTAGTATTCAATTTTTAATTTAAATTAATTTTTTATATTTAGCTTTTTGTTTTTTTTTCCTAGTTGCTCTAGAGATTAAAGTACACATCTTTAAATTATCACAGTCTGCTTTCATATAATACTGCTTCAGAATCACACTACTTCATATATAGTGTGAAAATCTTACAACTGACTAATTCCATTTATCCAACTGCCAGCTCTTTACCCTACAGTTATTTATATTTTATGTCTACAAATATTACACATTCCATATTACATTCTTATTATCTTTGCTTATATGGTCATCAGTCTTTAAAATCTCTCTCTTTTTCTTTCACTAAAATCATCAAAAATTTTTTTTATGTTTACACAGATATTTTCTTTATTGGTGTTTTACATTCTGCCTTGCAGGTATATGCACCATTTCCCATGTTCTTTTAACATTTACTGTAATTTAGGTTTCCTGGAGGTAAAAATCTCTACCTCTGTTTTTATGAGCATATTTAGAACCATGTAATTTTTGGCGATGTCATTGTTAAGGTAATACTTGCTTCATAGAATGAATAAAAAAGCATTTTCTCAACCATTTTTTGATGAATTAGAGAATTTATCAAAAATTTTTTCTGGGGCCCTCTGGATGACTCAGTGGGTTAAGTGTTCGACTCTTGACTTCTGCTCAGGTCGACCTCAGGGTTGTGAGACTGAGCCCCACAACAGGCTCATGCACTGGACATGGAGCTTGCTTAAATTTCTGTCTCCCTATCCCTCAGCCCCTTCCCACCACTTGCTAAATAAATAAACATATATATATTTAATAAATAATAATTTTTGTTATTCTTTAAATGTTTGTTAGGATTTGATAGTGAAACCATTTGCTCATAAGCCTTTTTATTTGGAAGATGTTTTTATTAATGATTCACTCTCTTTACTTATTATAGGTCTGCTGAGATTTTTAGTTAGCATAGTTAATTTGTGTGCTTATAGGAATTTGTCCATTTCATCTAAGACATAACATTTTTTGGTATACAACTGTTCATAGTATTATTTTATTTTTTTAATTTAATTTTTTTTCAGTGTTCCAAAATTCATTTTTTATGCACCACACCTGCTGCTCGATGTAATATGTGTCCTCCATAATACTCACCACCAGGCTCACCCATTTTCCCACTCCCTCCCCTCCAAAACCCTGTTTGTTTCTCAGAGTCAACAGTCTTTCATGGTTTGTCTCTCCTTCCGACTTCCCCCAACTCACTTCTCCTCTCCATCTCCAAATGTCTTCCATGTTATTCCTTATGTTCCACAAGTAAGTGAAACCATACGATAATTGACTTTATCTGTTTGACTCATTCAGCGTAGTCTCTTCCAGTCCCATCCATGTTGATACAAAAGTTGGGTATTCATCCTTTCTGATGGAGGCATAATACTCCATTGTAAATATGGATCATATCTTCTTTATCCATTTGCCTGTTGAGGGGCATCTTGGTTCTTCCCACAGTTTGGTGACTGTGGCCATTGCTGCTATGAACATTGGGGTACAGATGGCCCTTCTTTTCACTACATCTGTATCTTTGGTGTAAACACCCAGTAGTGCAATTGCAGAGTCATAAGGAAGCTCTATTTTTAATTTCTTAAGGAATCTCCACACTGTTTTCCAAAGTGGCTGCACCAACTTGCATTCCCACCAATAGTGTAAGAGGGTTCCCCTTTCTTCACATCCTCTCCAATACTTGTTGTTTCCTGTCCTGTTGATTTTGGCTATTCTGACTACTGTAAGGTGGTATCTCAATGTGGTTTGGATTTGAATCTCCCTGATGGCTAATGATGATGATCAGTTTTCCATGTGTCTGTTAGCCATTTGTATGTCTTCATTGGAGAAATGTCTGTTCATGTCTTCTGCCCATTTTTTGACAAGATTATCTCTTTTGTGTGTGTTGAGTTTGAGGAGTTCTTTATAGATGTTGGATATCAGCCTTTTGTCTGTAGAGTCATTTGTAAATATCTTCTCCCATTCCATGGGCTGCCTCTTGTTTTGTTGACTGCTCCCTTTGCCATTAGATGCTTTTGATGTTGATGAAGTACCAAAACTTCATTTTCGCTTTTGTTTCCTTTACATTTGGAGGCATATCTTGAAAGAAGTTGCTGTGGCCAATGTTGAAGAGGTTACTGCCTTTGTTTTCTTCTAGGATTTTAATAGATTCCTGCCTCACTTTGAGGTCTTTTATTCATTTCAAGTTTATCTTTGTGTATGGTGTAAGAGAATGGTCGAGTTTCATTCTTCTACATATAGCTATTCAATTTTCCCAGCACCGTTTATTGAAGAGATTGTCTTTTTTCCACTGGATATTTTTTCCTGCTTTGTCAAAGATTATTTGACCATAGAGTTGCAGGTCCATATCTGGGTTCTCTACACTGTTCCACTGGTCTAAGTGTCTGTTTTTGTGCCAGTACCATGCTGTCTTGGTGATCACAGCTTTGTAGTAAAGCTTGAAACCAGGCAATGTATTAATGTAATCATATCAATATGACTTTTTTTCTTGATTAACAGTTATCTTATGTAGTTGGCTGCTCCCATATTGGGGGCATAAATATTTACAATTGTTATATCTTCTTGGTGGATAAACCTTTTAAGAATGATGTAGTGTTCTTCTTTATTTCTGACTACAGTCTTCAGTTTAAAATATAATTTATCTGATATGAGAATCACTACTCCAGCTTTCCTTTCCTTTTCTTTCTATTACCATGAAAGAGGCTTCTCCATCCCTTCATTTTCAGTCTGAATGTATCCTTAGGTTCCAAATCTGTCTCTTGTAGGCAACATATGGATTGGTCCTGTTGTTTTATCCAATCTGCAACCCTGTGTCATTTTATGGGAGCATTTAGGCTGTTCAGGTTGAGAGTGATTATTGAGAGATACTTTTTATTGACATCATGTTGCCTGTGAATTCCTTGTTTCTATAGATTGTCTCTGTAAGTTTCTGTTCTATGACACTCCTGGGTTCTTTCTTCTTTTATAGAATCCCCCTTAATATTTCTTGTAGTCCTAGCTTGGTGCTCACATAGTCTTTTAAACCTTGCTGGTCTTGGAGGCTCTTTTCTCTCCATCCATTTTGGATGTCAGCCTTGCTAGATAAAGTATTCTTGGCTGCATGTTCTTCTCATTTAGTACCCTGAATATGTCTTGCCAGCCCTTTCTGGCTTGCCAGGTTTCTGTGGACAGGTCTGATGGTCCTGTTTGACTATCTGATGGTCCTGTGGACTATTCTGGTGGTCCTTCCTCTGTATGTAAGGAGTCTCTTCCCCCTAGCTGGTTTCAAAAGCTCTTGTCTAAAATTATGATTCATCAGTCTTACAATTAAGTGCCTCAAGGTCTTTCTAGATTCATTGATCTTTGGGGGTGTTCTTTCTAACTCTAGGACACAAGCATTTGTTCCATATCTCAGATTGGGAAAATTTTCATGATGAATTTGTTCAATTATATCTTCTAGTCTTCTTTCTTTCTCCTCCACCTCAGGGATTCCAATAATTCTGACTTTGGAATGTTTCATGGTATCAGTTATTTCCCTAATTCTGTTTTCATGGCTTCTAAGCTTTTTGTTCCAGGCCTCCTCCTGATCCTTTTTTTCTGTCAGTTTGTCCTCTAGATCTCTAATTCTATCTTCTGCCTCAGTTACCCTAGCTGTTAGATTATATTGGATCTCATTGATAGCATCTTTAACTTCTTCTTGTGCAGCTTTCACTTCTGCCCTAATTGATTCCATGTTGTCATTAATGGTTTTCTCCAACCTAACCATTGCCTGGATAATTGTTACCCTGAATTCCCTTTCTGACATACTGTTTATGTCCATATCCAATAGCTCTGATGGAGAGGGCACAGTCTCTGAATTTTTCCTCTATTGCGTGTTGCTCCTTCTACTCATTTTGGTGAGAGGTGGTTGAGGGGATGTATAGCTGAATATATCAATGTGATCCAGGCAAGGTTCACCCTGGAATGCTTCTGAGCAATCAGAAGTCACCACCAAAAATAAAGAAAAAAAAAAAAAAAGAAAGAAAGAGGGAGAAAGAAAAAGAAGGAAAGGCCCAGCTAGAAAAGGCCCCAAAGGTAAGATTTATAAAGTATACAAACAAAAATGGACAAACACAAAGACCAAGTAAAATAAAGGACAAGGAAAAAAAAAAAAAAGAACCCAGCCAAAATGAACCCCAAGGATAAGATTTATATAATATTAGAACAAAAACAAATGCACAGAAATACTGACAGAAGAAAAAGGTGGGAGGGTATGATGAAGTTCTAGAATCTAGGTGAGGTTCGGTGGGGCGAGGTCCGGAGCCGACAGCTAAGAAAGAATTCTTAAGATATTTCTGGTGTAAAAAGGTGATTTATTAAAGCAGGGGGACAAGACCCATCTGCAGGAAGAGATGCTGCCCTGGGGTTGTGAGGGGTGGCAGGTTAAGTACCATGGGTTTGGGGAAGATAAAGAAAAGGGAGGTTTCAATAGAACTTTCATATGCTAAAGAGGACCTACAAGGTGCCAGATACCACAGGCCTTGCCTGCATCCAGGTTGTTTTTCCCTTTTAGCAAGCCATTAAAATTAAGATAGTTGGGAGATTCTTAAAGAATGTCACCTGTGTCCCACCCAGGAGTGGGGGTGGGGGAGAAGTTGCAAGGTGTCACCCTTTTGCTTTGTCCTCAGCCAGCCTTCTGTTCCCTCATCATTCCCCCCTGAACAATTTTGACCCTTAAATCTTTAAGGTTGTTGAAGGTGGAAGGTCTCAGCTTCTGTAACATCTTCCTGCTGAACAGGGATGTAGAGTTGTTCCTACCTACTCAAGTCAACACTGGTCAGTTGGGGAATGTGTAGGGGAGTTACAAAAGACAGAGGTAGCTGAGTCCAGGGGAGACCGCTGAGGTGATCTGCCCAAGTGGAAAGGATCATCTGTGGAAGTTATGGCAGTGAAGGAGTAGGTGCCAGGTGAGGAGACATGGGAGAAAACAGCAAAACATGATTAGTGTAACAAAAAGAAAATGAAGCTCAAATAAAGTTTTTTTTTGCTACTTGACAAAAAACCTTTCACAGTCCAGGAGTTTAATCAATCATTAAAGGAAAGAGGGACTGTTTAAAGTGCCAACTTGAGTATGTTAGAACCCAAGAAATATTTTGTGGTAATCTGGAACATAAACATAGTATTTTGTTTTTGTGATAGTGCAACTTTTACCTTGTGTAGCAGTTAAAACATTCAATGTAAATGCCATTCTATTTTGTAATGCTTCTTTACACATTTGTATTAACAATGCATTTTAATAGAGAAGTGTTACTTTGAGGGTCATTTAGGACTGACCATGAACTTAGTAAGAATTTCCATGTGCCAAACATCCTCTAGTTCCAAAGGGAGAACAAAAGTGGATGTTATTTGGTCATACCAATGAGACAGAACGAGTTCACCACTGTTTTGGAAGTTTTAGAAGGTTAGCCATCTTGGTAAGGGTTTTAATAATGCATTCATGATTCTAGGCAAAACCCAGAGTATAGTGGCCTATCCAGCCTGGGGGAAACCATGAGCACAAGTTAGAGTCATATAACCATTGGGTCCTGTTAGGAGACAGTCCTCCAATTTTGGGTTTCTGTCAAGGGCTATTCAGTTTTGGAGGGCCATTTTTAAAATGTGTAATAAAAGTCAGTCCATTGTTACTCTGTAGGGCCCAAGGGAGTCCAAATCTAGGGACAATTTTCTTTCACAAAGTTTTTGTCACCTCCATGGCCTTTTTGCCCAAATCAGTGGCCTGGTGTAAACCCTATATTACTTCCATTTGTTCCTAAGGTCATATCATTTGACATCCTTTGAAGTGATTTACAGCTATCTCCCTAGGTAGGTGTACAGCCTTAAGAAGAGTAGTAATTTTAGGCCTGTATTTGATTGTGGAGTTATGGCTTGATAATAAACCCCTTTCCTTCCAAATTGCTCCATGGACATGTAGGACTAGGGAAGCATATTTGGACTCAGTATTAATATCAAATTGTAAGGCTTTGTCAATTGCAAAGTGCTAGTGAGCACTACAGCATACCCAGCTTTTCTTATTCCTTTTATGAAAACTACTGTCATCAGTAAACCAACTGTCATTTGCATTTTTAATAGGGGAATCTTAAATATGGCCAACTAGAATAAGGAAGATCAATAACCTATCAGTTTTTGCTCTATAGAGAAAGAGGTATAATGGTCAGGTTCAGGCATATGGGTAACTACTTTTAAAGTCTGATAAGTTTTAAGTATTATTTCTGGCATACCTGTAAGTGTAGCCCAGTATTTAATAAGTTGGCCTCCATCATCCATTGGTGGCCTTTGGTTTCTAAGACATTTTAGACCTGATGTGAAGTCATTACAGTCAGGGACTGTCCCATAGTGAACTTTTCTATGCTTAGCTAAAGCATTTGTTTGCAACCATACCTCAATAGAGTTGGCTTCTAGAATAAATAGAACTAAGGTCCAGCCCTAACAGTATCCTAATTAAAAAGGATCACTGGCAAGTGGGAGAAAACTTGTCAAGAGATAAGGGGAGTCCCGCATGCATCATCCAATCCAATCATAAAGAAAGTGGGGTCATCCATTATCTCCACAAGTCCATAGTTAATCGTATGGAGTGGGTTATGCTTCTGGCTTTTAGGCAATTTCATTATCCCAGCCACACACAAAGTGATAGTTAAGTTATACAATTGTTGGGGAATCAATCCCATTTTTCAGTTGTTTAATCATGTGCCATGGGGTTGTGTTATTATCCCCACAGAATAATCAGCAGAAGACTGTCTATATGTGAGTTACTGTGGTAATTTCTGTTAAGTTTACCTCTAGTTGTCTAGCTTAGGTAAACAACAAACATTCAAAGACAATCAAACCTAGAACTTAACACCCACAAATTTGTGTTATCGAAACATAATTTTTCTCTCTAAAATAACCCTCATTTCCAGAAATGGTCAAATCAGGACTAACTTATTTGAAAAACAAGTCCAGTTTTAACAATCTTGGCCTAATTATTTACATAAGCTCAGCAAGAACAGTGAGTGATCATATAGATCTTTTAGAATCTGCTTTGCTGGAACTTCTTATAAGGAATCTCTAGGTTGAACTTTTTAGTAGCCTCTCCAGGCCAGAAGCCAAGCCAAGTACTTGCCATCAGACATGCCTGCAATACCTGTCGATTTGGGTGAATTCCTCTTCATGAGGTCCTCAAAGTATCCTGAGGTTCCTGCATGCGCCAGGAAGTGACATTCTTTACTCACCAGGTGAGGCTGCCAGGAACTCTGTAAGTAAGGTATCAGGCCAACAGTTCTAAGGGGCTTTATGGCTCCAGGTTTCATAAAGTCAACCTTAGTTCCTTAAAGCTGTCTGGTCATACCTGAGTCTACACATGTCTTTCTCAAATATGACATTCCAGTCAAAGCCTTAGTAAAATAACCAACGTTTCCAAAAGTGTCCTGTTACAAGGAGAACAGATTCTTTTTGAACTTATGCAAATGACTGATTGCCATGGAGGAAAGAATATTTACTGAGACCTTTTGAGTTTCAGAGGGTTCAGATAGAGAGAAAAGTTGAATGTTTTGATTTGTTTACAAATGAGTATTTTTACATTTCTGTAAGTCACAGATAACTTAAGTAAAATTTTCCTTAGTGTAGAAAAGCAAACATTAGAGAACCAGAAATGTTTAAAATGAGACACATTAAGAGACACAACACTATAATTTTTTAGTTCATTTAGTCCCATGTTACTAATTCTTGTTTAGTTTGAATGCAGCTTTAGTTAGTTCTGGAAATTCTTACTTATTTCAGTTCTGATCTTAAAGATATTAAATACCTGTGTCATCCTAAAAGTCCTTTTTATGAATCTCCTTTAAGATAAAACTTGTTTTACAAGAGAATTAAAACAATTATAAATGAATAAAAGAACCCTCAGAAATGGACATTGTTAATGATCTGATTCTAGAGTTCACTATGATACTGTAGACAAGGAAACAAGTTATCCTGTGACCCACTGACACATAACACTTCAATAATTACAATATCAAGTGATGATCTATCAAGACATTAAAACTTTGGGAAATGCATAGAATTTCTAGAATAGTCATAACATTTACCCAAATATAACCCAAAGTTTATCATTTGTTTAGCAGTATTTCCAGAGTAACTTAGCATACCAAGGAAAAGCGTAATGAGTTAAAGAGATTTCATTTACAATTTAAATCTTGTCAGCATTTGCTAAAATCTTACAAAGTTTTAAAGCACATGCCTAAATGTAATTAAGGATGTTAAAGACTTGATGTAGGCAAAATGTGGAAAATGTCTTCTTCTGGACAGGCAGAGAGGACAACAACTGTTTGTATTTTCTTCCTAACAGCAGATTAATTTAAGAAAACTGTCTTTTTGAATGGAAACGATTTTAATCTTATAACAATGTACCTTTAAAACCCATTCATTTCAATCTTAGTCTGTCCTGAGCACACCTAAAACTCCATTCTGAAGTTTTCCCTACACAAACCTTCTACAACTTTTCTTTGCATTCAGATTGTGTCCCAATCCATTTCTTTCCAAACAGCCATCTCCTTTAGAACAAATTACTTTTTCTCTTTAACAAAATGTATTCCCATTCCTTATCTTTCGTATGTATCTACTTTTCCACATACAGGGTTGTTTCCCTTATTTCCATTAGTCTTAGTTAGGATTTTGTACTCTTAGAAACACCTTTGTCTCTAGTCAGTTATTAACCAATTGTGAATGGTTATAACAGAATTCTTTAGATGGCAATTTATGAATCAGTTAAGCACAAAACATGTTTACCAACAGATATAAATATTCTTATTTTCTTTGCTGTAAGAAGTCAAGAGCACAAACCTACATCCAGTAATTAATGACTTAGCATTTTATCCTGTTTGAAAGACCTAGATGTCTAACAAATTTAATTCCATTTGTCATCCAAGCAAAACTTTATAATCTTTAGGGTTACCAAAGACTCTGAAAGCTATCTCAACAAATGTCCATGAAAACTTTGAGACAATGAACAATCAGCTTAGTCATCTTTTTGCTAACAATCCAACGGAGGTAACAGGAGGATATTTGAGCTTCAGTAAACCTTGATAGAATAAAACTTTCACATTTACTGCTGTAATTTCAAAGACATGTCTATCTTAATTAAACCAACAAACTTAACTTAGTTTAAATACTGATTTGTGTTCCACCTGGGCCCATCCCATTTTCAGTATTTACCTGAGACATGGGTGGGGAAATCTGGAGTGGGGGGTGTTAGGTCCAGGGGGTGCTCTTCTTGCTCCTTGATAGTGAAGAGAGAAGGAGCCTTGGTGCATGTCTAGAGGCTAGTCATGCAGGCTGCACACACATTGGTGCAGAAACACAAGAAAGGGGAGACAGAAGAAACACAGTGCTGCCAGGCAGAGAAAGGATTCCAGGTTTTAGAGCTCATCAACCCCAACAGAGGAGCAGATGCCATGGGGGAGGGGTTAAGCAGTCCAGGTCAAGCCAGAGAAGACAGGGAATTTCCCCAAAACAAAGGGAGTTTCAGCAGCTGCTTGGGAATATTCCTTAAAGTCTCCTTCTCAAGTTAGAGTAACCCCATTGGCTCCAGTTATAGCCATTAACATAGGAAATGAGTAAGGGAGCCCCCACATCTATTAGGAGAAACAGAGAAAAATAAGGTCAGAGTCCTCTTTGCTAGGGATGGCCCAGCAACCTGGTTTTACTAGAAGGCTTATTAACGTAATTATCATCCATTATGTCAGGAGGGAGTTTACTAGCTGACTCATTCCGGCAAACACATTCTGCAAAAGACCCTTAGGTCCAAATCCTGGTGTAGAATTAAAAGGTTATTATGGAATATGTTGTATTAAACTTCTAGTTGTAAGGGTAACTAGGTTAAGAAAACTAAAAAGAGTAAGAATAGTGAGAATGAATTAAAAATAAAAGTTTATCTATGAAATATACAGGTTTTAGGGCAACACCAGGAGATTAATATATTGTTTTCCCCTGATATTGGCATTTTACAGTTTTATGGGGACCCTGTGTTGGTTGTCCTCATTCTTTTGGCTGGATTTCTGGGGAGGGGCCTACCACATTGTTTTTCAGTCCGTTTTGCTTGGGTTGAGTCCTCCTGCCCCCTATCAAGCGGCTGGGTTTTGTGGAATCAGTTTTTCAGGCTTTTATTCTCTGGAGGTTTTTGTTCTTTGGTGTTTTTTGTGTGTGTGTGTGTGGCTTTTCAGAGGTTAGTGGAAAGCAAACTGTACCCATACCTCCGTCTCAGAGAGAAGCCTCAGTGTGCTCTCCTCTGAGTGGCCCAGAACATACAAGCTCACCCTCTGCAAACTCTGCTGAGCCGTGCAACCTCCCACAAGCAGTGCACATCCCCAGCCACCATCTCAGGGGCGCCTGAAGCACCTGCTTGTTTCTGCACCCCCACGCTAAATCCCTGAGGGATATTGGTCCAGGGAGCCCGCTGCTGGTGGCTGCCTTTGCTGGGACTGCTGTCTGGGGTTCAGACTTCAGGGTTTCTCAGGTTGCTGCCTGCCAAGAGGTCCTGACCAGAGATCTCGCTGAGTTCCTTCAAGTCTGGGCTGGGAGGTGTCCAAACTCTTGGCCAGTCCTAGAGACCACTGGCTAGCGCCCGCAGGGAGTATTTCCAGGTGTGGGTGAGGAGTGCAGTTTAGATCACTGGGTCTCACAGTGAGAACAGAGTGCAAAAGGCTATAGTTCTAGAGAGTGCCCACCAGACTCCCTCATGCAAGGGCGGGAGTGCACCCTGGCCCAGGGGTGGTGCAACCCATGCAACCGTAGGGGCTCTGGGACCAGGAACTGGTTCATTTCATCATCTCTTGTCTCTATTTCCACCACACTCTCTCTGGCACAGGTGATCACCATCAGGGGCTGTCCTGGATCCATGGGCTTAGGCCTGTGCCCATGACTGCCAGATTCCACCAGTTGCCCCTTAAGATCTTTTGCTCTTTTTGAGTGCTTTTAACTAGACTCCAAGTTAATGCTGGTCCCCAATCACAGGGCACTTTCATATTGGTGTACTACTTTCCAATGGGTCTCCTCTGGTGGCTCCCTAACCCTTCTGTTTATCCTCCGATATGAGTCCGATCATTCCCACTCCACTTTACCTCTCCACTGTGTCTTCTGCCCCTGTAGAGATCCAGAAGTATATAATCCTGCATCTCAGGCTGATTTCATGGGTGTTCAGAGTGTTCTGGTAGATGACTATCTCACTTTAGTGGACCGGTTGAAACAAGGTCTCCTACTTCTCCACCATCTTGTCTCTCCCCAGTATTATTTTATAATACCTTTTATTTTTATAAGCTTGGTAATATGTACTTCCTTTTATTGCTGATTTTAGTTATGTGTGTCTTCTTTCTTTCATTTGTAAGATTTTCCAATTTTCTGATCTTTAAAAAAACCAATTTTTTATTTCATTGATTCTAAAATAACAAAAAATGAGGAAAACCAAAGAGAGAGAGACTGAGAACCCATGTCTCCCAATCCTTGAAGCCTGGCCTAGCACTTAGCCAGGTTTGTACTGACAAGGCCTTAGCCCAAGGTGAAAGCTTAAACTTCTGAGGAATTTACTGAACATGTGTCTTGCCCTATGCGTACATGTGACTTTCTAAATTCCTCACCATATATGGCTACTTCTGAATGCCTTAATTTACTAAAGAAAGTCTTCCCAGCTTTTGCTCTGGACCTCATTTAGCCTATGTATTCTGACCATAATCTTTAGCCATAGGCATCTGAGGTTGAAGGTTGCTAGTTTGGCTTACAGGGTTGGTATTTTTTGTTTTTTGTTTTTTAACCAATACTTGCTGCTTTTCTAGTGTGAGTTCTGAGTTAGGTGAAACGGAGATAAGCCCCTTACATCATCTTTCAGGTAGTCCCAGAAAAGTTAGAACTTACAAATGCTATTTGCAAATAGTCTCTTCTCTTCTCTAGAACCACAGACCTCATTGTGAATTCAGGCTACCATTGTTTCAAGACCAAAGCCACTGCTGCACCAAGTGTGGGGCAGTAGTGGGCCTAAGGGCGAATCAAATTGTCACAAGACATGCCTACCTCTCTGAGGTGTCTTTTCTTGATTTGGTGTTTGGTTACTATAAACTTTTGGACTGTTTTCCAGAGTTCTTATAATTTCTGCTTGTTCTTCAATGTTGCTGTGGGGAGTTGAAAAGTTGGGCTGCCTAGTCCACTCTTTTGCTTTTGTCTGGGTCAGAATATTCTTGGTTTTATCCATTTACATGCTTCTTGCGTCTCACTCTCTCCCCCTCTCCCTCTGAAACTCTAATTGCACATATGTTAGACATTTGATGTTGTATCTCAGATCTCTGATGTTGTGTCTGTTTTACTCTTTCTTGTCTTTGTGTTGCAGTTTTGATAGTTTCTATAGATGTGTTTTCAAGTTCATTGATATTTTCCTCTTCTCTGTATAGTCTGCTGTGAATCCCAACACATGAATTCATTTACTATATTTTTCACTTCTGTTATTTCCATCTGTTCTGTTTTTATCACTTCCATCTCTCTGCTGAAATTTTCCATTTCTTTGCATCTTGCTGTCCACACTTTCCACTAGATAATGTAGCAATTTTATGATAATTATTTCATCATAGTGATTTTTGACAGGATACTTTCCCCTCAGAATTTATGGCTTATATGTGGCCTTTGTCTGTTATGGCTTAACTTGGTTTCCCTGATTTTGATCTCTGGTGTTCTAAGGACTTTGGTTGTAACTTGCTGGGGCTCTTGGCTTCAAGTAGTTCTCTTGAGCTGTGTGGTATTCCCAGACTTGGGGCCTGGGATCTCTACTTAGTCAGTGAGATTTCCTTCTTGCATCATTCTAGATGTGCACCACAAAAACTTCTTTGACCTGTGTCTCCCCCTGCTCCCAGTACACACAGCCCTTTTAGACTGGTATAGTTTCTTACAGGTAGTCAGACACTTAATTACTGCAATGTTACTGAATTGGATATAGCAGTTGATAACTGACTATAAGCCCTGGAATAGGAGTACCTGGTTTTAAAACACTTCTAAGAGCTGTTTGATTTGGGGAAAATGACTCCACTCCTTCAAGCCTGAGTTTCTTCATTTGTACAACAGAAATAAGTTCATTAATCTTGTAGAATCATTGTAAAGTTTAAGTAAATAAAAAAGGAACATGGTTCCTGGCATTCACCACAATCATCAAATTGTACTTATTATATTTATTTTGTGACTATAACCTCATTGAGTTTCCTTTTTTATTTGAAACATGAGTATTATGTTGCAATAATAACATTGCATCGAGTGCCTTTCTATATAAAATAAGGTGATGCATTTAGTGACTGAAATAGGTAATGCAACTTATAAATGACAAACTATCCTTACATGGATAACATTTCCAAAGAAACCTGAAAGGTGGGTGTGGTTTTCCCATTCACTAGGTGAAGAAACTGAGCCAGGAGAGAAATGGAATCACTAAGGAGTGCTCCTGGACAGTTGTAAGTCAGCATCCATGTCTCTTTAATCCTGGTCCTGTGCTTTTTGCCCTGAATGACACTAAATGCTAGAGGAGCCTGCCTAGCGGAACTCACCCATCTCCATTCTTCAGGCCAATATACACAAATGGTCTCATAATTTCCTTTCATTTCCCTTAATGCATTATAAACACTGCTGATGCGCTGTTTTATGTCCTTCTCAGCTGTATTTCTGAGCTCTTTTTCATGCTGCATTTCATTTCATCATCTCTTGTCTCTATTTCCAAATGCAGCTATTTGTTCAGCCTGGTTTTGCTCTGTGAGGTGTTATTTACAATACCTACTAATTTAATCCTTGTTCAGGGAAAACTGAGGAACAATTTGCATACTTTTGCAGATCATTGAGAATTTAAGCCTGGAAGAACTCACTTAGGACCAGAATCCTGCTCTTTATTTGATCAGTACCTTAGTATATATGCCATATATACATATATCTCCCTGACTACAAGACAGAAATGGGTAAACATCATTCACAAAATGGTGATTGATTGCAAGCACTGTTCACCATAGATCTAACATATACCATATTCCCTAATCACAGACTCAGAGCCAATAATGTGTGAAAGGACTTGAGAAGAGTGAATCTAAAAGGGAGGTGACCCAGCTATCCCTCCAGACACTGCAGGGAACACTGATCCCAGAGAGTTACAAGGAGGCACTTATCACATATAGCATTTGGGGCCAAAAGGGAACCCATGGCTACAGAATCCACATCCACTCCAACCCATCCTCAGACCTTCCAGGAAAACATCCTTTCAGCTAAGTGGGTTTTTGCTTCATTCTTGTATGATTTCCCTGCCTGTGTCTCCATCTGGGTAGAGGTGGAGTCGTCATCTAAGAGAAGGCACTCCTGGTCTTCACTTCAAGTATGTTTTCAGTAGTAATGCATCCCTTAGGACCAATTTCACTTAGAAGCACCACAGTGATGAAGTACTTCAATTAGGTCATGGAATTTCACATTTGGTTGAAATATACATTTATTTAATTAGAAATAGCATACCTTTATTGGAGGAGCCTAGCTTTTAGAAAGATTTTGAATTTCTGACCTCTGGGGTCGACTAATGAAGCCAGCATTTGGAGGAAGGAAAGACTTTAGAGATTATGGACCCCAGACATGGCTGGACCTGTCAAGGGACATATAGGCCTAGGCTCAAGAGACAGAAGCATTTGCTGATCATCAAAGGAACCCATGGTACAAATAGTTAATCAGCACTATCCTAAAGACCTAACTAAATCTTTAAATACTAAACATATTTTTCAGGTTCCAAGTCTCTGGAGTTGGAAAAAAACCTCCAGGGGGCTTGATCAAGAGGTATCAGAACACATAGTTGCATGAACTCGTGGGCCTCCACTCCAATGTGTCCACCTTCTCTTCTGAGACCCCTACCCCAAATTTGCCTGTAAAAAGCCTCACTTACCAGCATGTGGGGGTTTTGGGGCATTAGCTCCCAGTTTTCCTGAGTGGTGTCACACCAATAAATAACTTGTCTTCCTTCACTTCCAAAGCTCACTGTTAGTTCTTACTGGCTTGCTGAACATCAGGCATAGGAACTCTCCTCTGGTTCAATTAAACCAACAAAACTGGTGTTTGCTACCATCTTTTTGCACTTAATAACTAACAGGCACTCTACCAAATGCTTTCTATGAGTTAGGTCAGTGAATTATCAGGATAAGTCTCTAAGCCAAGATTCTGGACAAGTCACTTGACTTCTGCGTGATTAGTGTCACTCAGAAAAGTAGGGATATTAAAACCTGCCTTTCTTTAGTAGGAATTGATGAAGAGAAAATGAAATGACTTCTGTACAAAGCAATTGAATGGTATTTGGTGGCTTAAATAAGACTTTCTTCTGTTATTTAAAAAAAATTTTATCAGTAACTGACAAGCCAATTTATACCAACAGTAGTATCTCCTGTTCATTTTATATATTTTCTAGGCTTCATAATCTTGATCATGCTAGATTTTCTATGCAGAACATTCATCCACTTTTCTATTTATTTATTTATTTATTTATTTATTTATTTATTTATTTATTTATTTTTTAAAGATTTTATTTATTTATTTGACAGACAGAGATCACAAGCAGGCAGAGAAGCAGGCAGAGAGAGAGGAGGAAGCAGGCTCCCCACTGAGCAGAGAGCCTGACACAGGGCTCTATCCCAGGACCCTGAGACCATGACCCAAGCCGAAGGCAGAGGCTTTAACCCACTGAGCCACCCAGGCGCCCCCATCCTCTTTTCTATCAAGATGTCTGTGAATCTATTCAGTACTTCAAACTCCAATTCAAATGCTCTTGTTCTTGAAGATTTTTTGATTTTCCAAACAAGATAATTTCTTTTTCCTTTGAACATTCATTGCTTTTTAATCTCTGCTGTGAAGACTGTTTTCTAGTTTGAATTACTGACATTTGTGTTCCTCTTTTATTTGTTCTTGTAGATGGGGAACCCCTCAAGCCCAAACTTATGCCAGGTATATACTTCTCTCTCTCTCTCTGGATTAGAAAACAGGACATTAAGATTCTCAGTAAGTGCTTGATAGTCATTGCTGAATGATTTGCCACTTTATCTAGTTCCAGTAAGGGGTTATGGGACAAGATTTTTTCTGACTACTGGTTTTGAGATAAAATAAAATGGATGAGGCGTTCAATGGGACTGTCTGATGTTTGTTGAAACCCTGTTATTTGACAGTTGCCTGAGGGGACAGAGGAGTTTTGTCTTTGGAATACTTCTTCCCTTAGTTCTGAGAAGGGCCGCATTAGGGAGTCATTTTAGTTATGCAAATGTGTGAGAAAACTGCTTGGAACTGAGAGGTTAAGTATTTTCATTAGTCATGCAAATTGGGTTCATTAGGAAGATGGTGCCCCTGCTGAGTCAGGTAAATTTATTCTGTGTATTTTGCTTTCTACCCTCAATGTGGATTTAGAGACCAGAGTCTTCAAAGTGTTGCTTCTTTTAGGGAAATGTTTCTTTTCCCTCCAAAAACTAGCAAGGGAAGCTCTGACTCAAGGTTTTGGAAGATGACAGAAGGAGGTGTAGGTTCACTTTTGCTCTGCAGCACTCCGAGGGACCAGTTGGTAGCTCTGTCCTGCCCACCCTGATCAGTTCTATCCACAGCCCATAGGGGATAGTTTTCAGTGAAAACCCCCAAGGAATTCTTTTCAGGAAGGAAAAAAAAATCCCTGATGCTGAGGGAAAAACAAAAACAAAACTATTGAATACTTGTGTGCCTTCCTTGGGCCAGAAGGGTGTGCCAGGGTAGGAGTGCTTCCTGCTCTGAGAGATTGCTTGTTGCTGGTTGTGCACTTTCTCTGACATGGAAAAGTTTGTGTTGAGGAAAGTGGTATCACGAAGATAACTTCAAGGCTTTTCCTGTGAGTAAGCAAAACGGAATGCCCAATCCTTTATGAGTGTGATGGGAGATAGAAAACGTCCAGAGGATTGAAGGATTTTCTAGGGATAGATAATCCTCCTTCCAAACATGAGATGGCTCAGGAAAGTAGCAGAATAGAGTAAGTTTCAACTCAGCATCAGGGATTGTGGTTGATGTTCTGTACCATGGAGTCCTGGGGAGATGGCACAAAGAGGGATGTCATTTTGGAATGTAGGTGAGGTCCAGAGCCCACCACTAGGAAAGAATTCTGGAGATGTCTTTGGTGTGGCAGAAAGAGCTGCTGCCCCAGGGGTTGTGGAGGGTGGCTCATTATATTCTTGGGAGTTGGGGCTAAGGAAAAAGGGAGGTTTTCAAAAGAATTTTTGTGTGCTAGAGAGGACTTACAAGATATCAGAGGGCTTCCCATTGTCAAGCTAAGGTGTTTTCCCTCCAGTAAAACATTAATGTTAAGACAGTTGGGAGTTTCCTTCTGGAAGTTAGGTCATTGGTAAAAATGCTTTTTTTCTTGTAAACCACTAAGACGTTTGTAAACCGAGGGATACTCAAGTCTTGCTGGAACTGTGATCTCTATTAGCTAACCAGTTGTGTGTTTTGTTGTTGCGGTTGCTATTTTCCTTTCCCTTAGCTTTAGGGCAGCCAGGAGTGCTTGAGGAATGTCACACAGATCCCACCTGGCAGTGGCGGGGGGGGGGGGGGGGGGGGGGCGGGGAGGGTTTGTGGGGTATCAGCTAGAGCTTTGTCCTCAGCTTGCCACTCCCTTATCAAGAGGAGAAAAGAGAAAAGCCAGAGAGCAGACTTCCAGGGAATGTGTGGCTTCACACTCCACATGGGGCCACCACTGCCAGTGCATCTGGACATTTGTTTTTGCAACTGTGGTCATAATTTCTGGGACTGTGACTATCCTTTGCTTCAAGTGTTCTTCAGTAGAGCCTAAAAGACAAAGCAAAATCAGTGAATCTTAAACTTTATTGTTTCAAATATAGAAACCTTTTATATAACAAAGTAGAACAACAAAAAAGCAAAAATAAAAAAAACAACCCCTCATCACCAGCAGCAAAATAACTAAACCCACCGAAAGGATCATGACCTTGGAAAAGAAATGGAGTGTTTCTCATATTCATGTCTGTGATACTTATTATTAACATTTACTTTCTATTCAGCTTTTGTTAAACATCTATCAACTTTCTTTAAATAAATGTATTTAATATTTATTAAAATACATTAAATAAATATATTTTTTTCTGAAAAGTATTGTCCCATCCTGTCTCATCCTATCATTTTTTGAACAAGCGTCATGTTACAGGAAAGAGATCAAAGTTCTAGTCTTAGCTCTGCTATTATGCCAAGGATTTTATACCCATTTTTTTTTTCCCCAGTGAATGTCCCCAACACCCCTGTGACTTTGGCATTGTTAGCAACACTTTGTGGTTGAAGCAACAGGAGCTTAATGACATTCAGTAATTCTGCGCAGACTGAGTTCATGAATGGCTGAGCTGGGCCCAAAGCCAAGTCTATTGGCTGTCATAGTACATGTCCATAACTCCTGTGCTCTGTACCTCCTGGATAAGAGCACTTCTCACTCCAGCTTCTGTGATTCTAGGACAATTGTGAGAACATCTTGGCACCGGAGGGTTTTCTGCTCTCAACCCAAACTTTGTGTCACGTCTTTGAATATATCTCTAACCAGTTCTGAATGTTATGATTCATAAAAGTCATTCATAGTTTTGACTTTTGCAGGGGAAATTTGTATTTTGAGTAGATACCTCTTAAGGATGATGATTGCTATATGATAAAATCTAAAAAAATTAGAATAGCTAAGACTTTATACATTAGGAAAGTACATAATTATCTTCAGGAAAATGAACTAGTATGTTTAGGAAAATCCATATATACCATTCATGTTATTCTTGGCACCAGACATTTTTTATTACATAGACACCAGTGTGCTTTACTTCTTTGAAGATCATCTTTGAGGAATGTAATAGTGCCTGGAACTAACAGTATTTTGTCCATATGGTGTGAATCAGAGGTCCACATTATTTACCTTAAGTACAAAAAATAAAATTTTTGGCTTTCTGCCAGGTTTTTAAAAAAAATACGATCATTTATTCAGCATCTACTATGTAGTATTTTTTAAAAAGATTTATTTATTTTAGAGGGATTGAGAACAGGAGCAGGAGGAGCAGAGGGAAAGGGAGAGAGCAGCTCAAGCAAACTCTTCACTGAGCCTGCCATGGGACTCTGTCCCACAACTCTGAGATCACTACCTGAGCAGAAACCAAGAATCTGACGTGTAATCCACTGCTCCACTTGGGTGCCCCTACTTCGTAGTATTTAATGACAAAAATAAAAGAAAGAATAATACAATAATATTGAAAGCAGTAAGTGCAGGGAACATTTGTTGAAGGCTTATGTCAAGCTCTGTATAACTGCTTTATATGTGTTATATCGTTTTTATATCATCTCTAAGAGATAGGGGCTATTGGAACCATTTTACAGTTACACCAAATTTTCAAAGAAAATTTATTAGCTTGCCCCAAATCACACAGCTTAGAAGTGACAATTCCAAGTTTTCCACAGCCCATGATTTGAGCCACTAGGCATATTGCCTTCAATAGAGAAAGTGAAAATATGATCAAAGGATTGTGTTGTGCTTTGTGGTCGAGCTGCCATCTTGAAATTAGTTACATGGACACTTCGCTTGGAAATATTCTCAATATTTAAAATACATTTAATATAAATTTGGGATGTGCTAACATCATTAGTCATATATTGAGACTACCATTAAGTGTTTATAAATTGAATTATGAAAAAAATGGGGAAAGACTTTTCTGTCAATATGAAAGGTGAGGCAAAGGGAAAGAGGGAAGGAAGGAAAGGCACAGAGAGAATATTTGCTCTCCTACCTTGTAAATTGTGGGCAATGACATCTATATTCAATTTTTATGAGGTTTGCATTTCATCCTTGGTTTATGTTGTATTGTGATCACGTGGACTACCTATTTATGTTGTTTGAAATTAATGTATAAATCATACCTCCTAATTTGACGTCAACTAGAGTAATAGTAATAGTTGATGGAAAATAATAATGCTCTGGATGCCTTGTTAATATTATTTCCAATTATCCAAATTCCTACCAAGGAGCTATGCCTACCTCTGTTTTATAGTTGAGGTTAAGTGATTTGTGGAAGTATCCAGAACAAATGAGTAGTGAACTGGGATTTAACACAGCTTTAGAGCAAGTGAGCTTCCTTCTAGTGCACAATGGCCTTCCACAGAGAAAGGCCAGCATCACCCAGGGAAGGGGATAGACATCTCTGAAGAGCACCCAGATCTTTTTTTTTTTTTTTTAAGATTTTATTTATTTATTTGACAGAGATCACAAGTAGGCAGAGAAGCAGGCAGAGAGAGAGGAGGAAGCAGGCTCCCTGCTGAGCAGAGAGCTCGATACAGGGCTCGATCCCAGGACCCTGGGATCATGACTTGAGCCGAAGGCAGAGGCTTTAACCCGCTGAGCTACCCAGGTGCCCCAGCACCCAGATCTTTTTGAACAATTGTGTTAATAATCTGGCAATTCACATTTTTCCAAATTGTTAGGCTCTACTCGGATGCAATGAAAGCTTTTAGGAGGTTTAAGCCTGTGGCTGCCTGCTCTTTGTTGCTGATCACGGAGCTCCATTTTCCCTGGGCTCAGTTTATCCATGAAAGCTTCATGCTCCCTAGCCATGCACACTCTGGGCCGGTGGGCAGCCTGCCTGCCAGTCACTGCTGCTTCCCCTTTATCAGCTCTTTTTCCAGACTGTATGCTGAGAGCCCCTTTGTGTTTTTAACATTTTTATGAAGAAGATGAGTATTTTTTAGTATTCTATTATTTTTAGAATGTGTAGAATTGGCATTCTTCAGAAATCAAAAGTCTCATATTTTTTCCTTCAAAGAAAATGAACTTTTAGAGAGGCAAGGACATGCTCATCTCACTGCCCAGATTTTAAGTTGACTACATATATATACAAACTATGGCAAAATGCAGAATTCCAATCAAATTCCAGGAAATCCAGACATATATTCAGTATATTTTTTTAATGTGCCAGACATATTCAAAGTGCTAGACACATAGCAATTGAACAAAACAAAGAGAATTCTGATCTCCATGGAGAGTGTACCTAAGGAGAGAAACATACAGTAGACACATAAGTAAATATATTTATAATATCATGTCAGATAATAATAAGTACAATAAAAATATATCCGAATTAAGTGGATATAGGATGACGGTTGCCAATGTTATATCGTGATCAGAGAATGCCTTATTTTTTGATTGACAGCTTCTGTAATCAAAAATTATATATTAAATTATTGTTTTCCAAATGTTAAGTATAACAAAAAATGAGGGATGAGAGAATATCTCACAGTCTCTGAACCAGTTCCTCACTTCTGACATGATTCTAAGGGCTTTTCAGGGCTCTTGCATTTTTTTTTCCTGTATTGCACCCAGCCTGTTTTCCACAATAGTTTGTATTAGTTGCACTGCTGGGTTTTCTTATACATTTTTCTTTTCTTTCTTACTCCCCACCCCCTCCTTTTTAAGGTTTTATTTATTCATTTGAGAGAGAGAGACAGAGAGAGCACATAAGCAGGGGGAGAGGCAGAGGGAGAGCCAGCCAGGAGCCCAGTGTGGGGCTTGATCCCAGGACCTGGAGATCATGACCTGAGCAGAAGGGTGGTGTCTAACCATTTTTCTTGGGGGATGGGTTTCATATCTAAAATTACCTCCCTAGACCATATATGCATTTCACACAGAAAGAAAATGAGCTCTAAATTGGAGAAGTAACTTTGCCAGTTAGGATGCCCATGCTCCTAGGGGCCAAGGAAGCCCCAGGTTGAAGTCTCTTCCATATTTCATCTACCGTCAGCCTCTGGTCCTACCGTCCGGCACTAAGAGGATCCCCGAGCGCCAGTGAGGCAATCTAGTTTTTCTTGACTGGGGAGGGCTGAGTCCCCAGCCCCAGCCAAAGTTAACCTGCTGCTTCCATCAGAACTTTCTTCCCTGGGCCTCAGCACTGTGCTCATCCAGGCTGCGATTCAGAGGCCAACCAGCGGGCCAGTGCCTCCAGTCAGAACAGAAGCACAAAGAAATGCCTGACGCAGAACAAAGCAAGGGTCACAGGGGAATAGGCCTGGGACCCGTGGCCTATACTTCTAATTTCTGTGATCCTCCAGAATGCCTGAGCTGGCTGCTGGGCTGCACGCAAAGCATTCCAAGAGACTGCTCCGAGTGCAGGACGCGGTACCCGCAGCTTTGCGCGCTCCTCTCTCTTCTCCTTCTGTCTCCCACCCCCCACCCAGGGATGAATCGCTATTCATCCTCTCTTCTTGTGGCAGCTATTATTTTGTGACTGCTTGATGTTTGGCTGAATTGTCGCAATTCCTCCCTGACTTCCTTTTTTTTGCGTCTGAAGACAGAGGAAGAGAAGCGGGTAGGGGAGCCTCCGCCCCCTTTTGGTGAGGTCGCCTCCTCCTGGAGACCGCCAGAGCGGGCCCACCTGCAGGGAGCTCCAGGGATCTGCTAGAGCCACAATAGGCAGTGAATGATTTTCTTAAGGAGGAGCGCAGGGAAATAAGCAAGGAACGTGGAAGGGATGCAGTGGTATTCAAAGCAGCAGGCAGGAGTGGGAGTTATCTTGGAGTTCCTTCCCTATTCTGTTCTTAATCATCTTTTCTTTTCCCCCTCAGTGAGGATGCTAATATTGTGAATACCAGGGCGTTTGGGGAGAAGGATCAGTAGAGATTCAGTAAAAGGAAATGTCACCTGGGGTGAAAAATAGCTTCCCTTTCACTCGTGCGTGTGTGTGTGCGCACGTACACATTAATGCTTTGCTATCTATGGGGCAGTGTAATAAAAACAGGACAGGGACGCCTGGGTGGCTCAGTTGGTTGGACGACTGCCTTCGACTGCCTTCGGCTCAGGTCGTCATCCCGGAGTCCCTGGATGGAGTCCCGGAATCGAGTCCCTCATCGGGCTCCCAGCTCCACGGGGAGTCTGCTTCTCCGTCTGACCTTCTCCTCGTTCATGCTCTCTCTCTGTCTCTCTCTCAAATAAATAAGTAAAATCTTAAAAAAAAAAAAATAAAAACAGGACAAACAATGAGCTTGGACTATAGCCCATCCTGTGAAAGTCTTGGCTCAACCACTAGCTTAGTGTGGGTCCTACTGAGGGTAATTCAGCAGCACCCTGGGGGTTTCAGTGGTTCTGTATAAAATAAAGAATAATTTGACTAATTGGATCTCTAGGACTCTTCACAGTTTCAAAACTTCACTATCAATTATGGTTTTAAAAGTCACATTTTGAGATGGCAGCTGGGAGGTGACATCATAAATCTAGACAGAGTAAGGTGGTGTGATTTGGAAAGCACTGTAATCATTGCAGTCTCTAAAGTGCATACTTTTATATATGCATGTACACACACATGTACATGGACAAGCATACACACATTTTCATGCACACACAGTCATTTTCAAGTGCCTGAAATTCTATCATTAAAGCCACTCATGAATTCCAATTCTAACAGCTTGTGCCTGTGGCCTTCTTAGCATTGCTTGACCTCTGCAAGGCTCTATTTTTCTTTCTTTTTTTTTCCCTTCATGATGGAAAGAAATATTGCCTGCTTTATAACTTTGTTAGAGGATTTAAATGAGAAAACTTATATAATGCTAGTTCTTTTTGCTTGAAAGATAAGAAGAACACTTCAGCGTCATCATCTGATCTCAAAATCATTGGAATTTGAGAGGAAACAGTGTGATGGGTGGTTATGCCATTTCCCCAAAGTCATTAGGAATTTGAAGTTATTTTTTTAAGCCTGTCTTTCGCACACCTGTGTTGGCTAGATCACAGAGCATGGGCTTGTCCTCCCAAGGGAGGTTATTTGTGTCAACCTTCAATTCCTCCTCCGTGACTTTTATCACCGCCTTGCAAATGTCTGTTACTTGCTAGTACTGGATGGTGCATAGCAATGGCAACACTGACCTGAGGGCTTCTAGAAGCCATTTCTTCCACACTGGTCTTCCAACATGATTGATGTCCATAGATGTCAGTCCAGGATGTCATTGCTGAAAGTGTACACGACTGGAAAAAAAAAAAATAGAGGTTTCTGGTTTGTTCCTTCAGAGTTATTCTCTAGATTGGACATCAGTAACTTGGAGTGTCCTGACTTTTTTGGATTCGGAAGTCAGGAGGAGCAGAAATTGAGGTATGCTCTGATACAGATGGAGGTTTTCTGCAATCTTCCAAATGCAGAGTCTTGAGTGTTTGACTCCATGCCTCAATTCATAACTCATGAGGCTTTTCTTTTCGGGCAAATGCCTCACAGCAGAGGTGCAGTGGGCTGCTGATTCTTAACAAGATGGAGCTAGTCATAGGGGCACATGGACACATACAGGCTGTGATGTTAGAGCCCCGTGACTAGAATGCTCTCTACCATTTCCCTTCTGTGTAACTTCAGGCAAGGTACATATGCAATCAATCCAACTCTCAGTTTTCTCTTTGGTAATGTGAAGATAACATCTCTTAATATTATTACTATATTAAATAGGAAAAAAAACACTTACAGAACATACCTAGTACAGTGTCTATCACAGGTATGAATTCCATATTCTCAGTGCTTTACACCCATTGCTTCCTGGTGAATGAAATGTGACCACACATCAGCATGCGATGTTGGCCAAGAGATCAGAATCTTTCCCATAGTTTAGGAACCAGAGTGAAGGACAATGAACACTCTCATATTGTTTCTTCTTTTTTCTTTTTTCAAGAAGAGGACATCTGTGTGAGGTTCAGCTGTGAGGATTGCATTTGTAATGTTTCCTGTTGTCAAACAGGAAGTTTGTCAAACAGGATAAGTCAAAAAATCAGTTCAGTGAGGGTTCAGATTGATCAGATCAGCCAAATCTGGAACAGGAAAAGTTGCTTTCCTCTAAGATAGTGTTCCCCGGGGCGCCTGGGTGGCTCAGTGGGTTAAAGCCTCTGTCTTGGGCTGAGGTCGTGATCCCAGAATCCTGGGATTAAGCCCTGCATCGGGCTCTTTGCTCAGCAGGGAGCCTGCTTCCCCCTCTCTCTGCCTGCCTCTCTGCCTACTTGTGATCTCTGTCTGTCAAATAAATAAATAAATAAAATCTTAAAAAAAAAAAAAAAAAAAGATAGTGTTCCCTGGACAGGGGCAGTGCCAGAGAATGTTTATTGCCTGCGACATTTTTAGGAGTTATACTCTTTGTTAAATCTGCCATAGTGTTCAGCAGGAGGCTGGTGATTCATTAATTCATTGCAATGATTAGTCCTAATTATTCTAATTACTGCCTTGTCTTCTCAGACCAGCTGGTGCCTGGAAGTGAAGGGTAAGTCACCAGACCTGAGCTTGGCGGGAGCTGCACAATCCCGGGTGCCCAGACCTGCAGGAGTCTTGGACATGGTGTCAGGAGGGCCTGGCTGCTGCTGCTGGGCCTGACTTCTCTGTGCTGCTGCCTTAGCTTGCATGTGGGTTCCTGGGGTTTTTGCTTTGTGTGCATTCTTTTCCACTGTGCCTCTTCTCACTTTTCCAGGGAAAGAAGAGTCCCAATAAATGGTGCTTTTCCCTGTCTGAATGGCTCTTAAACTTGGTCTGGCCTTCTAATAACAGTTGATAACAAGAAGACCTATCACTTATGGCACATTACCAAGTGCCACTGTGGGTGTGGACTGCTTTGCCAGCCCTGCCTCTAAGTGTCTCAGTGAGGGAGTGACACTGGGGATTGGATCCCAGGTCCCTGACCCTGCAATCCTGGGCCTGTTGCACACACCCATCTCTCCCTCTCACACAGCCTTTCTGCTCACATGCAGGCCTCCTCTTTGGGACCTTCTCTGCTTCTTAGATCCCTGAACTATTTTGCTATGATCATTCACACTCCGTCCTGGCTGAAAGCCCCTGGCAGCCATCCATGCTGACTCTGCAGGTCAGCATGGAGTCTGTGGCCAGGCTTCCTTGGGCCAGAGTCTTGCTGCCGGCAGAGCCTGGCTTGGAGAGCCTGGGTCTGTACCTTCTTGACATGCTCCATCATCCTACACTGTGTGATCCTTTTCTGATCAGTGGCCACACACAGTATTTTCACACATTCCACTTGAATGTGGAATCCATTCCACTTGAAATGCCCTTTAAGTTATGTATACCTGATTTCTCTGGCCAGAAGTACATTCCAGAAAAATGCTGGAACTGTGGCTCCTCACTTAGGAAATGAGCTAATACTCAGCAGGATCTCTGACATAGAGCTGAGTTTGGAATCAGAAGTCCTGACGTGAGGCTGCTTGACAACAAAACAAGGTGTTGCAATAAGGCGATGCTTATATTTGAAAGACTTGATGGAGAAGAAGTGATGGCATCTTATTGTTAAAATAATTTCGTGAAGAGTCATCATAACCTTGACCGGCTTTTCTTGACTAACTTCCATTCTTATTCACATCTCAGCTTTCCTCTGATTTTCTCTGATTTCCCCGAAGACCTTCACACCATAGGCCATCCTGCTTTCTCGCATCCTAAGAATGGTTGAACCACCTCACACTTAGGTTTTCTTTTCCTCATGCTTGCTTCCCCTACTTTGGGTGGAAGTTTTGTGGGGCCAGAGGCTCCATTTCATCCATTACCCTGATGTTCCTGGTGCCAAGAGAGGGCTGCTTCAGAGCAGGCCTCTGTCCAACTGCTCCCCAAGACTGGACATCATGTGCCCACAGAGGGGTCCCTCACTTCTAGGGGGCCAGGTCCTCTCAGGGCCTCCCAGCCATGGTTAGAGGTTACCTGTACAGCCTGCACAGAAGAAGCAGAACAGGGCTTGGAGGGGCATGAAGTGGGAAGATGGTATAAGCAGAAGAAATGTTGGAAAACCTGACTGGGCAGAGAAGCTTCAGGAAGAACAGTGATGCTCAGGAAAAAAGAAAAACAAGGAAAAGAGTGAAGGAACCTCTGTGGTTAACACCACTGGGTGCATCCGTAACCTCATGTGCAGGGCCTCCCTCAACTGTCTCTTTACCTGGTTTTTGGCTGACCTTGCTGATCAGGCTGTCCAGAGAACTCGAGGCTGATTTCTCCAGCTGAGGACTTTGGTAGCACCTGGCCTGTTTCTATTCCAAAGATGTTAGACGACTCAAACAAATGCAGAAAACATGAAGAGCTATCTACATGTAAGAGGTTTTGTATTGAGTTGTACTTCATTTTGCTAACCCAGCTGAAGACTGGTTTTCTAGGCTCAGTTTCACACTGTGAGCTGTTCGCTATGTACATTCATGAGCCCAATGCTAATAAGACCCAGACTGATCTCATATGCCACTTGCAACCTTCAGCCTAGACCGATAAGCATGATGTGTTGTGCTCATGAGGAACAGATGGTTTAAATTTAAATTCAAATGTTAAAGGGAACACAAAGCTGAAATGAAACTCTTTGAATACTTGATAAAAACATTTCATATTTATTAATAATGAAATCAAATTTAATGGAATTCCATTGAACCCTAAACTGTCCAGCGAGTACAAATTAATGCCGATTTTTTTATCTTTTTATGTAATTACAGTAATGATTTAGACTTTTCTAGACTGAAGCTTTAGGGAGACATACTGATGAAAAAATAAAACTTCAGGACATCATTCAGCATGATGTCTGAAAATTTTGAAACAGAAACTTTGTGTGTGCCAAGGTGGTAATGACTCCCCCCCACCCCCGCCCCACCCCGGTCCCTCCACCTGGAGTTATTTCCTCTCTGCTCTGCAGTAGCAAAAATGGTCCTGGCTGATCTGGGTTGTTAATTTCTTGAAGGCACATGTGTGTCTAAACTCAGCTGGGCGCATTGGAACAGGCATGAGACAGAGACCCAGAGGATGTGTTTTCCAGCTAAGGTAGTCATGGAATCACTCTGATTCCCTTTGAAGATGAGGGGGATTATTTAATAATTATGTCAGCTTAACATGTGTTCACTGGAACCACCTTTGGCCAAATCAAGACCCAAGTTTTAGCCCTGAACCCGTCACTTAATCATTCTTTGATCTCATGAAATTCTCGTAGCTGTTCTGGGTCTCAGTTTCCTCACCTTGTCTCAATTCCTGCCAATGAACTGTCAACTGTGTTGAGAATTTGGTGTAAGAATGTGTATCGGAGAGCTTTGAGACAGAAAAGAGAAAATAGCATTTGGCAGTATTGTCTCTGTGAAGTGGGTATAGGTAGCTCCTAGAAACCCTTTATTGGTCCTTTATAGAAAAGAAGAATGAGATGTAATTGAGAAAAAAAAATTGAAATTATTAGGTAGCATTATGTGTCCACAAATTCCAAATGTTCAAGCCTTACATGTGAGTCAGTGGTTTCCATTTTAACTCCCAATTTCCTTTTTATTATTCCCCCTCTAGGACTTTCAAGATTTAAGCATCATGACAAATGTCAAATGCCAAAATTAACTTTATTTATCAAAAGCACATATGACTACCAATCCTGAACTTTGGGTTTTAATGAAAAGCCAGGTATAATTCTAGCTAAATGGAAAGAAAACGAATTAACTGGTGGAGTATTGTTTTATGACAAATTACCATTTTGGGGGGTATTGCTGAGTACTAGGAAAAGAGGCTGATGACCTAGAATCCCTCCCCACCCCCAAACAGAAATATATTATTGTCTTCTTGCTCTTATGTTTCCTAAGGGCCCCATGTTCTGTATTAGCCAAACTTCAGATCCAGCATTTTGAGGGATGTGTGGCTCAGGGGGATTCAGTGATGCACTGAAGTAACAAGGTCAAAGAGGTAACAAGGAAAGAAGCAGAGATGTGAATCAGGCCACAAATCCTCTATTCTCTCTTCTAATTCAACCACTAAATCTCAGTTCTGCCAGGAATCTAGGAAAAAAAGTCAAAAATCAAGTACATTTTAAATTGATGCAAGACAGGAATTTTCTGAGATTTAGGAGACTCTGAATGAGTTTTGAAAATTAATAACCATTTAATGTGCTGAAGGGTGCTTGATACCAGAAAAAAATGCAAGGATGAGACAATTAAAAAAACACTACCATTGAGCCCAAGGGGTTGATCTACTATTTTAATGTTAGCAACCATACCTGCTATCTTTGATTTTGCCAGACTCCTCAAAATTGGCTTTGCTTCAAGAAATTGGATAGCTAAATATGTATTTTGTTTTAATCATCTCTAAAATAAAACAAATCCAATGTATTATATGACTTTGAACAGGTTTTACTTGCTGATTTCATATAGATCACCAATAGTTAAGTGGACAGATGTTCCAGTTAAGAATATACATGCAAGAAAAATACTGACATTGCATTTCAAATCAAATTATTTTCACTTAAAACATGACCATCGCCATCATACTTTGAGACCTGAAATGAGCCAGTTCATTTTATGTATGAGACCAGTAAAAGGTGAAGTATGTAACTTCATCTTGCAAAGTGCTATGAGGGTGACTGTCACCTAGAGATCTAAGCAAGGAATCTAAAAGCTCCCGGCTGGGCTTGCCTGGAGTGGAGATGCTCAGTGGGAGGATATGGCAGTGCCTCAGTCAGTAGGAGGCCAGTGTGTGCATCTCAGGGGGACTGGAGGATGACAGATGCTAGCAGACAGAGATAAAGGCACTTTGTAGGAAAGGGCCCTAATCAAATCCAGGGAGCCTACATGTGATGACTAGAACGCATAATACTACATAATAATAATACTGGCAATGGGAGAGTTTGCTGAGCACTTGCTCTAAGCCACGCACTGAGACTTTTCCTATACTTCCTCTTTGCAGCAACCCTAAGAAGTAGGTACTGTTTTATAAATGAGAAATTCAGAAAGTCTTTAAAGAAGGTGTGATTCAATTCCTCACTCAAGATTACAATTGTAACTAGACAAGATTTGTCCAGTTATATATGACTTCATCTTCTGAACTTTTAGCCATGCCATAAAGATAAATGTTTTAAAACTTAGAGGACTTGGGGATTGTAATAGTTTTAGGGAAAAGAGATGAAGAGGAAGGAAATGGGACAAACAGTTTTATTTTTGAGTACTCATGATAGTACATATTATATATCATATATTGTATCCTAGAGGAACTTTTAATATAGTGGGTTGTTTCATCATTGGTTATATATTTTCCTTTCTTTCTTTCTTTCTTTCTTTCTTTCTTTCTTTCTTTCTTTCTTTCTTTTCTTTCTTTCTTTCTTTCTTTCTTCTTTCTTCCCTTCTTTATAGAGCACACATGCCAGCAGGGGGAGGGGAGGGGCAGGGGAAGAGGAAGAGGGAGAATCTCAAGCAGGCTCCATGCCTAGTGCAAGCCCAACCCAAGTTCTCACAACCCTGAGATCATGACCCAAGCTGAAATCCAGAGCTGGAGGCTTAACCAACTGAGCCTATCCAGGCATGCCTAGTTATATATTTTTCTGAGATGACAACCCAGGGGTTCAGAAATATTAAGCAACTTCTCAGTGTCACTCAACTAATATAATGATGAAAGGGATTTTGCATCTCTGATTGCAACGTTGATATTCTTTACTCTATTCCATGCTTTTGACGTATAATCCTCCACTAAATAATGAATAGAAAACATTGGCCCCAATTTCTCCTTGAAGTCCCCAGGTAATAGTTGGTACATCACCTTCTTTCCATCCTGCTTCTATGAATACTGACTCTAAGGACCTTGTTTCAATGCCCCTGACTCTGTTTTCCCAGAGTCTTTGAATCTACCCCTCGTCTGAACAGCAACATGTATCCATTCTATACCACAGTCTGTTAGGCCTTTACTGGGGGGACTCATTGCCTAAATCTATAGACACATTGGTTTCATAGGATGTGCTGCATCTGCGTCAGTTGGTTTCAAATGATGTCTTCATGAAAGAAAAGGGTTTATTTACTCAATAACACTGTCAAGTAAATAGGGTTCCTTCCTTGAATGCTGGTGTTTCTGATACTGTAGCCTATTCAGTGGCACATTTGTAGTCACTTTTGCCATCCCAGTGTTTGAGAATATGGAGGATAGAGCCTCTCTTTATGTGGAATCATCTCTCCCTGCTGTACAACATATATACCCTCAGATTCTCCAAACATGTTATTCTTGGTTTCTGATTCTTGACTTTGAAGGCTAATCAGGAAAAACAAAGTCTGGTCCCAACTCTGCCACTAAGGAGTCTGAAGTCACTTGCAGAGACCCTCTGACTTATGGTTTCTTTTTTAATAAAATGTGGTTGAATATATATATTTCTGAATTCCTAGCACTTCCATGAAAGTTCGAGATAGGGGATGAGAAAGCACTGTAAGTATAGAAATGTATTGCAACCTATGGAACATTATTACTTAATATAATAAATCAAGTCCTCTGTGCTACATCCCCGAAAACGGTTTTAGAACCTGCTTATCTATCAGAGCCTTTCAACATGTGTGGGAGCAGAAATACACCATTTCCTCTAGAAAATAAAAAGACAATAGAATAAATATCTAGAGATCTGGCTGGCTCAGTTGCTAGAGCATGTAACTCTTGATCTTAGGGTTGTGAGTTCAAGCCCCACATTGGGTGTAGAGATTACTTAAAAATAAAATATTAAAAAAAAGAAAAAAAGAAAAATATTCTTTTTTTTTAAAGATTTTATTTATTTATTTGACAGGGAGAGACACAGCGAGAGAAGGAACATAAGCAGAGGAGGGTGTGAGAGGGAGAATAGACCTCCTGCTGAGCAGGGAGCCTCAAGCTGGGCTCAATCCTAGGACCCTGGGATCATGACCTGAGCTGAAGGCAGATGCTTCACGACTAAGCCACCCAGGTGCCCCCCAAAAAATATTCTTTAAAAAAAAAAGAGAATGAATATCTTGTTGGTGGCTTTTCCCCACCCTGTGTATAAAGTGACCATGGTAGTCAGGTCCCTGCCTATCCCTCCTTCCTGCGGTGGACTCCTCAGTAATCAATAACAACAGTCCGGCAATGGTGCAGCAGTATGGCAGGGAAATTACTGTGGAAAAACATTCAGGATGAAGCTAATGAGAGCACGTGAGAAAGGGAAGCGGGTTGAATTGATGTTGAAACTAATTTATTTCATTAGCTGGCACTCGATGTAAATTGCAGTGTAACGGAATTAATCATTTAAAATGGATTGTTCACATAGAAGTTATAAAAATACCAACATTCCACTTGGTGCTATTTTTTTCCTCCAGCTGAATCAATTTGGTTTTAAAGGATTTGTTTTTATTTAAAGTATAGAAAGAAGCAAGGGTTCATTCGGCTCTGCTTGGGAACCGGAATAGATGGAGAAACAGTTGAAGCAGGACATCAATAAGCCAAAAACCTGAGCAGATTACAAGGGGCAGTCAGTGATTTCTACCTGGAGTAAGTGAACATGGCAGAGCAAACACCTTTAAAAGAAATTCTCCTAAGGATTTAATTCATTCACAGCCGAGCTGAAAGCAGCCGTTCTTAATCCTGGCTATACATTATAATCTCTTGAGAAACTTGAGATACCAATGTCCAGGCCTTACCCTAATTTAATTAAATCAGAATTGTTGAGAGCTGGTGCTGTAGAACAAAGACAATGCTACTTTTTTATTTTTCCTAAAAAAAAAAAAAATCAGATGGGGTTTGAACAACGAAAAAGTGTATTAATCAAAGAAAGGAATACTTATATATTCTTTGCATTGTATAAGGATCTGTGAGTGCAAAGAGGCACTAGATTCTCTTAACACGGCAATTACCGTCAGATTAGGGATATAGGAATATATGCAGGCACTCCAACATTAGTTGTGAACTTGTAGTGAAAATTCTGTGTTCCACAGACATCCAGAGGAAGGAGAAATGATTTTGTACGCGGGGAATTAGGGGAATCTGAGAATCAGTAGGAGATGGGCCAGGATTTAGAGGACAGTGTATCAGTAAGCTACTGTGGCATAACAAACCATCCAGGTCTCAAAGACTTAAAAACAGCCATATATTGCATTTTTTTAAGAGTTTAAATCCACTTGATGACTTGGCTGTTTTAGGTTGATCTTGATTGGCCTGGTGCTTGGATTTTTTTTGCTAATGATCACAAATTTGGGGGGCACACAATGTATTTCAAAAACAAAGATGCTCATGTGACAGATGTGGCCAAAATCATTTTACAAATCTTACTGTCATGACCTCTGAACAGTTTTCTTCAGCGGTTTTGACTCCAGGACAATTAAGTAGATATTGGTAAAGAAAAGGGTCTCCTATACTCACATTTTTGCACAGATGATGAAGCTAAATGGTGAAATTATTCCACCCATGGCAGTGTTTGCTCAGTTTAAGCTCAAACCCCAGATTCCTGCTTTCAAGTCTAGGCTTCTTTCTCCTCTGCAAATACAGATGGTCTAGGAGAAGGGACTTTCTGTACTCTCTGCTTCATAAAAGAAGTTGAAGTTAGGGGCACCTGGGTGGCTCAGTGGGTTAAGGGCTCTGCCTTCAGCTCAGGTCATGATCCTGGCGTCTTGGGATCGAGCCCCGAATCGGGCTCTCTGCTCAGCGGGGAGCCTGCTTCCCCTTCTCTCTCTGCCTGACTCTCTGCCTACTTGTGATCTCTGCCTGGCAAATAAATAAAGTCTTAAAAAAAAAAGAAGTTAAAGTTAATTAAACTGAATGCAAGAAGATGTTATTGACAAGACAGAGGAGGCAAGAAAACCAGTCTTCGAGACCTCACTAGCCCTCAGTCAACTCTAAGTCAGTACTTTTAAAAATCCTTAGCACAATGGTGAGTGCTGTGAAGTGTATAAACCTGGTGATTCACAGACCTCTACTCCTGGGGATAAAATATATTATATGTTTATAAAAAATTTAAAAAAAAGAAAGCCATACATAAAAAAGAAAAAGAAAAAGAAAAAACATACGACAATGCCTTATAACATCTAAAATGCTGAATAAAACTTTTCCAGTATCATCAAAAAAAAAAAAAATCCTTAGCACAATCCCTTTCAGTGCTTATCGGACATTTCACACGTAAATACTATCTCACAGAGATGATTCCATTCATGCAGAATCACACAGTAGGTGATGGAGCTGGCATTGGAGTCCACCTCTCTGTTTTTTCTAATCCACACTCCCATACACTGTGATTTATTATTTATCATACTGGATCTGATTTTTTTTACTTTGAAGGAATAAGGGATCAGTGTCAGCAGTTAGGACCTGTAAGGTCATGCAACTATATTTTACTAACTGATAAATGAAAGTATTGGTTTTTTTTTTTTAATTAACCTAAAACTCATTCTAGAAATTAAATAATTTCAATGCATGTTCATTTTACATGGTGAAGATTCAGAGGACTAAGTCACCATGTTGGTGGGGCAAAGGAAAGTCCAGCCACCAGGGCTGAGGCTTCAGGGAGGCATGTGAGGTTCCTAGGGTATAACTTTTAAGGGTGATTCATTTCAGGATCATTTAATGAAGTATGGAACTCTAGGAGTGAGAGTCTTCTTAAATGTATTCAAGTGCCTTGCTTGCCTGGCCATTCCTTTGGCCTTGCAAAAAATAAGAATATATCTCAAAGTTTTTAAAGATATTTATATCCAAGAGGGACCAACTAGAGGGCAGTAATATTCTTCTCTTCTGTCAGTGTCATAAATACTGCAAACTTCCACCTGGGCTGAAGTTGGACCTTCTCAGTCCTTCTCACTTTTGTCCCTGCTGTGTTCTATGCTCCTACTTTGATCATCTTGAATCTGTCATGGTCCCTTCAGCTTGGTCTCACAAGTTCTTCAGTGTTCAGACATCTTGTGTGGCATGGAAAAGATACATTTTTTTTCCTATGAATTTTGAGGAAATGATGAGAATGGTGGCATACAGAACCCAAGGCTCCAATGTGGAACCCTGGGATAGGCTTGGTATAAACACGACCTGACACTAGTCAGGCCATGAGAAGCACAGATGTTTCCAAGCGATAAGGAAAAACTGTGTTCTGAGGTGGCTGATCAATCTGGCAGGGGAACCCCCATCCCAGTCCCAGCCCCAGGGCCATTCCAGGCTTTTCCCTAGCCCCACCGGCCACAGCCACAAGAGTGGCATAGATACAGAAATAAAAGTGTATAAAATACCCCTTTGTTTGTGCTCGGGGCTCAGACCTTGAGAGATTATTCTCTTCTGGGCCTGTCAGTGTGAAATAAACCTCTGATCCTCCAAGGTCTCTGAGTGCTGCTTGGTTTTTTTGGCCAGGATCCTGTCCACATTCTGTAACATTTGGTTCCCTGACTGGGAAACCCAACCGTGCTGACCCATTGTTGCCACTGGTTTGGGGGCAATGGCAGGGAGGTGATGGAATGAGGGGCTGTAAAGGAGAAGGCACACCCTGACTAATCTTTGGCAGTGTCCCACCAGGTCACCTTGGACAGGTCCTGTTCCACTGTTCCAGCTGTACTCAAAGGAGACTTGGCAGGTGAGGACATGTTCCAACATCAGATTCCGGTAAGGCCTGGGCCCCAGGACCAGTCAGACCCACCCCTCAGTGTGGAAGCAGTAGCTTGATAACCTCCTGGAGACCTCCTAGAGGTCTCAGAGGCAGGACTTCCCAGGGATGGATGTCCCTCAGGTCAGAAACCCCACAAAAGGAGGATCAGAAAGGAATTTCTGAAAGGAATTCCACAAGTCAGGGCCTCCTAGGGTGGGAGGAACTATAATAACTTCGGTGTGAATGCACCAGTGAATGTGCAGCTTGACCTGGCTTGTCAGGTGGACTGATTCTGTGGCTCCACGGTCTTGAGACTACGGAGTCTGAGTAGGCCCCAGCCTGTTTCTGTGGTGATCTCATAGGGTCTATGGCAAGCCCTTTGGGGCACCAGTCCAGGGTTATATGGACTCACTATGACTAAGAGGCACCCAAGTCTTCTCCAGGAGGGTGATCGGGCAGGCATCTGACTGGTTTTTCCTCTGGAGGGGCACCCAAACTTTGTCTCTGCACCACCACACATGGGAACACCACCATGGGATCACGGCAGAGTAAACCTACAGTCCTAGACTGTATGATCAAAATTTCGGGAAGGGGTTTTCAAAAGACTATGGAGTTAAGATGCATCCTGTGAAGTTGAGAATCCTATGTGAGTTAGAATGGCCCACCTTTAATGTCGGATGGCCTTCAGAAAGGACATTGGATGTCCCAACGGATCATTGGGTGTGACAAGCTATAACAGGGAAGCCAGGACACCCTGGCCAGTTTCTATACATCGGTTCCTGGGTAGGAATTGCCCAGACCCTCCCCACTGGGTATGATTCACTTGCAATAGGCAAGGACAGGCCAGGGTCTTAATCACCTCATCAAAGCGGCCCCAAAAGCCCAACAGAAGCCCCCGCCTCCACAGATCCTAGCCAGAGATCCCAAGGATAAACCGATCCTGTTCCCTCCATATGCACCCACAAGGCTGTCTATGCCTGGCCCCCCTCCAGTTCCAGACCCTCCACCGCCATCAGTCTTCCCAGCGACCCAGGCCCAGAGGATCCACTTTCTCCAGGACCAGCAGCCAGGCTGTGCCCCAAGCCGGGCCAAGTGCCCTCCAAATGCCAGTACAAGAAAAGCAAGAACCCGAAAGGCACAATAAAGACAGGACTGTCCAAACCGGCCATTCCATGATGTATTATCAACCATTCTCTACCACCTACCCCCTCAATTGGACACATGAGCCTACTTGTTCATTCTGGAAGAAGGTTTTTCAGAGTGGCCCTGTTGGCATGTCTATAAGGTGGAAAGGCCCCAACCATCAAAAGGGGGAAATCCAGAACCCCCTTGGCCAGGGATTAGTGTGCCTACTGTAAAAAAAAAGGGGGGGGGTGTTCCACTGGGGAAATGCTCAGAAGCCCAGCCACTGCAAGAAAAAACCCTGAGAAGGGGGACCTCATAGACCTTGCAGAAATAGACTCAGACTGAAGGGGTCTGGGTTCTCTTCTTCTTGGCCCCCATGAGCCCATGGTCAAAATAAAAAATAGGAGACCAAACAGTGACTTTTATGGTTAATACTGGGTTAATACCCAATGGCCCCTTTCAGCAAGAGGACTGCAACCATCCTTGGGGCTACCAGGACATGAGAAATACAACAGCCCTTTTACCAGGCTCATCAGTGTAAACTCAGGAGCCACAAGGTCTGACATAAATTTCTTTATCTACCTGATTGCCCCATCCCCCTTCCTGGGCTGAGACATCCTTTCCAAGCTTAGGGCTCAAATAACCTTTGAACCCACTGGGCACACCAGACTCTGACTGATCCTAGAGCAAGAGGAGATGGGGTCTCTGATACTAGCAATTACCACACCAAGAGAAAAAGAATGGAGGCTATTCTGCACTCAGGCCCAGCTGAATGGCCTCCCTGGAGTTCAGGCTCACCTTCCCTTCAGTTTGGGCTAAAGACTACCCATCTAGACTAGCCCAGAATCAGGCCTCTATCATTGTTGAACTAATCCCAGGAGCCCAACCCCAGAGGCATTTTGACCAGTCCAAGACCTGAGGGCCATCAACAAGGTAGCCATCTCCCTGCACCCGGTGGCCCCAAACCCATACACCCTCCTCCAGTATGTGGATGAGCTCCTTCTCACCAGGGACACATAAGAAGACTTCACAAAAGGCACAAAGGCCCTCCTACAGCTCCTGTCAGACTTGGAATACTGAGTCTCATGGAAAAAGGCACAAATCTGCCAACAACAGATCCAATATCTCAGTTTCCTCCTCACCCAAGGAAAAAGAAAACTAAGGCTGGAGAAAAAAGTCATCATCTTCTTGCCACAGCCCCCAGACAAAAAGGGACCTACAAGAATTTCTAGGGGCTTCAGAATTCTGCTGCATCTCGATTCCTGGGTTCTTGGCAATAACGAGACCCTTCTATGGTCTCTTAGGGAACCCAATCTAGCACCCCTTGCCTGGACTGAGAAAGCAAAAGTCGCCTCCACAGAAATAAAGGCTGCTCTAGGGCAGACTCCAGCCCTGGGCCTGCCAAACATAGAGAAACCCTTCAATCTCTTTGTACAGGTAAAAAAAAAATAGCGCTTGTGGTACTCACCCAAACTGTTGGGCCCTGACAATGACCGGTTACATATCTGTCAAAAAGCTGGACTCCATGGCCACAGGATGGCCACTGTGCCTCAGGGCACTAGCTTCCATAGTCCTACTCATTAAGGAGGCAAAAAGCTCACCATGGGACAAAAACTTAACGCCAAGGTCCCTCATGCAGTTGTGACCCTCAATAAACACACGGGGCACCGCTTCCTTTCCAACTCTTGGGTAGCACAATACCAAGGGCTCCTCTGTGAGAATCCATGGGTCACTCTTGAAACAGTCAGAACATTAAACCCAGCAACCTTTCTCCCCACGTAACAGGAGGAACCAGACCAAGACTGCTCCAAAGCAACAGATGAAGTCTATATAAGCCATCCAGATCTATGGGATCAAGCCATAAAAATTTCAGAATGTACACTGTTGCAACAGTTACCTATAAGAGGGTGCCTGAAAAGCGGGTTATGCAGTGACCATGACCACTAAAGTTCTAAAAGCTAAGGCATTACCAGCTGGATGGTCAGCACAATGGGCTAAACTATATACCTTAGCTCAAGACCTCATCCTCAGTGAAGGTTAGTAAGTCAAAGTGTACACTGATTCTCGATATGCCTTTGGTACTGTGCATATACATGGGGCCATCTACAAGAAAAGGGGCTTCCTTACTGCCTTGATAGGAAAAGCTATAAAAAACAAGGAAGAGATACTACAACTCCTCAAAGCCATCTGGCTTCCAAGAGAAGTAGCAATCCTGCACTGTAAGGGACACCAGAAAGGAGATGACCCCATAGTGTGGGGAAATCATCTGGCAGATGAGGCTTCCAAGACTGCAGCCAGTAAGGACAGGGCAAAGCCCCTTCTCTCACCATGACCCTAACACCTCCAGAAGTCCCTCTGCCCAGTTACACTAAAAAAAATAGGCCATGGCTGAGGGGGTCACCCTGACTAAAAAGAGATGGTGGAAGATACCAGATGGGCGTGTCTTCATAACAGCAACAGGAGGGCATCAAGTCAAGAAATACCACCAACTCACCCACCTGGGAAAAACTACATTAGAGGCCCTCCTCAAAAAACACTACTACATCCGCCTGTTGCCAGCACTATGCTGAGCAACCAGTGAGCAATGCATAACATGTGCTAAAAATAGTGCTCGGCCTGCACCAGGGCCCCCATCAGGTGTCCAGAGGATGGGAGGAACCCGTCTCGAAGATCTAAAAATAGACTTCACAGATGTGAAGCTGAGCAGGGGGTTCAGATATCTCCTAGTGATAATGTGCAGATTCTCTGGATGGGTTAAGGCCCTCCCAACCAGGACGGAGTGAACTGGGAAGTAACCAAAGTCCTCTTGTGGGAGATCATGCCCTGGTTCTGCCTGCCATTAACAATCCATAGTGAAAATGGGCCCACATTTGTAGCAGATATTGTACAGGTCTTAACCAAGTCTCTCAACACCAGCTGGAGGCTCCACACTGCCTACCAGCCCCAAAGCCCAGGGAAAGTAAAGCAAATGAATTATACCCTCAAGGGAACCTTAGCAAAGTTTTATCAGAAGACTAACCTTTCATGGCCAGATCTGCTACCCCGGCTCTCCTGCATGCCCCCCTCACACCTGGAACACTAGGTTGCTCCCTTTTCGAATTTGTGTATGGACGGCCTCCCTGTGCCTAAGGAGCCCTCCAGGAAACTTACATCAGACTGGGGATAAAAAAAATAAAAAAAATACAACCTCAGGCCCTGGGGGCCACCCTAAGTAAATTACGAAGGTACACCATTGAGAGGGCCCAATCACTTAGGGTCCCAGGTACACTCTTTCCAGGCAGGAGACTCAGTCTAAGTCAAAGATTGGAAAAGGGACCTCCTCAAACCACAGTGGACAGGACCTCACACTGTTGTTCTAACCACCCCTACTGCCCTTAAGGACTCTGGTGTCAACCCATGGGTTCACCACTTCAGAGTGAAAAAAAGCCCATCACCTGCATGAGGACTCATGCCAATGGGAAGTCCAGCCAAACCCCACAGACCTGCTCCAGCTTCTCCTTCAATGAAACCCTACCTACTGATGGACACCTACTTGCCATGGTCCCTAACTCTCATTGGTGTGATATCCCTCATCCTAGGAGTCAGACTGCACACTGTTGCCTCTTCTGGCTGGACTTTACCCCAGAGACTTGCCATTGTTGTTGTTTATTGAGTAACCCTAAGGTATATTAATACACTCATTGTCCACAGGTTTTATCTGCTGCCAGGCTAGCCACAATGGCTCCCTCTAGCTAAGGTTGTAGACCCCAATTTTATTAGCCCTCTGACTGTCCACTCCTAAGCACATTTCAGTATGGTTTTCCTGAGCCCAGTCAATCCTGGTCTTCTGCTACCCGGTGTGCTGTTCCTCCTCACCACTCATATTGCTAAGATAAGACTCCAGTTGCTCCTTGTTCACTATTGCCCTGCAGATAATAAAATGATGCCCTCCTAAACCAGGTGTTTAAAGGGGCATCAAAGGAGGGAATGAGAAGGAGGAGTCAAGATGGCGGAGAAAGTAGCAGGCTGAGACTACTTCGGGTAGCGGGAGATCAGCTAAATAGCTTATCTAAAGATTGCAAACACCTACAAATCCAACGGGAGATTGAAGAGAAGAAGAACAGCAATTCCAGAAACAGAAAATCAACCACTTTCTGCAAGGTAGGACTGGCGGAGAAGTGAATCCAAAGCGACGGGAAGATAGACCGCGGGGGGAGGGGCCGGCTCCCGGCGAGCGGCGGAGCAACGGAGCACAAAATCGGGACTTTTAAAAGTCTGTTCCGCTGAGGGACATCGCTCCAGAGGCTTAACTGGGGTGAAGCCCAGGCGAAGTCAGCGCGGCCTCAGCTCCCGCAGGGTCGCAGAAGGATCGGGGGTGTCTGAGTGTCGCAGAACTTACCGGTGTTGGAACGGGGAAGCCGGCTGCAGAGACAGAGCCGAGGAGTGACTCTCAGCTCAGGGTTGCCGTGAACCGGTCGCAGGCTCGGTCAGCTCGGAGCGCGGCCGGAGGCCAGGGTGGCGGGAGTCATTGGGCGTGTTCTCTGAGGGCGCACTGAGGAGTGGGGCCCCGGGCTCTCGGCTCCTCCGGGCCGGAGACCGGGATGGCCGCCATCTTTATTCCCGTCCTCCAGACTCTACGGAAAGCGCTCAGGGAACAAAAGCTCCCGAAAGCAACCCAGCAAACCCGAGCGGATTACTCAGCGCGGCCCCGGGTAAGGGCGGTGCAACTCCGCCTGGGGCAAAGACGCTTGAGAATCACTACAACGGGCCCCTCCCCCAGAAGATCTACGGGAAACCCAGCCAGGACCAAGTTCACCTACCAAGGAGAGCGGCGGAATTCCAGAGGAGAAGAAAGCAAAGCACGGAACTCATGGCTTTCTCCCCATGATTTTTTAGCCTTGCAGTTAATTTAATTTTTTTTTCTTTTCAATTTTTTTTTCTTTTTCTCTTCTTCTGCTAAATTTTTTTTAACTTTTACCATTTTCTTTTTTTAACGTTTTTTAAATAGTTTATCTAATATATATTTTATTTTTTCCTCTTTTTATATTTTTTCTTTATCGGCTTTCTTTTTTTTAATAGATTAATAGTTTAATAGTTTAATAGTTTTAATAGTTTTTTAATAGTTTTTAATAGATTTTAATAGTTTTTTTAATAGTTTAATAGTCTTTAATAGTTTTAATAGTTTAATAGTTTTTTTTTTCTTTCTTTCTGAACCCCTTTTTATCCCCTTTCTCCCCCCGCACAATTCGGGATCTCTTCTGATTTGGCTAAAGCATATTTTCCTGGGGTTGTTGCCACCCTTTTAGTATTTTACTTGCTCCTTCATAAACTCTTATCTGGACAAAATGACAAGGCGGAAAAATTCACAACAAAAAAAAGAACAAGAGGCAGTACCAAAGGCTAGGGACCTAATCAATACAGACATTGGTAATATGTCAGATATAGAGTTCAGAATGATGATTCTCAAGGTTCTAGCCGGGCTTGAAAAAGGCATGGAAGATATTAAAGCAACCCTCTCAGGAGATATAAAAGCCCTTTCTGGAGAAATAAAAGAATTAAAATCTAACCAAGTTGAAATCAAAAAAGCTATTAATGAGGTGCAATCAAAAATGGAGGCTCTCACTGCTAGGATAAATGAGGCAGAAGAAAGAATTAGCGATATAGAAGACCAAATGACAGAGAATAAAGAAGCTGAGCAAAAGAGGGACAAACAGCTACTGGACCACGAGGGGAGAATTCGAGAGATAAGTGACACCATAAGACGAAACAACATTAGAATAATTGGGATTCCAGAAGAAGAGGAAACAGAGAGGGGAGCAGAAGGTATATTGGAGAGAATTATTGGAGAGAATTTCCCCAATATGGCAAAGGGAACAAGCATCAAAATCCAGGAGGTTCAGAGAACCCCCCTCAAAATCAATAAGAATAGGTCCACACCCCGTCACCTAATAGTAAATTGACAAGTCTTAGTGACAAAGAAAAGATCCTGAAAGGAGCCTGGGAAAGAAGTCTGTAACGTACAATGGTAAAAATATTAGATTGGCAGCAGACTTATCCACAGAGACCTGGCAGGCCAGAAAGAGCTGGCATGATATATTCAGAGTACTAAATGAGAAAAACATGCAGCCAAGAATACTATATCCAGCTAGGCTATCATTGAAAATAGAAGGAGAGATTAAAAGCTTCCAGGACAAACAAAAACTGAAAGAATTTGCAAATACCAAACCAGCTCTACAGGAAATATTGAAAGGGGTCCTCTAAGCAAAGAGAGACCCTAAAAGTAGTAGATCAGAAAGAACAGAGACATATACAATAACAGTCACCTTACAGGCAATACAATGGCACTAATTCATATCTCTCAATACTTACCCTGAATGTTAACGGGCTAAATGCCCCAATCAAAAGACACAGGGTATCAGAATGGATCAAAAAACAGAAACCATCTATATGTTGCCTACAAGAAACTCATCTTAAACCCGAAGACACCTCCAGGTTTAACGTGAGGGGGTGGAAAAGAATTTACCATGCTAATGGACATCAGAAGAAAGCAGGAGTGGCAATCCTTATATCAGATCAATTAGATTTTAAGCCAAAGACTATAATAAGAGATGAGGAAGGACACTATATCATACT
Source organism: Lutra lutra (assembly GCF_902655055.1). NCBI lineage: Eukaryota > Metazoa > Chordata > Mammalia > Carnivora > Mustelidae > Lutra > Lutra lutra. The sequence goes on from NC_062280.1 coordinate 107,782,239, forward strand.
CAAAGGAACTGTCCAACAAGAAGATCTAACATTTTAAATATCTATGCCCCTAAGTGGGAGCAGCCAACTATATAAACCAATTAATAACAAAATCAAAGAAACACATCGACAAGAATACAATAATAGTAGGGGATTTTAACACTCCCCTCACTGAAATGGACAGATCATCCAAGCAAAAGATCAACAAGGAAATCAAGGCCTTAAATGACACACTGGACCAGATGGACATCACAGATATATTCAGAACATTTCATCCCAAAGCAACAGAATACACATTCTTCTCTAGTGCACATGGAACATTCTCCAGAATAGATCACATTATTGGTCCTAAATCAAGTCTCAACCGGTATCAAAAGATTGGGATCATTCCCTGCATATTTTCAGACCACAATGCTCTAAAGCTAGAACTCAATCACAAGAGGAATTTTGGAAAGAACCCAAATACATGGAGACTAAACAGCATCTTTCTAAAGAATGAATGGGTCAACCAGGAAATTAAAGAAGAATTGAAAAAATTTATGGAAACAAATGATAATGAAAACACAACAGTTCAGAATCTGTGGGACACAACAAAGGCAGTCCTGAGAGGAAAATATATAGCGGTACAAGCCTTTCTCAAGAAACAAGAAAGGTCTCAGGTACACAACCTAACCCTACACCTAAAAGAGCTGGAGAAAGAACAAGAAAGAAACCCTAAACCCAGCAGGAGAAGAGAAATCATAAAGATCAGAGCAGAAATCAATGAAATAGAAACTAAAAAAACAATAGAACAAATCAACGAAACTAGGAGCTGGTTCTTGAAGAATTAATAAGATGATAAACCCCTGGCCAGACTTATCAAAAAGAAAAGAGAAAGGACCCAAATAAATAAATCATGAATGAAAGAGGAGAGATCACAACGAACACCAAAGAAATACAGACAATTATAAGAACATACTATGAGCAACTCTACGCCAACAAATTTGACAATCTGGAAGAAATGGATGCATTCCTAGAGACATATAAACTACCACAACTGAACCAGGAGAAATAGAAAGCCTGAACAGACCCATAACCAGTAAGGAGATTGAAACAGTCATCAAAAATCTCCAAACAAACAAAAGCCCAGGGCCAGACGGCTTCCCGGGGGAATTCTACCAAACATTTAAAGAAGAACTAATTCCTATTCTCCTGAAACTGTTCCAAAAATAGCAATAGAAGGAAACTTCCAAACTCATTTTATGAGGCCAGCATCACCTTGATCCCAAAACCAGACAAGGATCCCAACAAAAAAGAGAACTACAGACCAATATCCTTGATGAACACAGATGCAAAAATTCTCGCCAAAATACTAGCCAATAGGATTCAACAGTACATTAAAAGGATTATTCACCACGACCAAGTGGGATTTATTCCAGGGCTGCAAGGTTGGTTCAACATCCGCAAATCAATCAATGTGATACAATACTTTAAGAAAGAAAGTACAAGACCATATGATACTCTCCATAGATGCTGAAAAAGCATTTGACAAAGTACAGCATCCCTTCCTGATCAAAACTCTTCAAAGTGTAGGGATAGACGGCACATACCTCAATATTATCAAAGCCATCTATGAAAAACCCACCGCAAATATCATTCTCAATGGAGAAAAACTGAAAGCTTTTCTGCTAAGGTCAGGAACAGGGCGGGATGTCCGTTATCACCACTGCTATTCAACATAGTACTAGAGTCCTAGCCTCAGCAATCAGACAACAAAAGGAAATTAAAGGCATCCAAATCGGCAAAGAAGAAGTCAAACTATCACTCTTCGCAGATGATATGATACTCTATGTGGAAAACCCAAAAGACTCCACTCCAAAACTGCTAGAACTTGTACAGGAATTCAGTAAAGTGTCAGGATATAAAATCAATGCACAGAAATCAGTTGCATTTCTCTACACCAACAACAAGACAGAAGAAAGAGAAATTAAGGAGTCCATCCCATTTACAATTGCACCCAAAACTATAAGATACCTAGGAATAAACCTAACCAAAGAGACTAAGAATCTATCCTCAGAAAACTATAAAGTCCTCATGAAAGAAATGGAGGAAGACACAAAGAAATGGAAAAATGTTCCATGCTCCTGGATTGGAAGAATAAATATTGTGAAAATGTCTATGCTACCTAAAGCAATCTACACATTTAATGCAATTCCTATCAAAGTACCATCCATTTTTTCAAAGAAATGGAACAAATAATCCTCAAATTTATATGGAACCAGAAAAGACCTCGAATAGCCAGCGGAATATTGAAAAAGAAAGCCAAAGTTGGTGGCATCACAATTCCGGACTTCAAGCTCTATTACAAAGCTGTCATCATCAAGACAGCATGGTACTGGCACAAAAACAGACACATAGATCAATGGAACAGAATAGAGAGCCCAGAAAATAGACCCTCAACTCTATGGTCAACTCATCTTCGACAAAGCAGGAAAGAATGTCCAATGGAACAAAGACAGCCTCTTCAATAAATGGTGTTGGGAAAATTGGACAGCCACATGCAGAAAAATGAAATTGGATCATTTCCTTACACCACACACGAAAATAGACTCAAAATGGATGAAGGATCTCAATGTGAGAAAGGAATCCATCAAAATCCTCGAGGAGAACACAGGCAGCAACCTCTTCGACCTCAGCCGCAGCAACATCTTCCTAGGAACATCACCAAAGGCAAGGGAAGCAAGGGCAAAAATGAACTTTTGGGATTTTATCAAGATCAAAAGCTTTTGCACAGCAAAGGAAACAGTGACCAAAACCAAAAGAGAACTGACAGAATGGGAGAAGATATTTGCAAATGACATATCGGATAAAGGGCTAGTGTCCAAAATCTATAAAGAACTTAGCAAACTCAACACCCAAAGAACAAATATCCAATCAGAAATGGGCAGAGGACATGAACAGACATTTCTGCAAAGAAGACATCCAGATGGCCAACAGACACATGAAAAAGTGCTCCATATCACTCGGCATCAGGGAAATACAAATCAAAACCACCATGAGATATCACCTCACACCAGTCAGAATGGCTAAAATGAACAAGTCAGGAAATGACAGATGCTGGCGAGGATGCGGAGAAAGGGGAACCCTCCTACACTGTTGGTGGGAATGCAAGCTGGTGCAACCACTCTGGAAAACAGCATGGAGGTTCCTCAAAATGTTGAAAATAGAACTACCCTATGACCCTGCAATTGCACTGCTGGGTATTTACCCTAAAGATACAAACATAGTGATCCGAAGGGGCACATGCACCCGAATGTTTATAGCAGCAATGTCTACAATAGCCAAACTATGGAAAGAACCTAGATGTCCATCAACAGACGAATGGATAAAGAAGATGTGGTATATATACACAATGGAATACTATGCAGCCATCAAAAGAAATGAAATCTTGCCATTGCGACGACGTGGATGGAACTAGAGGGTATCATGCTTAGCGAAATCAGTCAATCGGAGAAAGACAACTATCATATGATCTCCCTGATATGAGGGAGAGGAGATGCAACATGGGGGGTCGAGGGGGTAGGAGAAGAGTAAATGAAACAAGATGGGATTGGGAGGGAGACAAACCATAAGTGACTCTTAATCTCACAAAACAAACTGAGGGTTGATGGGGGGAGGGGGTTGGGAGAGGGGGTGGGGTTATGGATATTGGGGAGGGTATGTGCTATGGTGAGTGTTGTGAAGTGTGTAAAACTGGCGATTCGCAGACCTGTACCCTTGGGGATAAAAATATATGTTTATAAAGCTGTAAAAAAAAAAAAAAGAAAAAAAAAAAAAAAAAGAAAGGATGAATACCCAAGTTTTGTAGCAACATGGACGGGACTGGAAGAGATTATGCTGAGTGAAATAAGTCAAGCAGAAAGAGTCAATTATCATATGGTTTCACTTATTTGAGGGAAATTGGAAGGGGAGGTGAACAATGAGAGACTATGGACTCTGAAAAACGATCTGAGAATTTTGTTAAGGGGTGGGGGGTGGGAGGTTGGGGGCACCAGGTGGTGGGTATTGTAGAGGGCACGGATTGCATGGAGCACTGGGTGTGGTGCAAAAATAATGAATACTGTTATGCTGAAAAATAAAAAATTAAAAAAAAAAAAAAAAAGGAGGGAATGATAAGGAAAGTCTGTTCTGAGGTGGCTGACCAATCCAACAGGGGAATCCCAGTCCCAGCCCCAGGGCCATTCCCCAGGCTTTCCCCTAGCCCCACTGGCCTCAGCTACAAGAAGGGCACAGATACAGAAGTAAAAGTGTATGAAATGGGGCGCCTGGGTGGCTCAGTGGGTTAAGCCTCTGCCTTTGGCTCAGGTCATGATCTCACAGTCCTGGGATCGAACCCCTCATCGGGCTCTCTGCTCGGCAGGAAGCCTGCTTCCCCCTCTCTCTGCCTGCTTCTCTGCCTACTTGTGATCTTTGTCTGTCAAATAAATAAAATCTTTAAAAAAAAAGTGTATAAAATACCCCCTTTGTTTGTTTGGGGCTCAGACCTTGAGAGATTATTCTCTTCTGGGCCCACCGGTGTGAAATAAACCTCGGATCCTCCAAGTTCTCTGAGTGCCACTTGGTTTCTTTGGCCAGGATCCTGTCCACGTTCTGTAACACAAGCACAGCAGAATGGGCCAGAGGAGTCAAGAACCAAAACTGCAGACAGCACAGCAGATCCATGGCACCATGGGAAGAGAGACCTAGAAGCAAAGATCTCTTGCCCTGCCAACAGGAGGGATCTAGGTCTAGTTAGCCAGGGGGCCACAGGACATAGCAGGTAAGGTCCACTGAGGATACACGAATCACCCTACCTGCTCCACAGGTAGCTGGGATCAAAGCTAAGATCACAGTATGGAAAATGGCTTTATACCCGCAGGAGCTTTGGTAAGTCTTGCTTAGGTATGATATATGGGACCCAATGTTAGAGCCTGAACTAGCTTTATAAATAGTGTTTCCAGATAAAATACAGAATGCCTATTTAATGCTGCATTTTAAATTGACAATGAATAATTTCTAACCTAAGTATGTCCCAAATATTGCACTAGGCACACTCATACCAAAAAAGTTTATATCTGAAAATCAGATTGAAGTGGGCATGCTATATTTTTATTTGCTAAATCTGCAACCATCTTTGCGTAAGTTGGAAATCACCTTCTCTACCAATTTTATGATGCAAAGTTTTCTTTCTAAAAGCTAATGGTGGGAAGTACAGAGAAAGAAATCTTGTCCCACATGAAAGGCATTTTAACCTCAGCTTCTCCTTCCACAAAATGGGCATAATAAAAGTAGTTATGTTTTCTAAGGTTATTTGGGGATATATATACGGGATAATATATGAAATGCTGGGCACGGGTTCTGGCATAGAGTAAGTCTTCAATAAATTTCAACCAATATTAAAATATATACTTCATGAAGACGTGGAGGGTAGTAAATGAATGCATAAATGCTCTTAGTAAAGCCACACACAATGCAAATCTAAGGAATACTCTATAATAGTTCATTGCAATTTATTTTCTATCCGAAGCTCAGAATCCATTCTATTCTGTATGGGAAATAATCAAAACAAAGTGGCATAACAAGAAATCCCATGGCAGTTGTGTGGAAATGCCATCTCTTCTTTTTAGGTGAAGTGGTAAAGCCTTGCAAGTGGAATTTGTGCCTTTGACAAATGGGAGGCTGACAACACAGGGACGTGGCTGACAAGTACAAAATAGCATTCAGGAGGCAGGCACCATGAAGAAGAAAACAACTCTTGTGTGTAGCTGTCTGTATTGAGCCAGATTTTAAAGAACTGAAAAACTTTCTATATGAGAACGAAGAACAAGAAGATCTCTCAGTAAAAATCTGTTATTCTTTCTAAGACAGATAGTTTTTTTTAAAGCCCCCCCCCCCCCACTGTATAGGACTGTATTGGAAAAATATCCCTAGAAAATGTAATTCAGCAGATTTTGATGAAAAACATTTCCCCTCAGTTTTAAGCACCTAAATAATCCATTGTGAACATCAGAAGTTATAGAAACTTCCAATGTGACTGTAATATATCCCTTCTTGTAGAATACAGGCATGTTTTCTGAAGCTTTATTGAAAAATGAGAGTCTCATATAAAATGTATTTCAGATCATTTAACTTTTCTATCTTCTTTTATGATCCAATGAATTTTATTCATTTTAGCAACTCATGCTGAACCTAAGTACTTTAGGATTAAGATTAAAATACTGAGTATATGAATTAGGGTTAATAAAAAAATCCAATATATTTTTGCTTATGCAACTACTGTCACTTGAATGAAATGATACAGCTCAGAGGTGAAATGTGGGTAAACTATTTGATTTTCTTTCTAATTGGTGCCCACAAAAATCAGACCCAGATGGTTCTATTGTTGTAAATTAAGGTTGATCAAAGTGACACAACTCTCAAGGGAATCTTTCCTCAAGAATTAAATTGGGTGACCATAATTGTGTTTTGATAGCTCTATCTCACAATGTAATCAAGGGGAAAAATTAAGACTAATCTCCAGACAATAGCAAATATCTCTCATATAGATTTCAATTTCCAGTGACTGGGTTTGCTAGAGAATACAGGTACAAAAGAGAAATATCTCTGAAATGAATTATGAACAATTTAAATTACCTGAACTGTAGTGAAATTCCACAAGTAGGGCAAGTACTGGTCAAAAGAAAACTTCAGACTAAATTTATAATCTGAGTTAATACACTGTGTATATGAAGGTATATATATAAACCCAGTGCATGCCCCAGCGGGCCTCCTCTGTTTGTCTACCCTGGACAATGAAATTATGGAGGGGGGGGTGCTTGTGACATGCTCTACTATTTCTCACAATCTTGGAAGAATGGGAGCAACCTACAGAAATACAGCATGGGGACATCTGGTTGGCTCAGTTGGTTAGGTGCCTGCCTTTGGCTAAGATCATGATCTCAGAATCCTGGGATCGAGTCCCACATTGGGCTCTCTGCTCCATAGGGAGTATGATTCTGCCTGCCACTCTCCCTCTGGGTGTGTTCTCTCTCTCTCAAATAAATAAATAAAATCTTAAAAAAAAAAAAAGAAAAGAAAAGGAAACACAGTGTGGTCCGGAAAGGAAACCTGAGGTCAGAATGAAGAAAGGATAAGTAGAAGAGCAGAGGTTGGGATGCTGTTACAATGATGTATATAGGAAGCATCAATACTTGGACATCTGAAGTGGAGAGAAGTAAACAAAATTGTGAAAACTGAAGACACTGGGATGACAGGATTTTCTGATGCCTGGACACGGAGAGGGTGGAATCCACGTATACTCAGGGAACAGGGGTTTCATGATGCTACTGGATAAGATAAAGAAGCTGGGAAAAAAAGGGTGGTGAGAAAGTTGATGACTTCAACTCTTTGTAAACTGAATATGAGGTACATGTGAGGCATACTCGTAATAAGTCTGAGTAAATTGATTTGGGAAATGGATTTTGATTTCGACAATTACGGACCATCACATTGTTGAAGGTCAGTGAAACAATGAAGTCACTGGGGCAAGGTGGGAAGGTGAGTGGGATGGATGTTGGATGGGAGACACAGTCTGTGCCAAAGAGATCTTATCTGGCATTTGAAACGTTTTTCTAAGCACTGGCGCTTACAGCAGAACTGAGGAAGAGGGTGATAGAGAAAGGCAAGCACAGCCATGTCTGGAGCCAATGGTTAACTTCTCAGGAATTTTGTAAGCCATTTGTTGGACACAGCCATCATTAAACATTAAATTGTGTATATTTAAAATTACACGTATTAAAAACAAAGATAGATAAATTTAAAATTCACCTCTTCCGAATTATTTTGTAGAAATGACTATTACCTATGCCCTTGAGGCTACTTAAACCTATTGTGTCCATATGGTGGAAAAATATAATGATGTGCCACTGTGTAACTCTTTCCAACCCTACTTTCAGTGATGTCTCTGCTGGTATCTTGAAATTACAAGGTAATCAGCAAGTGCTACTAATTAGGGCTCCCCAACCACCTACCCTAAGAGCGGGTTGTTTACAAGTACACCACAGTTTAAGGAGGAACTTCTATATCCAAAGAATGAGCCTTGTAATAGAAATGTATTTCTTATATTGCTAAATAAAAAAAAAATCATTCTATAACCTTGTAACTTAAAACAACAGCTATTATTTTGTTATTATAACTCACAATTCTATTGGTAAATAATTCCAGAGAGACAATGGCTGGTAATTATGGCTAAGAATTTCTCCATCAATTGTAGTCAGAGGGTGGCTAGAGCTGGATCCCAAGTGTGCTGGAACAGCAGGGTTGGATATACATCTTTGTCTCTCTCTCTCTCTTTTTAAGGTTTTGTTTATGTATTTGAGAGAAAGCATGAGCAGGGGAGGGGCAGAGGAAGAGGGAGAAACAGACTCTCTGCTGAGCAGGAAGCCTGATGTGGGGCTCGATCCCATGACTCCTGGAACATGACCAGAGCCCAAGGCAGATGCTTAACTGAATGAGCCACTTAGATGCCCCATCTTTTTCTCTTTATGTAATTTTTTCCTCCCAGGTGTTCTCTCTGTGTTAACTAGTTTGAGCATTATGGCCTTCATGGTAGTTGTACTTCATATGTGGCATCTCAACGGCTCCAAAGGCAAGTGTGTCTTAGGGAAGAAAGTGGAAGCTACATTACCTTTCATTCCTTGCCTCAAGAATCACAGAATCACATCCAGCATGTTCTATTGCTTACAAACAAGTCACTAATCTGCCCAGACTCAAGGAGATTAGAAGTCAACTCCATTTCTCAATAAGGGAATGGAAAGATTTAACAGAATATGGAATGGCAGGTATTTGAGCCATCTGTACAAAATACAATCTGCCTCAGAGCCCAAGCCACACATGAGCTGGAGAAAGACAACTAGATGTAGTTGCCACTGTTCGGCATTCTGGAGGATGCTTGGGAAGTGTTGCTTTCATCAATCTGAGACAAAATCCACACACATCAGTTAGAATACCATTTCCAAATGATACAGTCTAGGAGCCAAAGAAGTTTAATTTGAGGGAATTTTATGGAATAGGAAAGTCCAATCCTGGATGATGATTAACAATAAATTTGTCTATGTCCTTAGGTTTTAGGGAAGTTTCTATGTCTGTCACCAGGAACGCACTCCTTTTTATCTCTGTTCTGAACATTTCTTCTGATCCTATTTCTTTTATGAGATTTTGTCCTTTTCTTGACCTTTATGTTTGTTTGTATTCTCCTACTTGTATATTCATTGCCTCCTTTTGATTATGTATATATATTTTTCTTTTCCTCAATATAACTTTTGTTTTCCCCAACGGTGGACAGCATATTTACTCCTCATCTGGTCCATGCTGCCTCAAGTTTTCTGGTGATAGCTCTAACCCCATTCCAATGAGAACCAGAAATCCGGATATCGAAATAAAAAAGATAAAATTATGAGCTAGTGAAATGGATGCTGGTGTGTTGAATAATGAAAGGGGTTACCCTAGAAGACTTTAAATTAGTAAATAACTTTCTGAGGTAAGTTCACATTTTCAACTTTGAGGAAATTATCTTAAGAAAAAAGAACTTGTGGTGGTATTTGTTTTGTAATTAAGGATGAAGAAACAGAAAACTTAGAGGCAGATGTTAGAATCTATGAAAACTCTCCAGCTCTATTCTAAATTTAGCCAACATTTCTGGGAGTCTACCAGGTGCCAGATTCCACATGAGGTTCTTGAGACAGAGCAAGAAAGAAGATAGAAACAAGCAGCTGGTAGGTATTTAAAATATATGTTAAAAATTAAATTATGCTATAGACTTTGCCAATTAGAAACTTACCCTCTAATTTTGGGGATGTGACAACTTTTCATGGGAATTAAAAGGCCATGGAAAGCTGAAGGTCAGATCCATGCATGGGAAGGAAATGAGATCCGTTGAAAGGCTGGTTTGTTCAATGATATACTGTTGTCTGTTTGCTCGTCCTTATTAGATGAGTAAAGAACTCCTACCCAGGTAAGTACTCTACCTTGTAGTAAATGTTTGTCTTCAACCCTAGCTTTTTCTTAGAAAATCTCGGTGGCTTAAAAAAAAAGTACTGATGAAAGAATACTGAACCAGATCATTCAAATCAGAATATCTGGCAGTGGGCCAGGACACTAGGTGTTTGTTTGTTTGTTTTTTTTCCCCCAAAGCCCCCTGTGGTATTCTAATGTGCAACCAGCATGCAAACTCCTGACCTAACCAGTTTCTCCCTCCTCTGTGCCTCTGTCTGCCATCCCGTTTGCCATCTTACTGCTCCTGGAGAGGCAGCACCTGGTTGTCTGAATTCTGTGGAAGAATGCCTCAGGAGTTTGAAAAGTTTTCAGGTACAGTGGTGTTCAAACTTAACTGCGTATTGAAATAACTTGGAGACCTCTGAAAAACAGTTATGTCGGAATGCTAACCTGTCTCCCCCCAAAAGTTGGTTTTGGTGACTGATGGGTGTGGCCTAAGCAGAGCAGTGTTTAAAGCTCCATAGGTGACTCCAGCATGTGCTCAGATTTGGGAACCACTGTCCCAGAATGCCCCAGTGGGAAAGACCTGTCACATCAGATGTAATTGAAATGTAGAGAAATTCTTTTTCTTTTTCTTTTTTTTTTTTTTAAAGATTTTTACTTATTTATTTGAAAGAGAAAGCGCAAGAGCAGGGTGAAAGGGAGAGGGAGAAGCAGACTCCCCACTGAACAGGGAGCTGGAAGCCGGAAGTCTGGCTCAATCCTGGGACTCTGGGATCACAACCTGAGCCAAAGGCAGACGCTTAACCTACTGAGCCACCCAGGAGTCCCAAAATGTAGGGAAATTCTTAACTGAGAACGCAAATAGGTGACAAGTTGGTAAAATGAGCAACAGCAGGGGTTTCAGGGAGGGGAACAGAGGTGAAGTGGGGACAGCATGCTCTCCTGTTCCATCCAACAGAAGCCCTAGGGAATGGGGCACCAGTGTGCTGGACTGACCTGTTTTTCAAAGGAAGTCAGAAATACAGATTGCATTTGTATGTGCAGCCTGCCAATTTTTGAATTTTGGCAACTAGCTCATGTTATAAAAACACTGAATGAGTTGAATTCAACCTGTCTGTGAGCTGAATTCAGCCAAAGGGCTTGCCAGATTATGACTTTTCTCTTAGGAGTCCTTCATGTTGGGATATCACATTCTTCCTCAACATTTGTGGAGTTCTGTTCTCAGAAGCTTCCTTTAGCTTTGCCCTCACAGAAATGTGACAGTACTATTTTCCAGCTGCCTGTAAACATTTGAAGGAGATTTTCTTTATATTCCTAGTTTTATGCCCAGTGCAAATATAAGGCAAGTATCCGGTAGACATTCTACTTTTAGATCACCACATTGAGGAATGGGTGTTAGTTCATTAATGCTGTGTACAAAACACCCAAACCAAATTTTACAGTACTTGTGGATTCACGATGGGATAATTAACAATTTCTTCACTTCCTACTGAGCAGGATGAGTTAAGGATTAGCTTCTCTCAGTAGATTACACATTAGAGAGAAAAATGTCAAACAGCTAAGTAAAATGGGCTGCTAAGTCTTCCCACACAAGCATCTACAGAGCACTAATGAGCTAGCTTTTCTGTCACATTCACAACTAGCAGGAGATGACCTAAGAATAAGTCAGAGAAGCTTTCTATTGGAGGATCTTCATTTTACCTCTAAATATATAGTAAAGAAGTGAGTCAATTGTTACTTACAGAAGCTATTTTAGTTCAACTGCAGGAAATTAATTATATTTCAGAAATAGCCCTTGTATTGCACAGACTATAAGTCTTCTTTGTATGGCACGGAAATGAAAAAAAAAATCCTTTTGTTTGAACTAAATGTACATTTTTTTGTTTTGTTTTAACTGAAGGAATTTACTCTTGTCCTCATTCCACACATCATCTCGATGTAATGAGGTCTCTGATTCATGACCGCAACTGCTTTTTCACAGCTCATTAACCTCGTTTTGCTTCCTCTCTCTCTCTGTCCCACCTAGCATTCCATCCTGTGTTTGGATTTTAATGTTTGCAGGGACAGGCACCAGAGGCAGGGGTGCAATGTGAGGGAGTGGCCAGTAGGCTGGCCTCTGCTGTACGATGAACCATGAAAGTACACATGCAAGATACGTCTTTGGACTGCGGGCTGGAGGAGAGAAGGAAGGGGGAGGGCATGTAGTGTGCATACTTGCCATTTTCTGTTTCTCATTGATCAACATTTATTGAAGGGGAGCTCTCTTTCTCCCTGTCACTCTGGACTGTGTGCCTAGTTATGCTGGCAGTTGCCTGGAAAACCAGGTCCCAGTCACCAGAATGTGGTTCTTCATTCACATTTATAAGGCTTTAGAGGAGCCAGAGGTTCTCGGCAGACAGTGGCAGGCTCCTGGCAGAGGCACCAGTCCACAAAGAGTGAATCTCCATGATTACTGCTAAGGCAAAGCAAGACAGCCAGGTACTAAGAAACAGGTGAATCCAAGAGGGTCTGAAAAGGGAGGTGAGCAGTTATGTCTCAGATATACAGGCAAAGCAGTCTATATTTTATTTATTTATTTATTAAAGATTTTATTTATTTATTTGAGAGAGAGTGAGAGCTAGAGAGAGAACACACACACACACACACACACACACAGTACAAGCAGGGGAAGCAGCAGGCAGAAGGAGAAGCAGGCTCCCTGCTGAGCAAGGAGCCCGATGTGGGACTCAGTCCCAAGACCCTGGAATCATGACCTGAGCCGAAGGCAGACGCTTAACTGACTGAGTCACCCAGGCTCCCCTAAGCAGTCATTTTAACACAGAGTATGAACATATGAATTTTGAAACAAAGGCAATATTTGACATCCGATTCCTGGTATGTGACTACAGCCATTAATAGATATTCAAGCTTAGATAAGTGGTAATATTAACATTTGCTAGTAGAATTAAGTTGGGGCAAGTATTTCCTTTTCAAGATTGTTTTCTTGACTACAATAGCGTATAGTAATCATTTTTTTAAAGTAAATTCTTTTCAATGTTCTTCACAATTCATTGTAATTCATTACTATAGTATTTATCTCAGAACTCGTGACACTATTGCTTTCTGTACCATGTATCACAATGAAATGGGAGATTTTTCTTTTCTTTTCTTTTCTTTTTTAAATTTTTAAATAAACATATAATGTGCTTTTATTCCCAGTGGTACAAATCTGTGACTCGCCCGGTTTACACATTTCACAGCACTCATCATAGCACATACCTTCCCCAATGTCCATATCCCCACCACCCTCTCCCGTCCCCTCTCCCCCAGCAGCCCTCAGTCTGTTTTTTGAGATTGAGTCTTTTATGGTTTGTAAAGTGGAAGATTTTTCTAAAGAGAGATGTAAGACTCTCACATAGCTCTGTCCAATAGAAACGTAATATGGACAAAAAAGGGAAGCCACATGTGAACTTCTAAATTTTCTAGTAGCCACATTAAGAAGAGAAAGATTTAAAAAGTAGAAGTAATTTTCATATGGTTTTGTAATAGTTAATCCAACATCTCAAAAATGTAATCACATCAACATGTAATCAATGTGAAAAATATATTATTAAGAGAATGAGAAGACAAGCCATATAGACAAGCCAGATATTTGCAAAAGAAACATCTAATAAAGGACTATTATCCAAATTATGCAAAGAAATCTTAAAACCCTGCAATAAAATAAAAATGAACAACCCAACTAAAGATAGGCCATGGACTTGAACGGACTTCTTAACCAAAGAAGATACATAGGTAACAAGTAAGCATATGAAAAGATGCTCCACGTTATTATGTCATTAAGGTATTGCAAATTAAAACAAGGAACTCCATACCTATTAGAATGGGCAAATCCAGAAGACTGATAACTCCTAGTGCTGGCGAGGATGTTAGTAACAAAGTCTCGTAAATTGTTGGTCTGAATGCAAAATGATGTTGCTACTTCAGAAGAGATTTTGGCAGTTTCTTACAAAACTAAACATATTCTTAGGACCCATCAACCTCACTTTTTGCTATTTAAGCAAATGTGTTGCAAACTTTGTCTACACAAAAACCTACATAAGAATGTTTATAGTAGCTTTATATTTAATTGCCCAAACTTGGAAGCAACCAAGTTATTCTTCAGTAGATGAATGAATAAATGAACTTTGCTAATCCACACAATGAAATAGTATTCAGTGTTGAAAAGGGATCAACTATGAATGAATGTAAAGACATTGAGGAACCTTAAAGACATATTGCTGAATCAAAAAATCCTATCTGAAAATGCTACATTTTTGTATGATTACAGCTTTATGGCGTTCTGAGGAAGGTGAAACTATGGAAAAAAATAAAAATAAAAAGATTAGTGGTTTTCAGATGTTGAGGGAAGGAAGGTTGAATAGGTGAAGCAAAGAGGACTTCAGGTCAGTAAAATGATTCTGTATGGTACTCTCATGGTGGATAAATGTAATTTAACATGTGTTCAAATCCATAGAATGTTCAACAGCAAAGGGTAATACTAATGTAAACTCTGGCCTTTGAGTGATAATTATGTATTAATGTAGATTCATTGATTATAATTAATGTACCACTCTAGTGGGGTATGTTGATAATGGTGGCAGGGGGAACCTTGGCCTATGAGGGAGCAGGAAGTCTATAAATATCTCCGTACCTTCCCTTTAACTTTTACTTTTCCCTTTTACTGAGAACCCAAAACTGCTCTAAAAAATAAAGTTTCTTGGGGCACCTGGGTGGCTCAGTGGATTAAGCCGCTGCCTTTGGCTCAGGTCATGATCTCAGGGTCCTGGGATCGAGTCCCGCATCGGGCTCTCTGCTCAGCAGGGTGACTCCTTCCCTCTCTCTCTCTCTGCCTGCCTCTCCATCTACTTGTGATCTCTCTCTGTCAAATAAATAAATAAAATCTTTTAAAAAATAAAGTTTCTTAATAAAAAAATTACTTAAATATTTTACACGTTTTTTCATGAAATCTTTGAAGTTTGGACAATTTCTACATTTATAGTACACCTCAATTTGGGCTAACCACATTTCAAGAGCTGCATAGCTACACTGAGTACTAACTACCTTGTGGGACTGTGTAGCTCTAGGACATGTGAATGACACGCTTGGAACGAACTCCAGGGGAATGGCTTTGGATTGAATTGATGGTTCTCAAGCTTCACTATGCTTCGGAATCACCTGCATAGCTTATTAACACACAAATCTTTGCACCCCACATCCAGAGGTTCCTATCCAAGAGGTCTGGAATAGGGCCTCTGGTTTCCATTTCCAGCAAGTTCCCAGCTGATGCCAGGGCTACTAGTCTGGCAACCACTCCCTCTTTGAGAGGCACTGGTGAAAATGAGGCTTTGGGAAATCAGCTTTGACATTTTATGTGGTGAAAGAGACAAGCAGTTTCTGAATATGACAAAGATACCTCCTCCACCACAATAATAATGAGTATTACAACAGGGAAGAAAGGTGATCAGTTTGTGCTGAAGATCACAATTCTATTCCTCAGGGCAATATGTATGATAGATCATTTCTTTGGTCTTGTTTGCTGTCAGAGAAAGTGTGGTAGACACATCCCATACTGACAAATGTGGCATATTTAACTTAATATAACTTGTGCATCCCCGTAAGAACAAATCTTGTTTGTAAAGGAATATCTAGGCATAATTTGAATAAACAATCAATTTGAGATGAGAGACTTAACAACCCAAACACTATCCAATTTCTTTTAAATTAACTGGGAGCTCTCATTAGCCTGAAATCCCCTCTCACGAAAGACTGTTTCTCATATTTACTGTTGCATTTCCAGTTTTTGACATTTTTGTATACAGTAGGTACCCAGTAAATAGATGACTGATGAATACATGTACTTGTTTTATACATTTTGGGAATTTGGTCTTTGACGATTCTGAAGAAACGTTTAAATACTATGCAGAAGTGGCATGAAGAGACAAAAATAGACACCTCTCTTCATCCTCTATTCATTTCTGTAAGTATTAGGAATATAAAATAGTTCAGAGTAAGAATCCAAATGCCAACAAGCTGTTTTTCACTTGTGATTCTGGATGGCCTGATTGTAGGCAGTCCGCTTCCAAACCTCTTCTCCCTCAGTAGGCGCCCAGAGCTGAATTACAAATTACCTGATGCTTTAGATTCACATTTCACAGTGTGATATTGTAACATATTGTAAGAAGAGATGCTACACATGAATTTTTCAATGATTAAAAAGATATCTCTAGCGATGCAAGAAAGGATCTCTATGAGTTTAACATTTCCTCAAAATTGGCTCACAAATAGAGATCAAAAAACTTTAGTCAAGTGGAAACTAATTTAGAGTTGTTACTGCCTGGCATCTATATATATATATATATTTTTTTTTTTTTCAAATAATCTGATGCTATTGCTAACACTAGGCACTAGGATTCTAATTTTTACAAGTCAGCTGTGGAGTCCACTTCATTATTGGATGGTCACATCATAGATAGGATAATTCACATGAGAGAATTCCATGATCTTGTGGTTTGGAGGCTGACCTTGAGAATGCCACACCTATCAACCAAGTTCCAACTCTGTGTCAGGCACTCTTTTCATTTATTTTTCTCTAGCTTTATTGAGAAATAGCTAATATTTAGTATAGTGTAAATTTTAGGTGTACAATGTGTTGACTTGGTACATTTTATATATCCCAAAATCCTTAACTACTGCAGTATTAGCTAACACCTCTGTCCCTTCATGTAAGTACACTTCTTTTTTTGTAGTATGAACATTTAAGATCCACTATCTTGGCAACCGGACAGTATTGCAAGTATATAGGATAGTATTATTAGCTATAATTATCGCTATATGGCTAATGTCATGTTGTGCATTTGATCCCCAGAACTTACTCATCTTAAAATTGGAGGTTTGTACCCTTTGTCCGTCTCCTCCTTTCCCCACTTCCCAGTTCCTGGCAACAAATATTTTATTCTCTTTTATTTATTTATTTATTTATTTAATTCTCTTTAAGTTTAACTTCTTTTTAGATTTCACATGTAAGTGAGATCACAGAAGATGTGTCTTTCTCTGACTTATTTCACTTAGCATAATGTCTTCAAGTTTCAAATATGTCTTCATATGGCTTTTTTCCTCATGACTGAATAACATTCCATTGTATACATAAACCACATCTTCTTTATCTATTAATTTGTTGATGGATACTTAGGTTGTTTATCTTGGCTATTGCAAGTAGCACTGCAGTGAATGTGCGAGTGCAGATATCTCTTTGAGGTCCTGTTTTCATTTCCTTTAGCTATTGACCCAGAAGTGGGATTGCTGGATCTTATAATAGTTGTATTTTTAATTTTTTGACAAACCTCAGTATTGTTTTCCATCGTGGCAGTACCAATTTATATTTTGGTGTTGGGGGAGATCATTGAGAAGATGTGACTGCCTGTTCATGCCTGAGCTGGCCCCCAACAAACAGAAGCTCCTCACCTCCTCCCCTGCCCTTGGGGACATGGGTTCCATCTGCTTTCCCTACTCAGAGGCTGCCCCAAGGACATAGCCTTGAGATAGTGATGTGTGCTGAGAACACTCACACAGTAGACATAGCTGAGCTCAGGTAAAACCTCTATAGACACTTTGAAGATTTGGTGGATGGGTACAGAGATCTACTCATCTTACAGCCACCCAAGATAAGCTTTGTGTGTAAGTTTCTTTGCTTATAAGACCTGCTGCCACCAGTCTGGCTGCCTCTTTCTCTGGTTCCCCTGCCCTGTGCACATGGAGGCCAGTTTCAGATCACACCTGGAAAGTTCCCTTGGGGTTTGCAAACCAAAAATTGGCGAACCAGTCAGCAAACAGAAGACCCCGTCCATGGGAATGAGACATCTGAGGGGGGACACCTTGAGTTGGCCACTGACCTCTCTGCGGGGAAGGGTGGCTGGTTTGGAAACAGGCATCCCCAGGGGAAATCTGGAGTTGGCCTGTGACCTCTGTGTGGAGATTGGTGGTCCATGTGTCAGATGTCATGTGAGTATGGGGACTCATGTTGGCTGCTTTAGGGGCTTGTTTGAGGAACCTCACAGAGTGTGCTGTGGCAGAGAAGGGAAGCGCAGTGGGCTGGCCATAGATGCCCAACTAGAGGCTGAAGTTCAAGTTAAAAAGTTGGAAGAGAAGCTCAGGTTAGAGAAAGACCTTTGAGCGTCCACCACTCTGCTGGTTTGGGGGCTGGCAGACAAGCCGGGAAGGCAGGATGAGAAGCTGGAGGCCTTAGCTCCTGCTCTGTAAGACTAAGAGTGCTCTTGCTGCTTAAGATCCAGGCACTTGGGACAAAGCCCAATTAAAAGGCTAAGCGGTGGAATCTCTGGGAAAGTGGTGAAAAGGAAGAGGAGGATGTTATGCTAATTGATGAGGAAACAGAAAAAAAAATGCCACATGCCCTTTATGGGCCCTCAGAGAGGGGAACATTTTAAATAGCAATTACCCTAAAAAACTTCTAGGAGAAAACTTGCATTTGTTTCTTATCCCTTGAAGTTGTCCATCTTACCATGTCTTTGAAAAAGAAATACCCAGAGATAGACAAAAAGGCATTGCTGGAGGAGACTGAAGGAAAAAAGGAGGAGGGAGAGAGGCCTTTTCAGATACAGACTGCTACAGGAGTTCCCTCACCCAATTCAGTGCAGAGCCTCCAAAAGATCGAAGACATCTGTGAACAACTTTAACCATGTGGATGGGGACCTGATTCTTGGCTAGAGTTTTGAAATAACAGCTGAATCAATATAGAAGGTTGCAGGTTTGTGGAAAAGGAATATCGAGCAAGGAATTTTATGTGTAGTCAAACTAGGATTGGAATGGGTTATGTAAGCTAAAAGGAAAAAAAATATTAATGTCAAAAGTACACTGGTGCAAAATTAGAAGTTGTTTTTTCTCCATTAAAAGGCCAAAGTTTTCTTAGATTATTGACCAGCTCTTAATAAGAAATTGTAAACAAATTTTTTTTTCTTTTAATGTAATCTAACTAAAAAACAAAAGTTCTGTGTTTTGTCTTTACTGGGTGTTTGATTACTTAAGAAAACTGAGGTTTCTCTACTAAAAGACCCAACTTTTTTTACAATTATGTAGTGTATGTTATATTTTATGGGAAGCATTGTCGAATAAGAAGTGATGTTATTTTCTTTAGAGTATAGCGCTGTGAAATTTCTAAAACTCTGATGCTCCCTGGCATACTTATCAGTCAATTAAAAACTGTATGTCACAGAAATAACTATATTCCCTCATCAACTTCATTCTAAAGGACTCTCATCAGATCCTTACCCATGGTAATTTTTTAGTCTTTCGTCATTTGAGACACTTACTGTTTTATTCCGATGCTTTGGCAAAAAGTTATCTTGCAAAAGTGCTTCATCTTCAGGAAGATTCATGGAAAAGGCTTTGACAGGTTTCTGATGACTGAGATTAATTTGCCTTCATGTTAGAGGACAATAATGAATGTTTCAAGTGCTCCCCCAAGGCTATCTGCATATCCTGACAGTATGCCATGGGATGGTAGCTGGAGACCTGTCCCTATCCCCCTGCTTTCCCACATTAGTAAAATGGGCCATTACACAGATGAGTTGATGTTAACATGTGAAGACTTGCCTCTGGTGAAGGGCATCCTGAAGGTTTGCTGGAGTATCTGTGAGGGAGAGGATGGGTGACAAACCCACAGAAAGTCCGAGGACCCCGCATCATCAGAAGGTTTTGGGATCTCTTTGGTCAGGTTAAATGCATGTTTTCCCAGAAGTTGAGATTGATAAGCCTATCCACGCTCTAAGAGTGTGAAAGAAGTATAAGTCTTTATGGAGATTTTGGGAGCTAGGAAGACTTTTAATCCCCACCTGGTACAGTGCCTATCCCTTATGTCCTGGTTAGAAAAAAGAAAAAAAAAAAAAAGGCACATGTGGGACTGAGAATTAGAGCAGCAAGTCATCTTTTAGGGACTTAGTGAAATAAAGTTCTGGGCATCTCCCAAGTAGGGTTGCCATTTGAGTTCGATGTGTCTGTGACTCAGGAATGCCTGGATCAGACACTGTGACAAAAACAACAGAAGGGGAAAAATGCCTTAGGATTTTGGCTCCAGCTCTGGAAGTGGGCAGAAACCCAATATACCTCTACGGAGCGGTAGCTGCTAGCTGTTTACACTGCGAGGCTTTAGGTAGAGTACAGCCCCTCACACAGCAGCCAGTGAGGCAGCCAGTGGGGTTGAGCTTGGAGCAGTCTGGCTGGTGATGGATGACTTATGAGCCATGGATGTTAACCCTATGTGCTGATGGTTGGGCTGTTCTGAAGGGATGAACCCTATGGCTTAGACCATAGGAGGCCAAGGGGTACATGGTCTTGAATAAGCCCTTGTGGGGTCAGGATACGTGGAAAGATTTTTTTTTCCATCTGTAAGTGCCTAAGGCAGTCCTCACTGTTGTCTTTGTCCTGGCTCATAAGACACTGACACCACCCAGCAATTAGGAATTTGATGCTTTAGCTCCAGGACGAGCCCAGCAACATACCCTTTAGTAAATGCAACAGATTGGATGCAGAGACACAGTTGCCACCACAGTGCCCAGGCGTGATGGAGTATTGCCAAGAACGCTGGGTTGCCCTTGAAATACAGTGACTTGCTTAATGCAGTGACCACATGCCTTGTGTGTTTTGAATGCTGCCCAAGGCAATTGCCGAAGGAGTTTGGGACTTTCCATTGGAGTTCTCAACCAGTAAGGGATTGGCAAATTGATTGTATTGGCCACTTCTTTCCAAGGAGGGTTCTAAATATGCCTTGGCTTATGTGAACACTGCATCTGGCCTAATCCAAGCTGTCCCCCGTTGCCTTGCAAACCAGGCTGCCATCGCTGGGGGATAACGGAAGCTGAGTACCATTGTATAGATACCCTTATCTTCTAGACTGTGATTGGGGGGTCACATTTCAAAGGTCATGATGTGTAAGATTGGGCAAAACAGCATAACATTGGATAAAGTTTCCATCTCCCCCTTTTTTAAAAAATATTTTATTTATTTATTTGAGAGAGAGTATGAGTGAGGAGAAGGTCAGAGAGAGAAGCAGACTCCCTGTGGAGCTGGGAGCCTGATGTGGGACTTGATCCCGGGACTCCAGGATCATGACCTAAGCTGAAAGCAGTCGCTTAACCAACTGAGCCACCCAGGCGCCCTCCATTTCCCTTTTAACCTGCAAGCAGCTAGTTTGGTAGAAAGAGACAAAGGAATATTAAAATAACAAGTTAAATTACTAACAGGAAAATCCACCTTGGCTGGGTGGACTAAAGTACTGTCCAGGCTTTAATACGTTGTGAATAATTAACCAGTTAGGCCTGTTGCCCCTATGCCAGCCCGTAGACCCCTACTGAGGCACCTAACACAGTGAAAGTAGGGAAGTCATGGGAAACTGCTATTGGTCCCACTCTCACCATGGATCACATGCCGTGCTACTGAGAGCACCATGCCCCATCATACCTAGGAAAGGAATTATCTACTGGAAATGGCAGTGGAATGTCCCTCAGGGCTGGGTAAGATACTTGGCATCCCTGAGTGAAGGGGAGACTACTCAGTCTCAATGGGGAACCTGATGTTTTGCTATAAACCAGACCTGTTGGAATGTACTATGCTTGGAATGGAACATATGCCAGTGAAAGAGGGGAGATGGGGAGGGTTCTGTTCTGGCATGTCCTGTCCCCAGTCCATCTCCTCATGTCTGACAGTGCTGGCCCTCTTGGCTAACATATATGGGATTTACTACCAGGTCAAGCTCCTAAAACCACCAGTCTCCTCCTCTTCAAAGCCAGGTAGACACTGTTTTTCACCAGTGCAATCATTTGGCTGCTATCTTTGTTCCCTCCATTGTCCTAAAACACATCATAGCATACACAGAAACCCTTACGAAATTCACTCAGCTAGCATCAGATGATAGCCCACATAGCTTGTCCTTACTGAACACTGAGATACCTTTAATGAGAAAAGCTGTCCTCTGAAATACAATGGACTTTGACATTAATACTGTCTCAGAAGGAGACACCTGTGCCATTATCCAAACAGAATATTGTGTGTTCATACCTGATGGATCTTTTAATGTATCATTTTTCAAATCACATGAGGGTATAAGTGAGTGCCCTGAGTGATCCTGACCCCTGGCTTAAGAGATCTAGTAAGTCAGTGGTTCATATCATGGGGCTCTTAGTGGAAAAAGTTGCCACCGATTTTGGGAATCACTGTCTTAATCTGTGCTTTCTCTTGCATGAGCCTGTATTGTTCTTCTGACATCTGCCTCCAGTGCAGCCAGATAACCATCAAAGGAGCCACCTCAAGCTAGTGAAACCCATGCTGACCCCTGAGGACACACTGGTGAAGAGGGAGATATGTGAGCTCACCAAAGGTACAGAGTTGGGGGAGGTCTTCGAGAAGATATTACCACTGGTTGACTTATGAGCTGGACCTGGGTAATTGGAGGCTTCTGTGCTTGGAATGTGGTTATCACTTGCCTTCTCCAGTCCCCAAAGCTGCCCAAGGACACAACTTTGAAATAGTAATATGGTGCTGAGATCATCTGTATGGTATACATGATTGAACCCAGGTAAGGCCTGTATATATATTTCTACAGTTTGGCAGGTGGGTGTAGAGAGCTACATGAGTGTCTGCAGTCAACCAATCAAGCTTTGCACATAAGTTCCTTTACTTATAATACTGCCACCTACAAATCTGGAGAGGCCTGTCTCTTTAATCGGCCTCTCTCTGCCCTCTGCCTATGGGGGTCAGTTTCAGATTTCACCTGGGAAACTTCCTAGGAGCCTGTGAACCAACAGACAGTATAGAGGGAAAGTCTTTTCTCCAAATCCTAGCCAATGCTTGTGATCTCTTGTTTTTTCATGACAGCTATTCTAACAGGTTAAGGTGATATCTCTCTATAGTTTTGATTTGCATTTCCCTGAGGATGAGTGATGTTGCGTGTCTTTGCACATGCCTGTTGGCCATTTGATGTCTTTTTGGGGAAAAAAAAATGTCTATTTAGGTCCCCCTCCTAAAGTCAGATTTTTTTTTTTTTTTTAGTTTTTAAAGTCAGATTGTTCATTGTTATTGAGTTATATGAGTTCTCTCTATATATATTTTGGATTTAATTAAGCCCTTATCAGATATATGATTTGCATATATTTTCTCCCAATCCATAGGTTCCTTTCCATTTTGTTGATTGTTTCTTTTGCTCTACAGAAGCTTTTGAGTTTGATATAATCCCACTTATTAATTTGTTTTTCTTGCATGTGTTTTTGGTATCATAGCCCAAAAAATTGTCAAGAGAAATATTAAGAAATTTTGCCCCTTCTTCTAAGAGTTTTATGGTTTCAGGTATGATGTTAAGTTTTCATTCTACTTTGAGTTCATTTTTAAGGGTGATACAAGATAGGGGTCCTGTTTTGTTTTTCTGCATGTGGATTTCCAATTTTTCCAGCACCATTTATTGAAGAAACTATCCTTTTCCCCTTGAGTGTTCTTAGTTCCCTTGCCAAATATTAGTTGAACCAGGAACTTCTCAGTCATTCAACTACTTGGCACAACTACCTTATGAAGTAGATATTCTTAGTTTTTCCTATCTCATATGGAGTATGCTGAAGCCCAATGAGTTCAAGTAATTTGCCAGTGTGACACAGATAGTAGCAGGACAAACCAGCTTTGGGAGATTCCTCACACTCCACAGCCTGCACTCCCACTGTGGAACTAACAACTGTTCTAGTTTGGCAGGACACAGAGGCCTTTGGTAAATGACTTTCATCAGGGAAAAGGTTTCTTATGGATAAAGACACCAAAGTGTTATCACTGTACAACTGAATGGGCCCTAAAACAAGCAAATGACAGCACCATAACACCTCTTCCCTTAAGCCATTTCACTGAAAAGGATATTTTTAAATACATTGGGGCTTTGAGGGTTGGATCCAGCCTGAATGAACTGATGCATCAGAGATTTGTGTTGGAAAGCATGAGTGCACTGGGTGCCATGGAGATTTCCAAGTTGGCCATGAGCTGTTTCCTTAAAAAAAAGAAATCTATAGAAGGTGATATTTATGATATTGTTTCTGTTATGATAGAGGATGAGGAATTCCCAATTGCTTCATTTATACATTTTTGGGGATCAGAGTACAATTTTTGCTGCCTTCCTCTTAAAGCTCTGAAAGGGATTTATCGTGAGTGTTAATGAATTTAAAAAGCTAGGTTATCTTGTTTTGGATACGATAAAAGACAAGGAACTAGAAATATGTCCCAAAGGAAGGAATTTACTAGTTTTTCTTTTTTTTTTTTGCTTTTGACATGAAACCTACACCATGACCTTTGGCCATGCCATATGTGTACTCTCAGTACACATTTTCTGTAGTATTTGGGCCTCAGGGGAGCTGTGGCTGTTGTGCCTCATACCTATCATCCATTAAATGTTTTTTTTCTTTTTTTTTCCCCCGAGCACAGCTAGCTGTTCTTGCAACAATATCACCAGTGGACCATATTTCTTAAAAACATTCAGCAAGCTCCTCAGAGAAAATTGTTTATTCTGCTTAGAAGTTATGCATCAAGATCTCGCCTCTGCCCTGGACAGACTAATCTCTGACATTATGACAATTTTCACATACTTATACTTGGTGACAGGTCATCAATTTATGAAGCCAACTGAGATATGGCTCAACAACCTGGTCTTTATCTTCTTTAGGGAGAAAGGTGATATGAAACTGTGTTAAGTTGAAATTTTTGGAGCAATAAGTGACTCAATTTGAAATAAACATCGGTAAGGGACATAAAGATACTATGAAACATTTTCACCCAATTGTTTAATCTACCCTCTTAGACAAGTCTAGACTATGGCATTATCTATTCTTTCTATTTACTGAAGCCAGGCTCATGCTTAGAATGGGATTAGAAACAAAAGAATTTTAGACTTGTACAATCCATATTTTTAGTGCTGTTACTAGGGAAATTAATAATAATAATAAATGGCATTTTATAATAACAAATGACATTTTATAATAAATAATAATTAATATATAAATATTAAAAATAATAATTATTATTAAAAATGGCATTTTTCTTTACTCTGAGGCTCCAAGAAAGGCATTAGATTTTAATGAATGTATAGAATTACATCAATCTAATTTCAGGACTGATATGAATGGCCAATGAAACCCTGCAGTTTCAAACTGCTGCAAAGAATTTTGTCTTAATGGCTATATTGCAATTTTGATGAGTTATAAATAAATATCAAAAACTAATGACAAGCAGATTCTAAAAAGAATCAGTTGTATCCTTTCATTCAATACAATCTTAGCAATTAATAGTGTAATTTAGACATAATGCAAAACTTTATTCATTCATGTATCAACTCTCAATTATGTATAGAGCACTGTATTAGGCACTAGAAACTTACATTCATTCAACAAATAGTTACTGAGCACTATTCTGTGCAGCATACCTTTTTGGAGCTGAGGAAACTGCAGTAAAACTCATGTGATATTCCAACCCTCATGGAACTTATATTCTAAGGGAGAAGAGGAAAAATAGGTAGGACAAATAATTTATAGAGGGTGCTTGGGAGTGTTAAGTACTAAAGAGAAAAAATATGTAAAAAGAGAGAGAGGATAGAGACTGATATGCTGGGAAGGTGAGGGATCCACATTTCAGATGGGCTGTCAGGGAAGGACTCTCAGAAAAGGAGATGTTTGAATAAAGACCAGGAAGAATCTTGGAAATTAATCACAAGGGTCTAGGAGAAGAGCACACAAGGTGGGAGGAACAGTAAGTGAGAAGGGAACAACATGCTTAGCATTTTGTGGATGAGTTAGGAGGTCATAGTCATTTAGTGAATGGCTAAAAAGCAAATAGTGGAAGATAAAGCCAGAGAGATAATGGGAATAGCCGATAGAGGGTCTTGAGGGTCAGACGAAGGATTCTGCTATTTCTTCTGAGGAGACTGGGAATCAGTGGAAGGTTTTAGATAGAATAGAAAACTAATCTGATTTATGATTTGGAAGGACCACTCTGGTATAATGAAATTAGAATGCAAAGGTGAATCCGGTAGAGTCCTAATGTCCATGAATTCACACTTCTTTTGAGAGGCTGAGACCAACATAGGTTCACTGCAGTGAGGTAAATGCTACTAGAGAATTCAGAGTTTGATGAGATTTGACAGTTGCAGTCAGACCTCTGCTCATCTGTTCTCTTACTCCACTCTGGTTTTTTCCTCAGTAATTCCACTGAGATGATTCTTGCTAACAATGCTCATGACTTTTGTGTTGCTACGTTCAATGTCCTTCTTTCTTTCTTTTTTTTTTTTAAAGATTTTATTTATTTATTTGACAGAGAGAGATCACAAGTAGACAAAGAGGCAGGCAGAGAGGGAGAGAGGGAAGCAGGCTCCCTGCCGAGCAAAGAGCCCGATGAGGGACTTGATCCCAGGACCCTGAGATCATGACCTGAGCTGAAGGCAGTGGCTTAACCCACCCAGGCACCCAAATGTCCTTCTTTCTATATCATCACCATACTTGATGTTTCAGTCACAGTTGTAACTTCTCATATTGCCCTTCTTGAAATAATCTCTTCTCTTTCCTTCCATTGCCATGTATGGCCCATGTTTTCCTCTTATTTGTCTTTATGGACACTCACTTGATAAGCTTTTCCTTCTCTCCCTTAGTTATTGGGTCCTCAAACTTCTCTCCAGTGCTATCACACTAAACCACTCCAAGGGGCCTATTTAAAACATAGTCCGAGGGACCAGTGTTTTTTCAAGTTGAGTATGCTAGTTGGCATATAATAAAGTAACTCATCTCTGTCTTGGTCTTTTGTCTGTTTTGGTTTTCTTTAGTTAAGTAATCTTAATTGTGCAAAGGCTTCAACTAAGAATTATTTCCGAGTACATGTTTCTAACCCAAGATAATTTGCTGTGTAACACACTCATGCAGTTGAGTGCTTGATATCCCCACTTGGGTGTTCCAAATTTATTTCAAGTTTGTTATGTCCCAAAGTGAACTCAAGGACTTCCCTTCATACATGGTCTTCTTTCCATGCTCCCTGGTGAATAGATACACTAACATTCACCCAGTTATACAAGCCAGAACACTTAGAAACCCCTCCAGTAGGTCTCCTTCTATAGTCTCCAAATCCAAATACTTAACAGAGTACTGATTTATTTCTTCAAGCCTTTGCCATAATCCAAGATACTTTCATCTCCTGCCCTTTCTTCCTCCGGGAATCCTTTCTTCAACCACAGCCATACATGTTGTCAAAACACTAATCAAGTCATGTTAACACCCACCTGTTTAAAATACTGGGATAAATGTACTTTTTTACTTAGAAAAGAATGGTCATAAACCTTAAGTCTCTATATGTTATAATTTTGTCCTTGTCTACCTTTCCAAACGTATCTTGCTCTGATGCTTTCCCTGATCACTTTTAATTCTTACTACTACTGGCCATTTGAAATGTATCTGAGTAGGACTGTTACACATATGAGCCTTCCACCTAAGATGCTGAGGTAGATACTGCCATTTATTTATCTATCTCTTTTTCTGATGAAATAATCACAGAGACACACAAAGTATCCAGAAATATCTGGAACTTAGCATTTTCAGCAAAACTGCCACTATGGAGTTTAGGTGGAGCATTTTTAAATTTAATCAGATTTTTAAAAATTCTGGGCAAGAATTAGAATCTGATATATATATTTTTAAGGATTTCATTTATTTGAGAGCGAGAGAGAGAATGTGCATGCACAAGTGTGTGCACATGTGCAAGTGGGGGGGGGCAGAAGGAGGAGGGAGAAGCAGATTCCCTGCTGAGCATGGAGCCAATTGGGGGACTCTGGGATAATGACCTGAGCCAAAGGCACATGCTTAACCAACTGAGCCATCCAGGCACTCTTAGAATCTGATATATTTAGGGCATTACATGGAAGGTCCAAGGGAACTTGGGTTCTTAAGCTCGGGTTCTTAAGCTCGGAATGACCAGGTCCTAAATGTATTTTCATGAACAACATACACAAGCTCTCCATGCTTCCCTCTCTTCCATAAACAAAATTCCACTGAACATTAAAAAATGAGAAAAGTAATAAAAAACTAACATATATATCTGATTAGCTCTCATCAGATATTAATTCTGTGGCCCTGCACTTCTGGTACAATAATTTTAAAAAATGTCGATTTACGGGACGCCTGGGTGGCTCAGTTGGTTAAGCAGCTGCCTTCAGCTCAGGTCATGATCCCAGCGTCCTGGGATCGAGTCCCACATCGGGTTCCTTGCTTGGCGGGGAGCCTGCTTCTCCCTCTGCCTCTGCCTGCCATTCTGTCTGCCTGAGCTTGCTCTCTCTCCCTCTCTCTCTGACAAATAAATAAATAAATAAATAAATAAATAAAAAATTTAAAAAAAAAATAAAAAATGTCGATTTAATTTCCCTTTCATCAAATGTCCTCCCTAAGGCACTGCTTCTTTGGTTTTAGACATGGTGTACTGTTTTCCTATAGAGCCCCACTCTGCCTGCATGTGGTGAGCTTAAATGTAATGGGGTGTATGCAAAAATAACACACAGATCAAATAGTTAAAACCAGACAGGATTCTCTTTCCTAAAAATGTGGAAAAGAAGGCATAACACCACCCCCTGCAATTAGAAAAGTGGTCTGAATCACGACAAGGTATTTCAGTCTCCCACAAAGCTTTGGCATCTGTAGGGATAGCTCTCACTGCAAACAAAAGGTTAATAGCTGCATTTTTCCAGCTGTTTCGCTTGAGCCAGATGTCTGAGTAGCCCAAACTACTTAGCTGCATATTAGTGCCACACAAACTACTGGCTGCTGCTTGTCGGGAGAGCTGTTAACTTCTGGAGAATGTTGCACTGAATGTCATTACGGTTTGAATTAAAATAAATTTGCTAAGTGGCTTGTATATTCGTGCTGGTACAAGGTAATCCTTGTCTAATGGAAACAAAAACACACGATTTCCCTTCTGCCTGATCTGAGGGACACTTTAAGCCTTTAGTATTACCAACCCTCTCTGCTGTCTCTTTCTGTTTCCTGGCTGGCTTTCACAGTCCTGTCGGTTGCCTACACATTACAGCATATATACCAAACCCCTCCATCAAAACTGAATCGTATAAAAAGGAAAGAATTCTTGGAAAACACATTAGGTGTTCATACTTATTGAGAATATTGTTGTGTGCTTGCTTTGGTAGCACCTATTCTAAAATTGGAATGATACGGAGAAGATTAGCATAGCCCCTGAGCAAGGTGACACGCAAATTTGTAGGAATGTAGTTATTACAGTGAACAATCACATACCACTCTACAGTTCATAAATAACAGCATTTGGTTCATGTCTTGGCTTTGGACTATGCTTTAGATTTAGAGCTTTGTTCTCTACATCCTGTATCTGCAGGCTATATCTGCAGGCCGCATTGCACATCTGGCCCATTTGCATGCACGTTTTCTCATTGGTTCCTCATAATTATTGCAAGAGGCACTTATATTTGCTGTCTTCCATTTCCTTGAAGGGAAAACTCAGAAGAGGCAAGTTGTGAATTTACTGATGGGTGGTGATGCTGGGATTTATCCTTCAGGGCTATACCTCCACAGGCCAAGATTTTTGTATCGTTTCTTGTTTGGATCAATATGAATTGCCTCCTCTATAGCCACTACTGACAACCACAGGATGAAGATTTTGATGCTGGGTTTGGCAGGGAGAAGGGGAAACATTTCAGGGTTCAGTTCATAGATGAGTGAGTGCCCGGGGCCCTAAGGAAGCAGCCTGGCTTTGAGGAGGTTCTCCCTTCCCAATGGGCTCTCATTTGCCATTCTGAGCAGTTTTTGTCATTTACACCTACGAGATCTTGAATTCCTCTCATAAGCTGTCCACAAGCATTGATGCCATACAACTACTCACTCTTCAAAAGAGGAAAGTGTAGCACTCATAACTTTAAAACAAAATTATTCCTACTGAATAATGAGAATACCTACTCTGAGTTGTAGGAAGTATTTATTTTATTTTTAATAAGAAAAATGGCACTACAGTGCCTGTGTGGCTCAGTAAGCATCTGCCTTCAGCTCAGGTCATGATCCCCGGGGTCCTGGCATTGAAGGCACGAGTTAGGTTTCCTGCTCAGCGGGAAGTCTGCTTCTACCTCTCTCTCTGCCCCTCCCCATTTATGTTCTCTCTCTCTCTCAAGTAATTAAATAAAATCCTTAAAAAATATTTAAAATAAAATAAAAGAAAGAAAAATGGTGTTCACAAGAAAGGGGGAGCTGCCATGTGTGCATGTGCACGTGCATATGTACACACATGTATGAGTGTTCTGCTAATTATGGATTGTTTTTACTCAATTAGTTTAATTATAAAAAATGATCTTGCAAAGATCCATGCACTATCAACATTTTATAGAAAAACGTCAGGAAATTTAACATATATAACACCTTCTCTATTTTCTTCCTTGAAAGATGACATCATCTTCCTTAATGATCAATTGTAGCACGAGATAAGAACCCTGTCTCTATCTACATAATTTAAAGAAATATATTAAAGTGGTTAAACTGAAACATGATTCTGTATTTTATGTGAATATTATGGTGTTCAGAGCCCTAGGAAAAGCGATAAAGAGGAAAATATAGGATCAGGACAGAATAGTACTTACTAAGAAATTTTTGAAACAATACAAAGAATGCACAAATGTGTTAAAATCAATAGATGTGTTTTAATTAAATGTGTCATATTTCAAGAAGTCTTAATACAGCTCTTCCATTTCTCATTAAATAGCTCTAGAGCCTTTCTAGGTCCAGATGAGTGAGGGAGCATAAGGAAAAATCCTCCTTATCTCTTCCAAACAAAAAGGAAGGCTAGATAAAAATGTATTTTTATGTTAAATAAAATATATAGGCCTTCCTTAAAAAAGGAAGGGGAGGGGCGCCTGGGTGGTTCAGTGGGTTAAAACCTCTGCCTTTGGCTCAGGTCATGGTCCCAGGGTCCTGGGATCAAGCCCCGCATCGGGCTCTCTGCTCAGGCAGGAGCCTGCTTCCCCCTCTCTCTGTCTCTGCCTGCCTCTCTGCCTACTTGTGATCTCTGTCTGTCAAATAAATAAACCTTAAAAAAAATAAAAAAAGGAAGAGGAAATCCCCACTAATATCTAGGATAAAGAGAAAATAACCTTAAATATCCATGAGAGGGGGAAGAAGTCAGATTTTCTACCAATGTAAGAGCAATTAGTTTGACAATGGGCTTTTCTTCATTAAAAATAAATAAGGTTACTAAACTGTTTGTTATCTTTAAAGTACCTGATTTGAGAGTGCTTCCACTTGTTATACCATTATACTACATGGCAGGTGTCAGAGCAGAATCAAGGCATTTAAGAAATATGAAGATTATTAAAGTTTAATATCCATTAACTCACCTGGAAGAAACCACTGAGAATGTAGCTAAGGAGGAAAACATTGAATCTGTCTGGAAAAAGCAGGTTCAAATAAAACCTAACCAAAAAAAAGTTTAAATATGTGATATTGGTTTCCTAGCACTGCTGCGCCGAAAGCCTACAAATTTAGCTCTTTAAAAACACAAACTTATCATCTTAAAATCTGGAGGTCAGAAGTCTAAAATTATTCTCACTAGGCTAAAATCAAGACGTCTGGAGGTTTGATGTATTTCATTTACCTTGGGGAGAATATACTTCCTTGCCTTTTCCAGCTGTCAAGGCTACATGCATTATTTTGGCTCTTGGCTCTTTTCTCCAACTTCAGAGCCAAGAAAGTAGCATCTTTAAACCTCTATTCTCTCTTCTGCTTCCATGGTCACATTTCCTTGTCTGACTTTCTTGCCTCCATCTTTCCCTTTTAAGGACCCCTTTGATTTCTTTGAGCCCACACAAATAATCCAGGAAAATCTCCCCATTTCAAATTCTGTAACTAATCACTTGTTCAAAGTCTTTTTTTTTTTTTTTTCATTCAAGGTAACATATTCACAGATTCCAAGGATTAGAACATAGACATTTTAGGGACATTCTTTATTCTGTCTACCACACATTGATCAAGCTAAAAAATAAAAGGCGATAAAAGGAAAAGGGAAACAGTAGCTACATTTCTTTTATAATAAAGCAAGGGAGAGGAGACATGTTAATTATTCAGTAAAAAAGCATCAAATTAGTATTAAAGAAAATAGAGGTTAGAAAATTATAAAATGGCAAAGTAAATGCACAATTGAGAAACTCAACAAAATGTTGATCACTTGAAAAGACTAATAAATTTGATAAACTACTAGCAAGACTAACAAAGGAAAGTTCATGTAATGCACAGACCACCCATAATAGAATGCACATACATGAAAAATTAATATGAGGATATCATAAACAACTATGTAAATCATCTTGAAAAAATAGATGAAATGTATGAAATCCTAGGAAAATGTCACTTAACAAAACACACTCAAGAAGAAATAGAAAGTCTGAATAGTCCTAGATCTATGAACTAAATTAATTCATAATTAATGGGAGAAAACTGCTCAAGTCCTTTTGAAGGACTAGAATAAACTTGAAACTAAAATCTATCAAGATACTACAGGAAAGGGAAATTCCAAACTAAATTTCCTCATAAACATACATGCAAAAAACCCTGGACATAACATTAGCAGTTTAAATCCAGAGATATACTGATAGGATAATACATCATAAACAAATGAGTTTTATTCCAGGAATACAAAGTTGGTTAAACATTTGAAAATCAAACAACGTGATCCACTATAATAGCAAAATAAATGAGCAGCTCATTTGATCATTAACAGTTACAGAAAGTACATTTGATGTAACATAGCACCCATTCATGATGAGATTGTGTACTTAGAAAATTCAAAAATGTCTAGAGATAAATTATTAAAATTACTGAGTAAATTTAGTAAGATCTCTGGATTCATTTCAATATAACTTCTTATAGGTATATTGCTACAAATAATTAAAAGATAATATTTCACAAATGGCTATCATTTATAGTACTATAAAGCAACTCTAGAAATAAATCTAGAAAAGATTTGGAAGACATAGACACAGGGAACTACAAAATACTACTGAGAGAGAACATAGAACATCTAAAAAAAAGGAATGGCATTTCATAGTAAGGGATTAAAGGGTTGATGAAATAAAATTGTTAGGGCTCCCTAAAAGTCAGCCCATTGATATATTACAATTTCAACTAAAATCTGAGCTGATTTTTTTTTTTGTGAAAATTTTCACATTGATTCTAAAATGTATATGGAAGTAAAAAAGATCAAGGATAGTGAAATTAATCTGGAAAAAGAACAAGTTAGGGAACTTATATTTGTAGATGTCAAGATTTATTATAATATTATATAGTAAGGAAGGCAGTGTGGTATTCATGTAAAAATATACAAATAGAACAATGAAGGTAAAACTAATAGATTTGTCTAATAAATAAAGCTTTATCAACAAAATACCTATATAGAAAAAGTTACCCTAACCTCTATTTTACACCATGCATGGAAATTAATTTGAAGTGGATTGTGTAGATCTAATATTAATGGTAAAACAAAGTTTATTGAAGATTACATATAAGAATATTTTTATCATCTTTGAGCAGACAAGGTTTTCTTAAACAGAGCATGAAAAGTCCTAATTATAAAGGAAATGATCGATAGATTTGGTTATAGTAAACTTAA
The DNA here is from genome assembly GCF_902655055.1 of Lutra lutra. Taxonomy (NCBI): domain Eukaryota; kingdom Metazoa; phylum Chordata; class Mammalia; order Carnivora; family Mustelidae; genus Lutra; species Lutra lutra. The sequence goes on from NC_062280.1 coordinate 107,815,905, forward strand.
GACTTTGTGCATATCAGAATATACACTTAAAGGTGTGAGAATCAACCTGTTTCAGAGAGATCTAGCAGTCACTAAAAAAAGGCAGACAATATAATTTTAAAATTGAGGAAAAGACTTAAAAGTCACTTTACAAAAGTCTATCAAAATTGCTAGCAAACATGAAAATGTGCTTTACATGATTAGTTATTGTAGAAATAAAAATTATGCTACAATCCCATGCTCTTATCTATGTATCAGAATGACAGTAATTGAAAACAAAGATAATTCTTTAGTACTAAAATTCTCTCGTTTTGCTTGTGGGACTGTAAATTGATACAGTCCCTTGGAAATCCATTTTACAGTGTCTATTAAAGTTAAATTCTTGCATACTATATGACCAGCAGTTTTATTACCAAGCATGTACTCAAAAGAATGGCATTCATGAAAAGATAGATAGATGATAGATAGGTAGATAGATAAATAGATAGACCTACCTATCTATAGTCATAGCTACAATGTTTATGTGAGTCCAAAGTGGAAACAGCCCAAAAATTATCAGCACCAGGATGGGTAAATAAATTTTGGTATAATCACTTATTTTCTTAATTTCTATTTCTTATATTTACAATATTATGTCAGCTTCATTTTGATTAGAATACACCTGCTTTTTTCTTTTTTAATAACCTTACACAGAAATGATTTATTATTTTGGTATAAATAATTTAAGCAATATATAGCTAATTAATTTTGATTTTTTTTTTCAATCTGAGAATCTCCTTTTTAATAGTTAGGTTTAGCTTATATATATATCAATTGTGTTTATATGTATGTTTAGTGTAACAAGTTAAGAAATATTTACCTGTAAGGCTAATCACTTACAGAGAATTTGAGGAGGACTTCTCTATTTTTTTTTTAAATTTCTTTTCAGTGTTCCAGAATTCATTGTTTATGTACCACACCCAGTGCTCCATGCAATATGTGCCCTCCTTAATAACCACCACCAGGCTCACCCAACCTCCCCTCCAAAACCCTCAGTTTGTTTCTCAGAGTCCACAGTCTCTCATGGTTCATCTCTCCCTCCAATTTCTCCTAACTCAATTTTCCTCTCCATCTCCCCATGTCCTCTTTGTTATTCTTTATGCTCCTCAAATAAGTGAAACTGTATGACCAATGACCCTCTCTGCTTGACTCATTTCACTCAGCATAATCGCTTCCAGTCCCGTCCATGTTGATACAAAAGTTGGGTATTCATCCTTTCTGATGGAGGCATAATACTCCTCTATATATATGGACCATATCTTCTTTATCCATTTGTCCATTGAAGGGCATCTTGGTTCTTTCCACAGTTGGTGGACTGTGGCCATTGCTGCTGTGAACATTGGGGTACAGATAGCCCTTCTTTTCACTACATCTGTATCTTTGGGGTAAATACCCAATAGTGCAATTGCAGGGTCATAGGGAAGCTCTATTTTTAATTTCTTAAGGAATCACCACACCGTTTTCCAAAGTGGTTGTACCAACTTGCATTCCCACCAACAGTGTAAGAGGGTTCCCCTTTCTCCACATCCTCTCCAACACACGTTGTTTACTGTCTTGTTAATTTTGGCTATTCTAACTGGTGTAAGGTGGTATCTCAATGTGGCTTTGATTTGAATCTCCTTGATGGCTAGTAACGATGAACATATTTTCATGTGTCTGTTGGGCATTTGTATTTCTTCTTTGGAGAAGTGTCTGTTCATGTCTTCTACCCATTTTTTGATGTGATTATCTGTTTTGTGTGTGTTGAGTTTGAGGAGTTCTTTATAGATCTCGAATATCAGCCCTTTGTCTGCAATGTCATTTGCGAATATCTTCTCCCATTCTGTGGGTTGCCTCTTTGTTTTGTTGACTGTTTCCTTTGCTGTGCAGATGCTTTTGATGAAGTCCCAAAATTTCATTTTTGCTTTTGTTTCATTTGCCTTTGGAGACTTATCTTGAAAGAAGTTGCTGTGGTTGATGTCGAAGAGGTTACTGCTTATGTTCTTCTCTAGGATTCTGATGGATTCCTGCCTCACATTGAGGTCTTTTATCCATTTCAAGTTTATCTTTGTGTATGGTGTAAGGGAATGGTCGAGTTTCATTCTTCTACACATAGCTGTCCAATTTTCCAGCACTGTTTATTGAAGAGACTGTCTTTTTTTCCACTGTATATTTTTTTTCCTTCTTTGTTGAAGATTATTTGACCATAAAATTGAGGGTCTATATCTGGGTTCTCTACCCTGTTCCACTGGTCTATATGTCTGTTTTTGTGCCAGTATCAAGCTGTCTTGGTGATCACAGCTTTGTAGTAAAGCTTGAAATCAGGCGACATGATGTTCCTAGCTTTGTTTTTCTTTTTCAACATTTCCTTAGCAATTTGGGGTCTCTTCTGGTTCCACACAAATTTTAGGATTGTTTGTTCCAGCTCTTTGAAAAATGTCAGTGGAATTTTGATTGGGATGGCACTGAAAGCATAGGAATTTTGATCGGCATGGCATCAAAAGCGTAGGACATTAAAGCGATGTCAGTAAAAATGTATCTTTCAATCACTCTCAATGTGAATGGCCTAAATGCTCCTATAAAACAGCACAGTGTTGTAGATTGGATAAAATGATAGGACCTGCCCATATGTTATCTACAAAAGACCCATTTGGAACGTAAGGTTACATCCAGACTGAAAGTAAAGGGATGGAGAAGTATCTTTCATGTCAGTGGGCCTCAAAAGAAGGCTGGGGTAGCGCTTCTCATATCAGATAAATTAGATTTTAAAGTAAAGTCTGTAGTCAGAGATAAAAAAGAAAACTACATCATTCTTAAAGGGTCTATCCATCAAGAAGATCTAATAATTGTAAATATTTATGCCCCCAATGTGGGAGCAGCCAACTACATAAGACAATTGTTAATCAAGATAAAGAGTCATATTGATATGAATACGTTAATAGTAGGGAATCTTAACACATCACTAGCAGTAATAGATCATTCAAGCAGAAAATCAATAAAGAAACAAGAGAATTGAACGACACATTGGACCAGATGGACCTCATAGATGTATACAGAACATTCCACTCTAAAACAATAGAATACTCATTTTTCTTGAGTGCGCAAGGAACTTTCTCCAGAATAGACCACATACTGGGTCACAAATCAGACTCAACCGATACCAAAAGATTGAGGACTTATCTTTTACTCTACTGTTATGTTTATTTTATTTATTTTTCCAGTGTTCCAAGATTTGTTGTTTATGCACGACATCCAGGGCTCCATGCAATATATGCCCTCCTTAATACCCACACCAGGCTCACCCACCTCCCCACCCCTCTCCCCTCCAAAACCCTGTTTGTTTCTCAGAGTCCACAGTCTCTCATGCTTCATCTCCCCCTCCAATTTACCCCAATTCACTTTTCCTTTCCTTCTACTGTTCTGTTTTTTGATCAGAATGTTGGTAAAAATTTATCAATCTGTACAGTTAATATGTGTCTTTTGGAACACACATTATATGTCAATTAATGCATGCCAGTTTAAAAATTTATGTAAAGTAAATGTGCTTTTTTGTTTTGTTTTGTTTTGTTTTCGTAAATGTGTTTTAATAAGAATTCATGGATTTAAACACATCTCCCCAAAATGTATATGGCATGTGATAGATATAATTCTAAATGAAAATATTTACCCAACCTCTGTTACAAGCAAAAAAATTTAAAGATGGATTTAAAAGCAAAATATGGAAGAGGAAGCATCAAATTATTGGAAGGAATAAAAGAGAGTATATTTATGGCATCAGGTAAGGAATACATTTTTCAAGAAGAAAGTAAAAAAAAAAGATCAAAGAAAGAAAGATTATGTAATCTGACTTCCTAAAAACCTACCATTTTTATAACAACAAAAGTAATCTCAAAAAGTATCATAAACAAAGTGACAAGAAATATGATCCATTAGGAAAATCAATTTAGAATGTAAATAATATTTGGAATTTTTAATGGTAATGTAAATTAGTATAAAGCTTGTAAAACAAATTTTAATGCCTATTAAAATAAAAAAATGACTCAGCAAAGAATATGTATGCAAAGAATACATACATATATATTTGTATTATGTGTGTATAAAGAATATGTATATATACATACATGCACACACAAAGAGGATGTATAAATATAAACTGGTACAGGTACATGAATATTTATTGTAGCAATACTTGTAAACAGAAAAAAGTATATATGGCCTAAACATTCTTCAAAAGACAAATAAAATTAAATGTAATATTAAATACAATATAAGTATTCTATATATCAGATAATGGGAAAAATTTATCTCAATGGTTATATAAAGGTAGATATCAAAACATATTTTGAATGCAGCATAATATGTCCAAGTGATCACATTTATATGAATTAAAAACACAGACACACAATCAATATGCTAATTTGTTAAGCCAGTGTAATGCATCCTTTTTGAAAATTAGTGTGTGTATATGTGTCTATGTGTATGTGTGCATGTAAAACTATAAAAATGGGTTGGATTCAAGATGGAGGTTACTTCTGACCAGGGCTGAGAAATAGGAAGGGAATAGGGGAGAATGACATAGGGTATGGCACTAAATTAGAATTTACTAAAATTTATTATTTCTTTAATTTAAAAAATTTGAAGTAAATACTAAATAATTTTAAATGCTTACAATTCTTGGTAGTGTAATTCACATTTGATAATTTAATTATTCAAAATTTTATAAAATGAAAATGTTATGGAAGGATGTTTTATTAGTGAGATAAATAAGTCAATTCAGGTGGCCATGAGTTTTGGCAAGATGATTTGGAGACCAGATAAAAGGGTCAACTCTGGTTCTTGAGCCAGGGATGTTAGCTTGTCATGCTGGAGCAAAGAGATAAAGACCCTAGAGAGATACCACTGAAGATTTCATCCATCTTGTTTCTGAGTTAGAGTTGGGGGGAGGGGAACAGAAAGGAAGGGGAGGTCAGAGACAGTCATACTTTTTTTTTTTAATCTATTCATTAATTCAAAAAGGATTTATGAGCAAGGGGTAGGTAGGTATTATAGCTATCTTAGCTGCCATCATTTTGACCAGGAAAGTTTCATTCTGTCCAGAGAATTGTGGTGAGCCCTCTGATAATGAGTGCAAATGGCCACTGTAGTACAGAAGAAAGGATCTCTTTGTGGGTACTAAGGAAGATCTCACAGTCTGGAGGGTTTTCAAAAGATGAGGTGTGGGGGGAGAGTAGAAAAGAGCTGCACACCACTACATGTAAAGAAATGGAGGCAGGAAAGATCAGGGACATCTGGCTACTAAAATCATCTTGTCCTGCTCAAGCAGAGACTGTCTTGTGAGAACCAGCAGAATGGAGGCTGGAAATCAGTATGAGGCCTCGGTGCCAAAAGCCCTTTCTACTGTTATGGGTGATTGAAAGCCATCTAGGCATTTCCAGATCGGGAATGATACAACAATTTCTGTTTTGGAAATGGAATCTAGTCAGCTGGGCAGAAGAAATTCTCAAAGGAAGAGACAGAGGCAGAGGCCGCTAAAGAAAAACAGAGAATAATGACAGAGGCAGTGTAGATGGAATGTTGGGGGGGTGGAGAATATAAAAATGAAAGTAGTATAATATGGCAAGGTCTGATGGCTATTTGGATATGAGAAGGCAGGAAGAGGGCAGATGTGATAATGACTGGATTTTCATAGCTTCAGATAAGCACTTGTAAGTCATCCAATGATCTCCAGTTGGCGGGTGGAAATAGGAAAACCAATTATGGGTTTTCTTTTGCCTATGAATTTCAGGAAGCCCCTTTTACTCAGGAATCCCATTTGGACTAACAAGCTTCCGAACCACTACCTATTTCATGTCATGGCTTTGGCTGTGACGGGAAATTTTATTTATTGAATTGAATTTTCCTGAAGTACAATCAATATTGATACACATCGAAGGGAGAATCTTTCTCTTTTGACAACATATCATGAGGTGAAAATTTCCACAGAGAACTGAGAAATATTAACATATGAAGACATTAAGAAAGGGTACTGATTGGTTTACTGAAAATGCTCAGGTTCAGATAAACTCCTAATACATGTGGACAGTCTCAAATATAATCACCTTCCCTACTTTTAGAGTGTCATGGTATTAAAATATTCTGTGGTCATGAAGACAGCCATCACTTGAACACACAAGGTTTTTAAGAAGGAAAGGGAACACTTAACTCCTTTGACAACTGGAAACATGACTTTAAATAGTTGAGGAAATTAGCCACTCAGAGTAGGAAAAGTCAGACTAGGAACTAAGTGCTGAGTCATTAATTTTTGGGAAGTCAGAAGGTGTCACTGAGTATTTGCTGGTTACTTGTTTGTGTCGAGAAATCGATTACTTCTTTGGCTCGAAGTGAAAGAGCTCTGAAGACACTTTGTCAAGATGTGAATGTTTTGAAAACATTTATAATCATGGTCTCAGAAGTGGTTTAACACATATTCATTGGTCATGCTCTAACTCAGAGCCAGGGTACAGATTTAGAACAATGAAATCCGAATGTCAATTTAAACAATTTGCCAGCAAGGTCTTGACTACTCAATTACATTGCTAGCTCCCTCAGTTATGGTTCCTCTAGCAAGAAGGATTCTTATTTCTTGAATGCCAGTGACATTTTCTTATCCACTTGTAAGATGCCTTATTAAGAGAAACACAGTATGAATTTGGATATTCATCTATTTTGTAATGGCTCCCAGGACTGGGTCACTTTGCTCTTGGAGAGGGTGGAAAATCAGAAGGAAGTGGAAATTGCCATGTCAATCACTAGAAGAAGAAATTATACTTGAGAACAAGGTAGAAGGAAGCTAGATTAGTCATGGTTAGAAGGAGTCCATGCATAACTTCCATCTCTGCCAAAACATGTGTTTTACTTTTGTTGCCATCAGTCCAGTGTCAGAGGCTGGTTGAGGTCACCTGGGTTAGACATTTTGTGAGCTTGTGATCTAGTGTCTTTTCCATGGTGGATGCTCTCTGCTAGGCATTAATGTGTAATACAAAAGTTTTCATACTTTGTGCCCACTCCTCTGTCTCCCCCTCAGACCATCTTGTCCTTAATCTTCTGATTGTTCTTTATTCAGGCCCTTGGACAGTGCCATTGGTCATTGCTCCTGAATTCACATATATTCTAATCTCAGGTTATTTTTTCTAAAGGTTTTTAAAAAAGACATTACTTTATTTATTTGAGAGAGAGAGAGAGAGAGCATGAGTGGTGGGGAAGGGCAGAGGGAGAAGGTGAAGCAGACTCCCTGCTGAGGAGGAAGCCCAACACTGGGCTCAATCCCACGACCCCTGGATCACAGCCTGAGCTGAAGGCAGATGCTTAACTGACTGAGCCACCCAGGTCCCCCAGATTTATTTATTTATTTGAGAGAGTGAGAGAAAGAGAGAGAGAGAGAGCAGTGTGAGGGGCAAAGGGAGAGTGAGAGAAGCAGACTTCCTGCTGAGTACAGAATCTTATTCGGGGTTTGATCCCAGGACCCTGAGATCATGACAGGAGCCGAAATGAGGAGTCAGACTCTTATCTTCCTTCCACACCAGGCATATGACCTATCACACTGTTCAAAGCTCTGCCCATTGGTAGGATCTTCCTTTACTGCTTTAGATGAGGTTTTACATGAAGTTGTAATGCAATTGTCATCCTTTTTTATCTGGCTTTCGAATTTCTCAATTTGTCTTTGACTTTCAACAGTTTGATTACAATGGCTGTTGGTGTGGATCTCTGGGTTTACTTAAGTTGAGAGTGTTGAGGTTTTTGGATCTGTGTATCTATCCATGTCCTCAAATTTGAGAAGCTTTCAGGCATCATTTCTTTAAATAATTTCTCTGACCCTGTCTTTTCTTCTAAAACACCCATCTTGTGTATGCTGGCTTGCTTGAGTGTGTCCCACAGGTATCCTAGGCTTTGTTCACTTTCCATCATTATTTCTTTTTGCTTCTTGGAATGATGATTTCAAATGATCTGCCTTCTGATTTGTTGATTTTTTTTTTCTATCTGTTCACTCTGTTAGTGAAATTTTCAATTCAGTTATTGCATTTTTAGACTCCAATTCTTTAAATAATTTATATCTTCTTGTTGATATTGTTTTTTATTGATACGTCATTTTTCCTAATTTTGTTCTTTGTGTTTTCCTTGAATTTTAGCATGTTTAAGACAGTTACTTTAAAATCTTTATTAAATCTCATGCATGTGTTTCTTCACTGATGGCTTCTTCTTTAGAACACAAAACAAGGTCAATGTGAACAGCAAGATATTGTCTTTGTTTTGTTTTGCTTTTTTAATTGAGGTAAAATTGACTTATACTATTATATTATTTCAGGAGTACAACATAAAGATTTGACATTTGTGTATTACAAAATGATCACCACAGTTAGTCTAGTTAACATCTGTTATCATACATAGTTACATTTTTTTTTTCTTGGGATGAGACCTTTTAAGGTCTACTTTTTTAGTAATTTTCAAATATGCAATACAGTATTGTTAACTATAGTCACAATGCTATACGTTACATCCTCAGGATTTACTTATTTTATAACTGAAAGTTTCCTCCCCCACCCCCACCATATACATAACTGCTTTTAAATGTCTTAGTTTCTCAAAGAATCTCACCTCAGCCTTTTAGGGCCTTCAGTGTTCTAATATATTTCTGTGCCAGTCTCTTACTTTCATATATCTATAGGTTTATAATCTCCCTACAGGTTCTACATATCATGATACCTATCACTGCCTTCTATGGTTTCCACCAGCTATGCTACCTTTCTTGTCTGACCTCCAAGTCAGGTGAGAGAGAAATCAGTCCCTTGGCAGCCTGCAGGCAGACTGTATCATATTAACAAATTCTACTCTGCTCCTTTCATCCAAAGGGAAGGAATTGAGAGTTAAGTCACTTCCTCCTGACCATGCTGTGCTGACCCAGAAAGGGAATGAGGAAAGGTGAATGAAATGACCACAAATTTCCAAAACTTGAACAAACTCAGCTCCTTCCCCATTGGAGTGGTTGCATTTGTCTTTCTTTCTGCCAAGAACACTTTTCTCATAATATTAAAGTATCCTTGTCATTATTTTCAACTCAAATGACATATCTTTATAAGATCTTTCCTGACCACCTCAGTAAAGGTGGCTGTTACTGTTTTATTTCCTTCAACTAACTTCTGTTGTCCAATTGTCTACCTGTGTGTCTCCCCTGCTAGAATATTAGGATAACAGTAGCAATGATAGCAACATTGAGAAGTGGTTGTGGTTTCCTCCGGTCTCAAAGGTGCTCATCTAAATTTTGATTCTGCTAGAAATTGAAGTAACAGTAGACAGACATTCAATCCTCATAGCTGGGATTTGGAGTTGCTATACTCTGGAATAAGAAAGTCAGAGAAGTTCTTTTTTTTTTTTTTTTTAAGATTTTATTTATTTATTTGACAGAGAGAGATCACAAGTAGACGGAGAGGCAGGCAGAGAGAGAGAGAGAGGGAAGCAGGCTCCCTGCGGAGCAGAGAGCCCGATGTGGGACTCGATCCCAGGACCCCGAGATCATGACCTGAGCCGAAGGCAGCAGCTCAACCCACTGAGCCACCCAGGCGCCCCAGAGAAGTTCTTTTTATCCCAGTTGGTGTAGCTAGGTTTATAAGTTTCATAATTTTTTTTTTTTGTATCTAGAAATTTTTAATTAAAATTACGTAATGCTGGGTACCTGGGTGGTTGAGTTGGTTAAACATCTGACTCTTGCTTCTTGATTTTGGCTCAGGTCATGATCTCATGGATCATGAGATAAGGCCCTGTGTCAGGCTTTGAGCTCAAAGAGGAATCTGCTTAGAGTCTCTCCCTCTGTCTCCCACCAACAAATAAATAATCTTTAAAATAAAAGGAAATAAAATTAAATGGTGCTTTAATTTTTAAATAATGAAATATGCATGACATGCTCCTGCCACCTAGAATTAATGAATGCTATATATATATACATATATATATATTTTTTTTTTTTTTTTTGCAAATTTTCTTGTGCAGCCCTTCCTTTATATATTTATTTACATGTTAAGGAAAACAATTGGTTGTATAGTTAGAGCCACTCTCCCTCATGTCTTACAACTCCATCCTTCCCTGGACTTAAAAGGCTAACATGGCATTATTTTCCTTTCAGTCTTCATGGCAAGGCCAGACAGACTTCCAGGACATCCCCCATCCTTTGATTCTAATCTCACTATAGTCTATAGATCAGTGTTTCTTAATTTTTACTGTATATATGAATCACCTCTTGCCATGTGACCCTTTTCCTCTTCAAAGCCTACAACAGAGAATCTTCCTCATGTTAGATTCCTCTTATGCTTCAAATTCTCTCTCAAAGAGCCTGTCCATATCAAGGACTCACCTGTGTTAGGTCCACTGGAGGATAATCTCCTTATCTAACTCTGAACTGATTTTGGATTTTAATCATATTAGTAAAATCCCTTCACCACAGCACCTAGATTAGTGTTTGACTCAATAAGGAGAAGAAGGTATGTGTACCTCGGGGACCAGAAATTTGGGGAATGGTCTTAGAATTCTGCCTAACACACCTGCTAAGTACAGGGCAAGTTTTCACTTACAATAAAAGTCAGCACTGCTTCTGGAGTCTCTCCAAGTTGGAATTAGGAACTGGTTACACAAGTAGGTTCACAAAGTACTTGCATTCCATCTTTCCTTCACAAAGTGGTTGTTGACCATATTAGATCTGCTAAGTGAAATTCTTTTCATGAGAGACAATCAAGCTCTAAGACTTCAAAGAGTTTATTATCTAGTGGATAACAGGAGTAGAAGATTCGAAGGTCTTACAGAATGCATATTTTATTTTATTTTTTTAAAAGATTTTATTTATTTATTTGACAGAGAGAGATCACAAGTAGGCAGAGGGGCAGGCAGAGAGAGGAGGAAGCAGGCTCCCCGCCAAGCAGAGAGCCCGATGCGGGACTCTATCCTAGGGTCCTGGGATCATGACCTGAGCCAAAGGCAGAGGCTTAACCCACTGAGCCATCCAGGTGCCCCAGAATGCATATTTTAATAAGTCAGACAAATTAATAAAGGAATACATATTATATACACCTTATATATTTATAATTGTATCCATAACTTACATATACTTATAAAACATATATATATATATATATATATATATATATTTATATTTATATTTATACTTAATGTAAATTAATGATAAATGCTACTGGTACCAGTAGACCGAGTCTGAGGACTCAAGGAGAACAGGGGTCAACAGGATGGGTCAAGAAAGTCCAAGGTTTCACACAGGATGAAATCAAATGTGAGCCAGTAGGAGATGAAAGCAGAATTTATTGAAGATAGATAGATGATAGATAGATAGATAGATACAGATGGAGAATCTGGGAGACTTGGAAAGGGAAAAAGAGAGTCTCATCTTTGTTTGGGCTCTGAGGGATTTTAATGATGATGGTGGTTTGGTGTCCGTGCCCTCGTGGGCATCCAGGAACATGTTAGAGAGGCCCAGGTGTTACTCTTTGGAGCCAGGGGGTCTTGGCTTGGAGATGTCTAGAGCCAGTGCTCTGAAATAAACATATGAGAGTTTCCTCTGGTCATTCTCACGTAGCCCTTCCATTTATGTGATTTATTCTAGAGAACCACTAACTACTTGTCCATTATAAGGAAGACATAAGTGATTTGCATTACAGGGCATGTGTAGAGTGGAGTGGAAGTGTAGGTCTTAGCAAGAATAGAAGTCCAAAAAGAAGAAAGGAAAAACAACAACAACAAAAAAATTAAAACAAACAAACAAAAAAATAAAAACAGCTTCTTCTCTCAAGAGGTCCCCTCAGCTCTCTGTCTCACTATGAAGAGAAAGGAAGATACAGTAAAGAATGATGTAGTGAAGAGTGGGAGGTGTATTAGGTGAGCTATTCAGAGGAGAGCCCTGGGTGGAGGTCATATCAGAGCAGAAACCAGAAGGAAGTGAGGGAGTAGACCAGAAATTGATCCTAAGTCCAAGTCCAAGGCTGTAATAATCTTGGGTTTTCCTCAAGACCAATGCAGAGAGCCTGAGTAAGAGTTGAGGGTGTGAAATTGGGTAGGAGAGGAAGGCTAAGTCCAGGTTACAGTAGAATTGCAGCCCAGGATGACTGGCAAGATAAACATTACCCAAAAGCTTGTAAAATATATAGTTTCAGGCCCCACCTCAGATCTGAAGCTCAGAATCTGCATCTTGACAAAAGTCTCAGGTTATTCTCAGGAAATTCAACTGATACTGAAAGTTTCAAAACCACTGAGTACAGAAAGAAAGCTTTGTAGGTATTTTTCATTGTTACTGTTATTTTATTGTTAAAAAGCCATTGGTTTGGGAAAAGGGTTGGTTGACCTGATTACGGATGTATGTATGTATGTATTTATTTATTTATATAATTTTTAAAAAGGATTTTATTTATTCATGAGAAACAGAGAGGCAAAGGAAGAAGCAGACTCCCCATTGAGCAGGGAGCCTGATGAGGAACTCAATCCCAGGACTCCGGGATCATGACCTGAGCTGAAGGCAGACACTTAACCATCTAAGCCACCCAGCCACCCTGTTAAGTTTTTTAAAAGCCAGTCTGACTAAGTGGAGAATCAACCAGGGGAGGGAGTAAGAGTTAGGAGGCTGATCCCCTGGTGCAAGTGAGATATCTAGTCATGATACTTTACTCATCACCAGCAAGATAGGGGTAGGTGTAATATTGCCTGGAGTGTGTATTTACAGATGAATCACGTGGAATAGAACCTGTACATTCTATACTTAAAATCAAACAGTGTTTATCTTTTCTCACTTCTCAGATGAAAGTTAATTTGTGGATATTTATTCTTTACTTTTTTTTTTTTTTTTAACTTCAGCACCTGCTCTTCTGTGCCAATTAGAATTTTAGTATGGAGAAGCAGAGCCACTATCTACATAAGAAGAAGATAATTAAAAGTGATAGAGCAATTTCAAAAAGACTTTAAAATAGATATGTATGAAATCTTCAAATAGTAGGAAAGAAATAATATGTACAAATATAAATAAATCAAAATAGAGAAAAACAAGATCTAATTGGAAATTCTGACAATAAAAAATGTTCTTGAAATTGGAAAAATGTCAATTGATGGGATAAACTCTTGGCAGGACAGAAAGAGCAGATTGGGAAGATGGACAATGACAGGGAATATTTACCTTGAATACAGTGTACATCGATAAAATCATGACAACTATGAAAGAAGAAAGGAGCACAGAGTATCTATTTAGAAGAATCAACACATACCAAGATACAAGCTCCCGAAGGAAAGGATGGAATAACAGGGAAGCAAGATTCAAAATGATGGTGACTGAGTATTTTCTAGAATTGAAAGAGAAGACTCTACAAATGGAAAGTACACCCTGAGTACTAAACAAGGTAAAAAAAAAAATTTCCCTCACTTCGACACATCACAGAAAAACTGATGAACATTAAAGATTAACAAAAACATTAAATATAAAACCCAAGTTTTCACCAATGGTAAAGCACTAGCTCAAGATAAGGTTCATGGGAAGCATTCTTTCAGTCTGTGCTGGTGTGGCAATACCAGTTGTTAGATCTTTCCTAGGCAATCGATAAACTTCTCCAGCCTGGGCCTAAGATTATCCTCACCACTGCCTTTTTGACTTGCCAAATTTTCCTTTAGGATACACTGGATCTCCTCAGAATATAGCACTTGAGATCTCCCCCTGCACAGCAGCATGGGTCTCAAGTGTTGTGGTTCCTGTACATTCTGATTTATCATTACCTGGGATACATTGCATGGAAATATTAAAATGTCACCTCTCCCTACCAATAGATGCTCAGTCAGTAGCTCAAGCAAAATAAAGATATTTTCAAATATTGACAAATCTCAGCTTCCTGAAAATGATCATGCAAACATTTTGTTGGGATTCTAAGTGAACCCAAATACAAGTGGAATGTAAGGGGTGAAAAAAAAAGATGTGCAAAGAATGTGGTATAATTTACTAAAAGCGGTGGGAAAAAAAACCCTCAAAATAAACAAAGTTATTTAGGAAAATTAAAAAAAAATGAAATAAAATGTGAGCCAAAATAACAATGGAAGACTTTATGGGAAAAAATCAAGATATTTTAATGGTATTTAAAATCTGCTATGCTTCTATTTCATTTAGGAGAATAATGAGTATTTCATGAATTTAGACATAACAAGAAAAAGTTAGAGACAAATATGTATGTAAAATATATGGTAACTACTATAAGAAGAAATTTGAACCAAATGCATGGGCATTTCACAAAAGCATGAATTATAAATAAATACAGATAAAGCTACACAGTCTCTTTAATGAGCTGGGTAATGCAAATTAAGACCCCCAGGAGAAGCACTTTTATGTCCATCAAGTAAGCAGAATTTAAGAATCCTGACAAATGGGAATTTTAATATTTTTATGACTCATCTTATTTTTACTTAACATGAGAAAAATGAGCAGGTTGCTCAGCATGTGGCATAGGGAAACTCATACGGTGTTTTAACTTCTCAGTCTTCCACGGTTGAACATACACATTTCATGCATCACATTAGTCTGTTCCAGAGAAACTTACTCAAATATGTACCATGATATATGTATAAATGTTGGCAGCACCATGCTCATAATAAGAAAAAGTGGGAAACAGCTTGAAAATCCATCAATAATAATGGGTCAATAATTTGAGTGTATTAATGCAATGGAATACCATATAGGAGTAAAAATGAACAAAATTTGGCTTTGTGAGTCAGTGTGGCTCATTCTTAGAAATATCAGTGACAAACAGAAGCCTATATGCCAAATCTTGACATTTTTTTATAAATTACAGAAAGAAGCAAAACAAAATGGTATAGGCTCTGAGATACACAGGTACATAAGCAGCATGGTTTGAGACAACAAAACAAAAAAGGCAGGGAGGAGACAACAAATTTCCACAATTAGGAAATGACCAAATAAACTGATATACTTACACCATGTGGTGGTATAGAGCAGTTAAAATAGATAAAAACGTGTCATTGTGTATAAACACGAGTTACTAAAATACAGTTTTAAGCAAATAAATCACAGGATGCAACATAATGCACTGCATAATGTCATTAATGTAAACAAGAATCACAAGTCACTTCATGTAGTTCATTGACATATGCATACATACAAAAACATAAAATGTACTAAACACACCTACATTCATGATAGTAGCTATGTCTGGGGTGGGAAGTGTGGTTTGGGATAGTGAATTTGAGGCATTTTGGATGGTGGATACATATATATATATATATATTTATATTTATATTTTCCTTATACTTTCCTGTTTTTTTATTTTTGTTTTTTAAGGTTTATTTGAGAGAGAGAGTGCATCCATGTGTGTGTGTGGGCAGGGGGAGGGCAGAGGGAGAGGAAGAGCAAGCACACTCCCCACTGAGTGTAGAGCTCCACGGAGAAGATCCATCTCAGGACTCTGTGATCTTGACCTGAGCCAAAATCTAGTCGGACACTCAACTAAACTGACTGAGTCAACCAGGCGCCAATCCTGGTTGGTTTTTTGTTTTTTTTTTTGTTTTTTTGTTTTTTTTTTTTTTTTTGGTACAAATATAAATATTCAATGGAATAAAGAGTGTAAGTCTGAAAGTCTAAAGGATCTATTCAGAACTTTGCCTCTGTGTTGAATTACTGGGGGCCATCCATTTGTCTGAAGTGCACTCAATGTCTTCACTTCTAAAAACAAATTGTTAAACAATTTCTTAAGATCCCTTTTGGCTCTGACAGTCTGACATATGACTTACAATTTCACTTTTTCAAGGGCAGTGCCTTTGGCCAGACTATTCTAGTAAGTTGTCCATTAGACCAGATAATCTCTGACAAACTCTAACAAAGTGATTTCAGTTTAACATGCCCAAATTATCCTGTACCTTTCACTGACCTTGTATAACCCTAGGCACAGACTTATACTCACCGGGTTTTTATTGAGGTTCATAAGAGGGAGATGTGGATGAAAGGAAATAATACCTGTAGTCTAGAAGAGGAGGCTTCACTTTGCATAGTTTCCCTGAGGGAACAACAGAATGCCAAGAGGGTAAAAAAATCTTAAATGGCAAAGCTGTGTGTGGAGTAAGGATTATTGATCTTGGTTCAGTCCTCAGCACATGAGGAACTCTGAGGCTGCCAGCCAAGTGGAAGGAATTTCAGATATAGATGAGCCTGGATTCAAATTCTCTGAACTTCATGACTTCTAGACATGTATCTCTGAGTACATCCCTTAACTTCTTTCAGCCTCCACATCCAGCCTCTGAGAGTTACCTAGAAAAGGTAGATACAGTGAGATGATGCAGATAAAACATCTAATATACCTGCTGGTACATAAAATACCATTGATAAATGGTAGCCAGGATTATTTTAACTGTGTCCACACTTAAATCACTAGGATAATTTGTTAGTAATAATAATAATAACTAACTTTTAATATTTTATACATGCATTCATAAGCATTAACTCACTATGTATTCATAATATAGATAAATATGTAGTGTTCTTGGAACAAAGCCAGGTTACTGCTCCATTTTATCAACAGCAAGAGGTTTCTACAGACTCAACCCTGTATAAATCATGTACATAGTCCTTGAATATTTTGCATAAAGGATCTCAAAGCAATCAGCTCTGGAGTGTGCACACTTCATAGCTCTCCTCATAATATGTGCAAAGTAATCAGAAAATCCATATTATTTTCTTCCACTAACACTGTAGATTTGAGATCATGCTATAAATAATTCTTTAATAATATTCAATAAAATAAATAATAAAAATATTCTTTATGCAAAGGGTCATTAAACCTTAAAAATTATTAATAATAATGCCTTGCCTTTTAATAGGGTTATAAACTTTTCAAAATATTTTCAGACTTTTTTTTTCACTAGATAATGGGAATCCAGACCAACATGTCATAAAAGAATATAAGCTCATGAAGGATGTTCTATTTTTATTAAATGACAATACAAAAGATATATTTGCAAGTTTCCTTCTTCAGCAGTACCTTGTGATCTCTACAATCTGTAGGTAAGAAGGGTGATATATTTGAAGGTTTTGACTATGGAGTTGACCATACTTGAGTCTTATGTGACCTTGGGCAAGCTATAAACTTCTTTGAACTATAGTTTCACATTTGTTAAAAGGGGATAATAATATCCATTCCTCAGGTGTTAAAAAGATTAAGTTACCTATGGACTCATGTCTAATATAGTATATAAATGTTGAATAAATTGTGAATTCTTCTTATTTTAACTTTTCATCCTCTTATTAAATTGAGGTCCTGAAATACAGAAGTCTTTGGGGGAAGTTTCCTGTTCCCTGTGGAAGCAGTCTGGCATGAGGTAGAGGGGTTCTCCATAAGATACCATGGGTGTCTGTCTCTTGAAAATGGAAAAAAGTCAGTCTCTGAGCAGAAAATGATTCACAAATGTTCTGACAATTTTCATAAAGAGTTATTACCTGATGCCAGTTAGCTGTAGGGAAGAAGGTAAAAGTCATACTTATGCTAAGTGTAAAAAGTCATATTTATGCTTGTGATATGGAAGTAAAGGATGTCCCATCTCCAATTTCCAGAGTAGCAGTGACAGTGTGGTCCTCACTGGAGGGATTCTGTCCAGCAGAGCATTGTTAGGTTCATCAACTAGAGTCTGTGTGATGGCGGCAGTGCCCATAGACAGGAGTGAGGGTGGGGGCAGGGATGATACTGGAAAATTTTCTTCCTGAGCACTGTGAGACTGTTCCCTTCAGCAGTCTCAGAAAAAGTTGAGGATGTTTTGAGCTGCAAGCTGTTTTCTGAGAACAGCATTATAGACTTGTACCAACCTGGCTGAGTTACAAATGTAAGATGATTGGCAAAAACACACAGGATTCTCCATGGAGCATTTTCCTCCTCTTCTTTTTATAGCAGTAGGTCCACCTAGATAAGAAAGTAAATAGATTGGTCATATCTGCTTTGAATCCTGTATTCAGCTAAAAGCTCTACTTTTGACTCTATTCCATCAGATTAGTGACATGATTTGCCAAAAGCTGTAGTGTTGGTCATGCTGAATGAATTATTCAGGATGGAGAAATGATGGGGCTGTGTACTTGGGGTTTTGCTGATTATCCAACTTCTACAGATATGCAGGGCAAAGTCTCCATTTTGGCATCCAAAGACACTAAAAAGAGAAGGCTCACTTCCACTTGAATCACAAGACTTACTCAAATTAATTCCCCTTGTCTTCAAATAAGTATTTTTTTTCTCTCCAAATTAAGATGCACAGGAATAAAAAGATAAAACCCCACAAAAATTAACAAATACCCCAGGAAGTTTTTTCAAGGTGGCCAAAAAGATTCAAGGAAATGACAACCCAGGTGGCATTTTCCATTTGACTAGCTTGTATTTTAGTGCTTGGTACTGGTGGTTGTTACTCCTATAACTTTGTGGTGATTAAAAATTAAATGTTATGTATTGTTTCAAGAGCTGCTCTTCAGGGTGCTGCATTGAAAAACACTTACCTGAGAGAAGAGCCAGTGTTCTGTTGGTGATGGAGAGCAATGACTGATTTCCACTGGCTCTGTGCATGTCACTGGAGAGGTTCTAATGTGTGCACAGCTCAGTGTCCACTTTTGGGGTTTATGTATGCAATTTCTGCATGAGTTGTCTTTGTAAATGGAGCTCAAAATTATCTTTACACTTATCCAACAGCCTCTCCTCATCTCCACCAAGTAGAAATGAACCTTTGGGGCTGAAATAGGTGTTTGATTTTGCTGGGAAATTTTGAAGTGATTTTCTAGATCCAGAGTTTGTAAAAACAAGATGATTTTTTTAATTGACTAAGCAAAAGATATTCTGAGAAGTGATTCCTGTATCCTGCATCTTACATTATATAAATTACAGAGAAAAACACGAGATTTGCAGTCAAATGTAATAGTTCTCATTTCCTCTCTGCTGTTTACTGGCTCAGTAATGAAGGACAAATTATTTAAATTCCAATCTTCAGTTTTCTTGTATTTAAAATGGAGATGAAAGGCACCTGGGTGGCTCAGTGGGTTAAGCTGCTGCCTTTGGCTCAGGTCATGATCTCAGGGTCCTGGGATTGAGTCCCGCATTGGGCTCTCTGCTTGGCAGGGAGCCTGCTTGCTCCTCTCTCTCTTTGCCTGCCTGTCTGCCTACTTGTGATCTCTGTTGGTCAAATAAATAAATAAAATCTTTAAAAAATAATAATAAAATAAAATAAAATAAAATGGAGATGAAAATATTTTTCTTGAGTTCTGCTTCCAGAGAATATGGCATTCTGACCTAAAAGTTGAGATGCTTGATGCAAAGGGCAAAAAGGAAAAGAGGTGAGAAAAACTAATGTAAAATCTGCAAGAAAATACAGAGGCAGAAGGTGATGGAGTCTCACTGAGAGAGAAGGAGCAACTTCGAGTAAAAAAGATCCTGATGGATGTTCAGAGAGTGTCTTGGCAAACCCTGCTTACTGTGACTTTTTCTCTCCAACATTTCCCAAAATAGACTGTTGCCTGTCCCACAACCCAAAATGGTTGGTCAGGAATAACAGCACTACCCACATGCTGTTCTGAAGTGGTCAGTGTTATGAACAGAATAGTCTGTGAGAATGGCTGGTGGAAACAAAGTCTCAACCAATTTGAGTAGGAGAGCTGGCGCATGAGAAATTCCTCACCCACTCATATAGCACATACCTCCAAAGGCCAGGTGAATATACAACAGACCACAAATCAAGGAAGAGGGACAAGCAAGT
The DNA here is from genome assembly GCF_902655055.1 of Lutra lutra. NCBI lineage: Eukaryota > Metazoa > Chordata > Mammalia > Carnivora > Mustelidae > Lutra > Lutra lutra. The sequence goes on from NC_062280.1 coordinate 107,835,690, forward strand.
CCCCTGAGGAGCAGTGCTGCAGATCAGGGATGTGGCAAACAGGTAGTGAATCTTCACTTTGGGATATGTCCTATTTTTCCAATATGGATACACTCCCCTGTCCAGGCCTGTCCTAGACTCCAAGTATGGTATGTAGGAAAGCCTAGTTTTGCTTCTTCTCCTTGGAAATAGAACAACTGCTAATATGATTGAAAGCCTCAAAAAATTATGGGATCAGAGGGGAAAATAATGAGACATCTAAGGAACACAGATCCTGAAAAGAAAGTTAAGAAGTTAAATAACCTCTATCTGATGACCCACTGAAAATGAGAACTTAAAATGATACTCATAAATAGAAGGGGTAATATTGATGATGAGAAAAAAAGAACAATAGTTGCGTTTAAAAGAATCAAAATAAAACACTGAGTAAGAAAATTGCAGTAGTGGAAAGAGGACAATCAGTATATGAGTGAAGAACAGACTTCACAAATTAATGACTTGTAGATACCTTTCCCAGAAAGCACTGGAAATAAATATAAAATATAAGCTAACAAACAGAATAAGACAAAAATTGATTTAAAAAATAGGCCCAGAAGATAAAACAAAAGAAATGGAGGGGAAAAAAAAAAGTACTTGAATAAATTATGCTGAAAAACTTCTCATAATTAATGGAAGATCATGATTTTATATTGATGGGGTTTGTAGGAGCCACGGAGTAAGTAAGAAAAAACCCCAGAGTATTCTTGATGTTATAGTGAAATTTAGGTAGATCAAATGACAAAGGGGAATTTGAGAAAGCTTCTGCTAGTAAGAATCAAATTTATATCAGTTATCTCAAGAGCAAAAATGGTAGCAGGGTGGTGCTTGAGTGCCATTTTTAAAAAAGATTTATTTATTTATTTATTTATTTTAGAAAGAGAGAGTGTACAAGAGCGGGGGAAGGGGCAGAGGGAGAGAGAGAGGGGAAGCAGACTCCCCACTGAACGGGGAGCCCCAAGCCAGGCTAGATCCCAAGACCCTAATCTCATGACCTGAGCTGAAACAAACTTAGATTGTCAACTGACTGAACCACCCACATGCCCCTTTGCATATTATTTTTAATATGTTCAAACTGGAGAATATTTAAAAGTTTTCATAAATATAGAAACGAAGTTTAAAAACAGCATAAGAGGGGTGTCTGCATGGCTCAGTCATTAAGTGTCTGCCTTTGATCATGATCCCAGGGTCCTGGGATTGAGTCCCACACTGGACTCCCTGTTCAGTGGGGAGCCTGCTTTTCCCTCTCCCACGCCCCTTGCCTATGTTCCCTGTCTCACTGTAACTCTCTCTGTCAAATAAATAAATAAAATCTTAATAAATAAATAAATAAAATATAAATAAATAAATAAGTGAAATCTTTAAAAAATAAAAACAGCATAAGAAGGCATAATAAGGAACAACAGATCAAGACATAACAGACATGACTATACAGGAACCTAAGTTTATAGACTTGAAATGTATGAAACAACAACCTGCAAAGGTGGAGAACAAATACATAAGCTGATAATTGTAGTTGGATAATTGTACATATGTGTTTCAGAAAATAACAGGTCAAGGAATCAGATTATAATAAATTTATAAAAAAAACTAACGCATTTACTTTACTACAGAAATGCATAATACATGTATAGATGGAGGGATGCCACAAAAATAAATATTTTAAATTCATAGGTAATACAAAAATTTTCATACATAGGCTACAAATGAAGCTTCATAAATTTCAAAGACACAAAATCATGTAGACTAAGCTCTTTGGTCCCAATGCAATACAATTTAGAAATCAATAATAAAAGAGCTACTTCAAAATTCTATTTGAGATTTTTAAATAAGACACTAAAGAGATTTTGAAAAGTATTAAGAAATTATGAACAGTTCTATGCTAATACATTTGAAAATTTAGATGAAATAGCAAATTCTTGCAAAACCTGAAATGTCAAAAATTGTCACGTTAATAGCATAAGCCATTCAGGAAGTATTAAACCAATTAAACTGGTCAGCAAGGGGTTAGCCAATAAATTCTACAAACTTCCAAGGAATAGCTATTTATTGTCTTAAAATTTTTTTCCAAGAGGGGCACCCGGTGGCTTAGTCGGTTGAACATTGGACTCTTGGTTTCAGCTCAGGTCATGATTTCAGGGTCATGAGACTGATCCCAAGTCTGGGCTCTGTGCTCAGTGCAGAGTCTGCTTGAAGTTCTCTCTCTCTCCATCTGCCCCTAACCCCACTTATGTTCTATAAATAAATAAATATATGTATGTTTTCCAGGAAATAGGAACAAGCTTATTTGTGAAGCTAAAGTAATCTTTATTCATACATTCATATATACATTCATATTCATATCCATATAGTTTCTAAAAAAAAACCACGGGGAGTGTGTGTGGCCAATACACTACTGATTCAAAAATGACTGAGAGATGATGATAAAAAAGCTCTGAAACATAACCATGTGTTTATAGCAGATGTGATAAATGGTAGGCTTGGCATGCCGACCCAGCCATGAAAATGTCAAGAATCTAAGCCCACTCAATGGAGCAAAGTGAAGTTGGATCTCTCTCCTTCAATATATAAATGCTTCCAAATCTTAAACACTACAAAAATAAAAGAAGAAAAAGAAGGAGAATATCACTGGGGCCTGGAGTAGGGTGGAGGAAGGAGAGAATGCTCGAAATCTCCACACCAAAAATTGTAAGAAAAAAAAAAAGAATGGATTTCATTACATAAAACATCAGAAATCCATTAAAGAAGGAAAATATAGGCAACTTTAGCAAACACATTGCAGAGTACAAGGCAATAGTTGCAACAACTGAAATCAGTTAAGGATTAATATCTTGGATATGGAAGAACTGCTACAGATCAACAAGAACACAGGGAAATCTGAAAAACAGGCAAAACATCTAGAAGAATATAGGTATTCAACTTCAGCAATAATAAACAGATATTTTACTATTATTAGAACACAACTAATGAGCCATTGAACACCATCAAAAACTAATGATATATTATATGTTGGTTAATTGAACTTAATTTAAAAAAAGAAGAATATACATTTTAGAAAGTAATTGAGGCTTGAATCACACCAAATCTTGGTTTGGATGGGCATGTGTGTGGATGTGGGCAATGTGGATAAAGCTGGTATGGCCGATCTGGAGACCAGTTGGCAGTAACAGCACTGTATACATATGTAAGCTAGTATCTTGGAACCCCATTCCAAAGGGTTCATTAAAATATATAAATATATGAAACTAATTCTTCTCAGCATTGTTCATAAATGTCCTATGTGTTCACATCTAAATAAATAAAATATGATGGCTACATTTACCATAACAATATTTCAGAGCAATGAATTAGGGATACATACAACAGCATGAAGAAGATATAAAGTTACAACATCACAAACAACACACACACACACACACACACACACACACACACACACGTACACACACAATCTCCATAGCACAATACCATTTACATAATCTAAAAACATACAAAAGTGACCACTGTATTTTCCTAAGATTATATACATATCCAAGGACACATGACAAATATTAGATTTGTGCCTGTGTGAGAGAGTAAGAGAGGATCCAGGATCAGGAATAGTGAAAAGCACACAAAAAAGAATGATCTTTTCCATGAACTGATGAGAATTATATACCATAAACCGGAAGTTATACTGTCAACTCCAAAGCTGAGGCCAAAGGAAAAGAAGAAAATGCATGGCAGCAAGATGTTTCAGTTACTCACAACACATATGTATTTCTCTGCAGTTTAGAACACTGGAATTTTGAACGGATTGGTATTCCATATTTCTTAAGCTTTTGTTTGCTCCCTCTTTATCTCCATTTCTTTTTAAGCAGAAGAGTTTATTCCTTGGTGTGCCTTTCTCTTGTAGTCTTCAGGCAAAAATCTTCAAGTGCTTTAATAAATATGTGATCTTTCTTTAGTATCTGACTGATGTTGGTTTATCAGTTTCTTGTGTGCAGCTCCTTGTTCCATCTAACAGACACTGCTGAAGAGTAGGATCCTTAGTTAACATGAAAATACACACCAACAATAAAAATTGACCACACTTCAGCAGCTCAGCTGGCAAATGTTCCCAGCACACCTATTTGCTGTGATGCACTAGTGGGCAAAACACAGCTAAATGAGTTCTAGTAAAGCAATCCAAAAGGGCACTATGTGATCATAAAAATGATGGGAACAATTTTAACAATATGGAGAACGTAAATTACATGTATAGTATTTATAATAAAGATAAGCTTGAAAGAAACTGTAAAACACTACTGTTAGGAAGATTAGTCTTGGCTGTAGCAGATGTAGTCAGTGCCCCCTACTTCCAGAGGCCCCCAGTCCTTCAGTGTGCTCTACCAAATTTCAGTTGCCAGTAACTGCATCTTTGTGCTTGAGGTCTGTTCCCTTAGAATAGGAGAAAACAGCCCTGCTGTCCCTACTGTCCATAGGCCAAGGAATTAATACCTCCTGGGGGCAACTCTCAAAAGACATACTTGGGAGTTGGTGTTTTAACACCAAAAGGAAAAATAATACAACATACAGATCACTTTTTAACAAATGAATCTTTGGACTCTGTTTATATCCAAGGTTCATTAAAATATGCTAATCACTTCTCAGTAGCTCTGTGAAAAGAAATAAGGTGAAAAGATCCACCTTCTTACTTAAAAGATGAAAAACTGAAAATAAAAGTTATAAAAAAGACTAAATTGTGGATTATTTCCCCCCTAAGAGCCAACTTATTTTGTTAGAGTACAGCTATGACATAATTTTTGGACTAACCAAATATCTGGTGCCAAGAGGTTAGGACAGGGTGAATTTGAGATCTCCTTAATTTTTATTTTGTTATTTCATATATTAAAAATGCTTAGTGTTCTATAAGTTTTTGTGTCCATACCTGTCATTCAAGATAGGCAAGCCAGCCCCTTTCTCCATGGAAACGTCGTTCTTAAAAGGTTAATGGATCTTGAGCAATGCTTGATGTTCTGTCAGGAGAGCTTCATCTAAACAAATTGGACAATAGCACCATTGTCTTCCATCCAATGGTTCCACATCCTTATAAAGGAGTCTCTGAATCTCCCATAAGCTTGCTTCTTGATATCACTTTTGCCCACCATCACACCGAAACTACCAACCATGTAATGCTGGAATACAGCAAAACAACTGAAAGTCAAAGATTCCTCTTTGGAAGCTACCTCCTTGGTAGTCTTTTTTTTTTTTAACATTTTATCCATTTATTTGACAGAAAGAGACAGGGAGAAAGCGCAAGCAGTGGGGAGCAGCAGGCAGAGGGAGAGGGAGAAGCAGCCCCGCCCCCTCAGAGCAGGGATCCCAGGAAGCACACTCCCCCACCACCAAGGGCTCAATCCCAGGACCTTAGGATCATGACCTGGGCCAAAGGCAGATGCTTAACTGACAGAGCCACCCAGGTGCCCCTCAGTAGTCTTGATAACAAGACTTGATTTGATTTGACAAACCAAATCACACTAAAAAAAAAAAAAATCCCCACACACTTGCATACTCACACACATGCCCGTACAGATAAAAGAAGTGAGGATTTAATCTAAGACAAAATCCTTTTAATCCATTCAATGAAAAATAATCATTCCATTGAATACTAAAAGAAATAAAAGTTCCTCCACAGTTTAATATTTCAATTTAAGGAAATTCTAATCAAAATATTTCTCTGACAGAAAGTGATTCTCAAATTTATCTGTAATAGAAAACATAGTAGAATAACTATCTCTCTTTTAAAAGGGACGTGGGATTTGCTGCGCGTTGTGTGGAAGGGACCCCAGTACTTTAGAATGTAGGTGGCTTCTTACCTTCCATACTCAAGCCATTTGAAGATTTCTTTCAGTTCTTGCAATGAGGTATGTTCAGCCCACTTCTGGAGATTTGAACAGGGTCTTATTTCTTCTGTAAAATTATTTTTCTCCTCCTATCTCCCTGCAAGATTTCTATTTAATCTTTACCCAGCTCCCAAACTGAGGCTGTTCTCCAGGGTTTTCCATAAATGTTTTAGTAAGAATTTGTTTAATACTTGTTTCTCTTACTGAAATGTAAGCTCTGTGAGAAAACTAATTTTGTCCATTTTTTTCCTTATTATTCTATTTTCAGTGCCTGGCATTAGGGGTGTCCAATAAAGAATCTAAATTTAGAACAAAAATGATGAAATCAATAATTTATAATTAGATAATGAATTAATTGTCTAAAAAATTACATATATAGGGCATTCTACACAATTCCAAAATAAATGCCAAATGCCTAAATATTTAAATGTAAATGATGAAATTACAAAATATTTTAACAATATATCTATAATTTGGGTGGTCAGAGAGAACTTTTCAAAACATAAAACCAAAATCAAAGCCATGAGGAAAATATTAAGATTTTTTCATAAAACTTGAATGAATTTGAATAATAAAAAAAGTTTCAAAGTGTTAAAAAAAAATCAATGCTGAGAAATATGAATATACCTGCTCTTGTCAATAACTAAGAAAAATAAAACATGACATGCCATAAGAGGATTATTTTATTTTGATTGATTGATGGATTGATTTTTTTAAGTAGGCTCCACTCCCAATGTGGGCTCAAACTCACAACACTGAGATCAAGAGTAACATATTCCACTGACTGAGCTAGCCAGGCACCCCATAAAGAGATGGTTTTAAAAAAGAAAAAAAGTTTGTATGGTTTGTGGTTTATAAATACATTAAAAACACTAAATATTATTTGAAAATAAAGAAAAGTAAATTGTACAGTATTGATGTATCACCTTTTTCTTGACAGATAAAGAAAATGTCATAGAAATAAGGTTTCTTTTTTTTTTTAATAGAAATAAGGTTTCTAAGAGTGTATAGAAGTAGGTACTCATCTATACTTTAGTGCACAAGTGAAAACAAATTTATAATACAATAATTTGAAATATGCCTATTTATTGGTGTGTGTATTGTCACATTATTTGTAATAATACATTGGAAAGAAACTAAATGTCCAATAATAAGGCTTTTAAAAATGTATTATTGTGCATCCAACAAAGAAAGGAGACATCAAGGGTGATGTCACTAAATGTTTTTATTAGTGGGGAAATGCATTTCTGTGCATCTATGAATCTTGCACAAAGAAGAATGTTTAAAATTTTTCATTGTTCAGTATTCATGGTGTCTGTATATATGCATAGACATATGTATCTATTTCTACTTATATACATTGAAAGTGTTGTAATTTTAGCATAAACATAGTAATGGGAGTTATAGGTTCTTTATAAATGATTTATTTTTTATTTTTCTAATATTTCTTGGGTAAATGTCTTACCTTAAATAAAAATGACCTTTTATTGAGAGATATTTGGAATAATTCCCAAAATGTATTCTTATGTATCCAGCCCAAACTTGTGAGTCAATAAGGCTTACAACAGGAGAGCGATTGAACAAAAAACATTTTTTTTATTTTTTCTTTCTCATTTCTCCAATTTAGCCTTTCTCCTGCTTCAGCCTTCATTTATTTTCCTGAAAATAAGAAGCAATTTATTTCAGATGCCTTAACTTTTTCTTTTTTTTTTCTTTTTTTTTTTTTTTTTTTTATGAGGGAAACATGGGCTGGTCTGTCCATTCTTATTGAAAGTCTAATGCTCAGAGGACTTTATATGCACTGCATTTATGTCACTTTCTGCATGGCAATATCATTATTTGTGAACATGCTTTCCTTCTACTGGGTTGTAAATTTTGTGAGAACTGTGTTCTGACTAATTTGTCTAATATACCTCCCACAGTGTTGAAACTAAATATGTGTTTGTACATAATAGATTCTTAATATATCTGAGACAGTAAACTTTACCTTTTCTACATTTTTTAAAATATGGGACCTGAAATAGATGTACCTGTTCTTTACACTCAAGTCCCCTCTTTCCTCTATTTGAATCATTTTCAGATGTTTTACTGTGTCTTAAGGAACACATCTTCAGTGGCTAAGATATAGAGGGGTGTATACCTAACATGGTTACACGTCTAGTTTCCTTTATATAAAGTTCATAGGTTTGTAAACTAGCCCATCTCATTACTGGACTGTCAAAACTGTTAAATTTTTCTTCCTATTCTTTTTTAAAGGTTTTATGTATTTATTTAAGAGAGCAGAGAGAGTGAGCCCGCACACGCATGCACGTGCTTGAAGAGGGTAGGGGCAGAGGGAGAGCATCTCAAGCAGACTCTCAATCTCAGGACCCTGAGATCATTACCTGAACTGAAGCCAAGAGTCAGATGCTTAACTGACTCAGCCACCGTGGTGCCCCTAAAATTTTCTTTCTAATAGGTGGACTGATGGATCTAGTCATCAATTCCAGCTCTGTGCCTTAAAGAAACAGGGAACTGTGGCCTTTTGTCTACATGGCAGCTTCACATTTGAAGAGAGGCGCTTTTTTTTCTGGACTAAAAGGCTCTAGGTCTTCACGTGACAGTTTCCTGGCACTTATTCTAGGCACTTGTGATGGCTCTTCCTGAATGTTCTGCTAGTTATCTATGACCTTCCCAGGAGAGACCACAGTGTTCTTGATTCAACCGGCCCCTTACAGAACACAGTGAGACAATTATCACCTTTACCTTGGACAGTACATTCTCATCATAGTCACTTGATTGCTTTGCCTTCATTTTTCAGCAAGTATGAGCCACTGCCACATTATACAGGTCTCGTGGCTCTTTGTTCCATTTTCTTGATGCCTGTTTATCAAGTCAGTGGCAAGTCAGTGCCACTGACTACAGAGCAAATGGTTCCAAGATTTTTATTTTTTGCATTTATTTTATTTTTTTCACCCAAGCTATTACTATAATGGGAATTAGTAATACACCTTGAAAGTTAATCTTTATTTTCCTATACTAATTTCTCCCACCCGGGCCCTTTTCAATTATGGTCAACATCAGGACAAAACCAGCACGATTTCTAGGGCATGGAGAACACTGCTGTAAGAAGTTCATACACAAGGGATGCCTGGATGGCTCAGTTGGTTAAGCTTCTGCCTTCGGCTCAGGTCATGATCCTGGAGTCCTGGGATAGAGTCCCATATCAGGCTCCTTGCTCTCTTGCTCTCTCCCTCTCTGATAAATAAATAAATAAATAAAATCTTAAAAAAAAAAAGAAGTTCATACACAAGTCTCAGGGATGGACACTGGCAGAAATCAGAGAACCAAATGCCAGATTTACAAATAGCGCTCACAAAATATCATTACTTGTCAGAGAGAAGGGTCAATGCCGGTCAGAGGCACCAATGTGAGGTAGAGCTGTGTGTGGCCACAAAATTAACATTTGTTGAGTTCATATTGCAGTTATTTGGAAAATTGTCTCATTTAGTTTCCTCAATCACTTTGTAAGGAAATTTCTTTGGCTTTCCTAATTTTACATTTCAGGAAAATCAGTTTTGGGAAAATGACACACTTAACTGAAAATGCTCTTAAGTTCTGGCAAAGGGTCGTCTTTTCTCTTCTCTACACATTTCTGGCTGAATCCTTGAGTAAAGAAACACAAAGAAACTTTGCTGCCCTATTATTTGCTCTCTAAACCATTTCAGCCAAAGAAAGGAAGAATTATTCCAAATGGGCAGATTCTGAGATACTGGACCACATATTAGTGTGTAGATGAACCCCATAAGAGAAGTACAGAGTAAAGGCTGAGCTTCATGTTCATGTCTTGCCTTCTGTGTTTTCCCCCTTGTGTTCCTTGGCTCTAGGAGAAAAGCAAATCAGAGGAGCCTGTCTGTGGCTAGCCCAGCGAAAGGTGCACTCCCTGCTCTAATCTTTCAATGTGCTAGAACCAATGTGTTCGAGTATCCTGTTCATGGCCTTTATCTGGAAGATGGTTCCATACATCTAGCTCTTGTAGATTTGAAGGGAAGAAAAGTAGGAAGCCTCACATATATTCTTGAGTCTAAGCTTGGAGGGCTGCTGGGAAAGATCCCACAGAGTTGTTCTGGTGTAGCCATCACGTTCTGACCCAGCTACTAATAGAAAATGGTTTCGTGTGTTTATTGGTTTGGTTTTTCAATTTCTGTGCAACTATTGTTCTCATGTCTATGCAAATATAACTTCCTCCCTCTGAATCTGGAAAGGAGTGAGTAGTAGAATTCCTGGGGCAAAAATCCTGCTTTATATTCTTAATATTAACCTTATGTTAATATTAATATTAATTCTTAATATTAATCCCAACTCCTACCTGTCCTGGGCTTGGAGGCACAAGGGCAGCCAGCTGATTCATGTAGGAGGGAACATGAGGTACCCACTCAGAAACTTCCTTAGCTGGAAATAACCAGAAGTACAATCTTCATGGGTGGTAAAAACCATCTTCGTCTTCCTTAAGACACGGATACACAGCTTAAGTCCTGCTCAGGTGCCCTCTGCCACACTCCAAACTTGTTTTGCTCCCCTCTGTCATATGCCATGCCTTCCTTCCTCTTCTTGCCACCATGTTTTGATTCAGTGTGTTCTCTCATGCTGGACAGCAGAAACAGCCTCTGCGTGATCTCTCCTTCTTCCCCTATAGCCACCATTCCCTCTGTAAAATGCTTGACCCTACATGCACTTTGTTTTACATTATATTTCTTATTGGAGCAGAAACCAATATTGAGCTTGTTCCTGAGGGCTGGAGGTGAGCAGCTTGCCTGGTAAAACAGGAGTGAAGACAGGGGAGTGATGCCTTCCTTAAGGCTGTGGTTTGGGTTCCTCCTCCGTGGGTGCTTAGAGAGTTTGTCATGTTGCCTCCTGCTCTTTATTCACCTCTGTCTCTACAATTAGGCTATGATTTCCTTAACTATTCCTTCCTTTATGTACTTGACATGTACAATTTAGAGCTTGCCCCCTGTGCCTTGCCCCCATAGTTAGATATTGAGAAACAAAACAAATAAAAGAATAAGATACCCTCCCAGTTACTGCCCACAAGTCACTCACAACAACCCAGACAAGGAACTATGTACAGTAGAGTCATTGCTCAAAGGGTTGGTTAATGCCTGTGACTTCTTGAAAGAGATGGACTTTACCTGGCTGAGATGTGAAAGGACCCAGACTGGAGTAGATCACTTTAAATTGAGTCCTGAAATATGAGCAGTTAATCAAAAGAAAAAATGGTGCTGGGGGTGAAAGACAGGAATTCCTCAAGCACTGCAGATGAAGCAGTGGCAATGTAGTCTTCCTTGTGAGAGCACAGCCAAGCTCCGGAGACTGGGAGTGTTGAAAGCCACTGGAGAGGGTGGGGTGTGAGGAGTGTGGGGATGGAGATGGAGGCTTGAGCCAGTTATTCATCTTGGCATCTACTCTGTGACTCCATGAACTGTAGCTTTCACCATCTACTCATCTATCATCTATCTATCATCTACAAATCATCTATCTATCTATTATCTATCTATCCATCCACCCACCTGTCAGTCTATCTATCTCTATCTCTATGCTCTCATTTTCTAATGAACAAATGAATGAAGAGCAAAGTAGACATTTCAAGGCTATGTCCTCAATGTTACATAAGTATATATGAGTAATAGTTGTTGAAATCACCAGGGGGGGAAAAAAAAGAACATTACTGCTTAAGTGTCATTATTCCTTAAGTGCCTATATGTGTGTGTTTACTTAATTACTTTAAGTGAAAGCACATTTTAAAATTGCTGTGACTTCTACAGAATAAATGAACTGCTGGAAAGACTCATACCATGGACCACAAATTGCCTTTCATTACATGAAGTTATCAATACCAGTCCTTGTTTATTGATTATTTGAGGGATTTATTTCTATTTGGGACCTTTTTCCACAGGTATTTTAGTCCATACTAAAAGCACTGGGAATGCACAACTGTACAGCCTCTGTGATGCGACACCCTGTTCTTGCATGAAGCTGCCTATGCTGTGGACTCACGGTCATCCAGAAAGTTCTAGAAAAAACTGTTGGAAGGAGAAAATGAGGCTGGAAACAGGCCAAAGAAGAAGAGCAATAGAGCAGCAATAGCTGAGGAATGCTTGAGTGCTTTTGCCTCTGAGTGGATCAAGGTTGCATTGCATCCTAAATTAAAATTATAATTAAATTATATTTAATTATAAATATTAAAAATTTTAAAAATTTTTAAAAATATTAAAAATATAAATAATTAAAAATTATAATTAAAAAAGAACAACAACAACAAAAAAATGGGTGCACCTACTCTGTTCTTAGTCCTGTACTAAACAAAGATGCATTTAGATATGAATATATGTATATATACATATACATATAAATATATATATATATTTCCTGGGACTGTAGATCTGCACTATGTACTTTCTTAAATTGCTATTAATCATCTTTCCAGAACACCATAATGACTCCCAGGAAGAAAAACATATATTTCAGCAGAAACAAAATGAACATTGAGTGAATGGGGGAGGAAACAGAATCCTGTGAAGAATTGGAATAAGTGTTAACGGCCAACTGAATGGAAAGACTATGAGATCTGTAGTTAACATTTGTTGTTTAAGTCTGGCTAGTAACTTAACCCTTTAAAAAC